>NW_026906193.1:0-300000 GCF_033807715.1 Cololabis saira | reverse complement strand
GTGATGGAAATTCCTGGGGTCTGGTGGTGGAAGCTCCTGGGGTCTGGTGGTGATGCTGCTGGGGTCTGGTGGAGGAGCTAGTGGTGTCTGGTGGTGGAAGCTCCTGAGGTGTGGTGGTGATGCTGCTGTCGTCTGGTGGTGGAGCTAGTGGTGTCTGGTGGTGGAAGCTCCTGGGGTCAAAGTCCAGAGTGCTAACCATTACACCATGGAACCCTGTTCAGCTTTTATTGTGTTTTTATTGTGGTCCTGAAACCAGAACATGAGTAAAAAACAATATGCGCTTGAGCATCTGACAGAGTGCTGTCCATGGTGCTAGGAGCGTCTGGGTGTTTATGGTACCAGGGCCCTGGTCCTCCAGGCCCAAGGGCTGGCTCTTTCACTCCAGTGGCCGGTCGGTGGGGGGCTTAAAAGCGGGTCCCCGGGTTCGGACGGTGAGCCGGGTCTTTGGGTGGCTCCAGGTGAGCCGGGTTTTTGAGGTTGTTGAGTTGTTGTTAGGGTTTGGTGGTGGAAGCTCCTGAGGTGTGGTGGTGATGCTGCTGGGGTCTGGTGGTGCAGCTAGAGGGGTCTGGTGGTGGAAGCTCCTGGGGTCTGGTGATGGAAGCTCCTGGGGTGTGGTGGTGGAAGCTCCTGGGTTCTGGTGGTGATGCTGCTGGGGTCTGGTGCTGATGCTGCTGGGGTCTGGTGGTGGAAGCTCCTGGGGTCTGGTGGTGGAAGCTCCTGAGGTCTGGTGGTGGAAGCTCCTGGGGTCTGGTGGTGGAAGCTCCTGGGGTCTGGTGGTGGAAGCTCCTGGGGTCTGGTGGTGGAAGCTCCTGGGGTCTGGTGCTGATGCTGCTGGGGTCCGGTGGTGGAGCTAGTGGGGTCTGGTGCTGATGCTGCTGGGGTCCGGTGGTGGAGCTAGTGGGGTCTGGTGTTGGAAGCTCCTGGGGTCTGGTGGTGGAGCTAGTAGGGTCTGGTGGTGGATGGGGTCTGGTGGTGATGCTGCTGGGGTCTGGTGGTGGAGCTAGTGGGGTCTTGTGGTGGATGGGGTCTGGTGGTAATGCTGCTGGGGTCTGGTGGTGGAGCTAGTAGGGTCTGGTGGTGGATGGGGTCTGGTGGTAATGCTGCTGGGGTCTGGTGGTGGAGCTAGTGGGGTCTGGTGGTGATGCTGCTGGGGTCTGGTGGAAGCTCCTGAGGTCTGGTGGTGGAAGCTCCTGGGGTCTGGTGGTGGAAGCTCCTGGGGTCTGGTGGTGATGCTGCTGGGGTATGGTGGTGGAGCTAGTGGGGTCTGGTGTTGGAAGCTCCTGGGGTCTGGTGGTGGAGCTAGTGGGGTCTGGTGTTAATGCTGCTGGGGTTTGGTGGTGGAGCTAGTGACTTACATGTTTTGAAAAAGGCGGGCATGACGAAAAGATCCTGTAAAAAATCTCTGTAATATGTTTCTTTTTTTCCTGTAAAGTTGGACATTTGAAAGATTAGGTAAATGAGGAATGACTGGCTTTTAATCAGTTGTGGAACTGCAACGAAATTCATTTCTGCATAAGACCCAATGCGAGAAAGAGATGGTCGACCTTCCTGTGCCGAGCACCAAGAAGAGGATTAGAGGGGTTTTCCAAGTCCAAATAATATTATTGCAGTACTACATGTTTCCGCCCAGTTTCGAACAGGGGACCTTTCGCGTGTTAGGCGAACGTGATAACCACTACACTACGGAAACTTGCATGCTTTGAAAATGGCGGGCGTAACGAAAAAAAAATCCTATCTTCAAATCATTCATGTTAGAAATAAATGTGTGATTTCATATAAGTTGTCCTGGTGCGGTAAAATTAAAAATCATCCATCGGTATTACCATGCTGGGTAGAAAATACAAAATGTACCACAAGGGAAGCCAACTGATTACTTTTGAAAGACAGTACTGGATATGATTAATAACTGCAAATTAGGCAGTCGTCTTGCACATTCAAACATTACTCATTGTTGGCAGGATTCGAACCTGCGCGGGGAATCCCCAATGGATTTCTAGTCCATCGCCTTAACCACTCGGCCACA
This sequence comes from Cololabis saira, assembly GCF_033807715.1. Classification (NCBI taxonomy): domain Eukaryota; kingdom Metazoa; phylum Chordata; class Actinopteri; order Beloniformes; family Belonidae; genus Cololabis; species Cololabis saira. The sequence continues at coordinate 297,977 of NW_026906193.1, read as the reverse complement.
ACAACCTGTCAGCTGTGTGTATGTGTGTGTGTGTGTGTGTGTGTGTGTGTGTGTGTGTGTGTGTGTGTGTGTGTGTGTGTGTGTGTGTGTGTGTGTGTGTGTGTGTGTGTGTGTGTGTGTGTGTGTGTGTGTGTGAATCTTCAGAAATAGACAATTTAGAGTCTTTATTTTAAAATGGTTGGTTTTACTTCATTTTAAAATGGTTGGTTTTACTTTATTAGGTTGAGACATATTTTCATCCTCATTTTGATTAAATGCATTTTCATCAACAGTCAGTGCAGTATGTTCATAGATCATACATCCACTTTCTTGTTTCCAAAAAGCTCTGGATAGATTTCAGTTAATCTCTCACATCTCATGTATGAGAGGATCTCTTAATTAGCAGAGGATGGTTTCGATCCATCGACCTCTGGGTTATGGGCCCAGCACGCTTCCGCTGCGCCACTCTGCTGTATAACCAGGATGTGACTCCGCCACACAGTGGGGGGGGGGGGGGGGGGGGAGGGGACTTAAAAGCGGGTCCCCTGGTTCGGACGGTGAGCCGGGTCTCTGGGTGGCTCCAGGTGAGCCGGGTTGTTGAGGTTGTTGAGTTGTTGTCAGGGTCTGGTGGTGGAAGCTCCTGAGGTGTGGTGGTGATGCTGCTGGGGTCTGGTGGTGCAGCTAGTGGGGTCTGGTGGTGGAAGCTCCTGGGGTCTGGTGATGGAAGCTCCTGGGGTCAGGTGATGGAAGCTCCTTGGGTCTGGTGATGGAAATTCCTGGGGTCTGGTGGTGGAAGCTCCTGGGGTCTGGTGGTGATGCTGCTGGGGTCTGGTGGTGATGCTGCTGGGGTCTGGTGGTGGAGCTAGTGGTGTCTGGTGGTGGAAGCTCCTGAGGTGTGGTGGTGATGCTGCTGTCGTCTGGTGGTGGAGCTAGTGGTGTCTGGTGGTGGAAGCTCCTGGGGTCAAAGTCCAGAGTGCTAACCATTACACCATGGAACCCTGTTCAGCTTTTATTGTGTTTTTATTGTGGTCCTGAAACCAGAACATGAGTAAAAAACAATATGCGCTTGAGCATCTGACAGAGTGCTGTCCATGGTGCTAGGAGCGTCTGGGTGTTTATGGTACCAGGGCCCTGGTCCTCCAGGCCCAAGGGCTGGCTCTTTCACTCCAGTGGCCGGTCGGTGGGGGGCTTAAAAGCGGGTCCCCGGGTTCGGACGGTGAGCCGGGTCTTTGGGTGGCTCCAGGTGAGCCGGGTTTTTGAGGTTGTTGAGTTGTTGTTAGGGTTTGGTGGTGGAAGCTCCTGAGGTGTGGTGGTGATGCTGCTGGGGTCTGGTGGTGCAGCTAGAGGGGTCTGGTGGTGGAAGCTCCTGGGGTCTGGTGATGGAAGCTCCTGGGGTGTGGTGGTGGAAGCTCCTGGGTTCTGGTGGTGATGCTGCTGGGGTCTGGTGCTGATGCTGCTGGGGTCTGGTGGTGGAAGCTCCTGGGGTCTGGTGGTGGAAGCTCCTGAGGTCTGGTGGTGGAAGCTCCTGGGGTCTGGTGGTGGAAGCTCCTGGGGTCTGGTGGTGGAAGCTCCTGGGGTCTGGTGGTGGAAGCTCCTGGGGTCTGGTGCTGATGCTGCTGGGGTCCGGTGGTGGAGCTAGTGGGGTCTGGTGTTGGAAGCTCCTGGGGTCTGGTGGTGGAGCTAGTAGGGTCTGGTGGTGGATGGGGTCTGGTGGTGATGCTGCTGGGGTCTGGTGGTGGAGTTAGTGGGGTCTTGTGGTGGATGGGGTCTGGTGGTAATGCTGCTGGGGTCTGGTGGTGGAGCTAGTAGGGTCTGGTGGTGGATGGGGTCTGGTGGTAATGCTGCTGGGGTCTGGTGGTGGAGCTAGTGGGGTCTGGTGGTGATGCTGCTGGGGTCTGGTGGAAGCTCCTGGGGTCTGGTGGTGGAAGCTCCTGAGGTCTGGTGGTGGAAGCTCCTGGGGTCTGGTGGTGGAAGCTCCTGGGGTCTGGTGGTGATGCTGCTGGGGTATGGTGGTGGAGCTAGTGGGGTCTGGTGTTGGAAGCTCCTGGGGTCTGGTGGTGGAGCTAGTGGGGTCTGGTGTTAATGCTGCTGGGGTTTGGTGGTGGAGCTAGTGACTTACATGTTTTGAAAAAGGCGGGCATGACGAAAAGATCCTGTAAAAAATCTCTGTAATATGTTTCTTTTTTTCCTGTAAAGTTGGACATTTTAAAGATTAGGTAAATGGGGAATGACTGGCTTTTAATCAGTTGTGGAACTGCAACGAAATTCATTTCTGCATAAGACCCAATGCGAGAAAGAGATGGTCGACCTTCCTGTGCCGAGCACCAAGAAGAGGATTAGAGGGGTTTTCCAAGTCCAAATAATATTATTGCAGTAATACATGTTTCCGCCCAGTTTCGAACAGGGGACCTTTCGCGTGTTAGGCGAACGTGATAACCACTACACTACGAAAACTTGGATGCTTTGAAAATGGCGGGCGTAACGAAAAAAAAATCCTATCTTCAAATCATTCATGTTAGAAATAAATGTGTGATTTCATATAAGTTGTCCTGGTGCGGTAAAATTAAAAATCATCCATCGGTATTACCATGCTGGGTAGAAAATACAAAATGTACCACAAGGGAAGCCAACTGATTACTTTTGAAAGACAGTACTGGATATGATTAATAACTGCAAATTAGGCAGTCGTCTTGCACATTCAAACATTACTCGTTGTTGGCAGGATTCGAACCTGCGCGGGGAATCCCCAATGGATTTCTAGTCCATCGCCTTAACCACTCGGCCACAACAACCTGTCAGCTGTGTGTATGTGTGTGTGTGTGTGTGTGAATCTTCAGAAATAGACAATACAGAGTCTTTATTTTAAAATGGTTGGTTTTACTTTATTTTAAAATGGTTGGTTTTACTTTATTAGGTTGATACATATTTTCATCCTCATTTTGATTAAATGCATTTTCATCAACAGCATTTTCATCAACAGTCAGCATCAACAGCCAGTATGTTCATAGATCATACATCCACTTTCTTGTTTCCAAAAAGCTCTGGATAGATTTCAGTTAATCTCTCACATCTCATGTATGAGAGGATCTCTTAAGTAGCAGAGGATGGTTTCGATCCATCGACCTCTGGGTTATGGGCCCAGCACGCTTCCGCTGCGCCACTCTGCTGTATAACCAGGATGTGACTCCGCCACACAGTGGGGGGGAGGGGGGTAGGGGACTTAAAAGCGGGTCCCCTGGTTCGGACGGTGAGCCGGGTCTCTGGGTGGCTCCAGGTGAGCCGGGTTGTTGAGGTTGTTGAGTTGTTGTTGGGGTCTGGTGGTGGAAGCTCCTGAGGTGTGGTGGTGATGCTGCTGGGGTCTGGTGGTGCAGCTAGTGGGGTCTGGTGGTGGAAGCTCCTGGGGTCTGGTGATGGAAGCTCCTGGGGTCAGGTGATGGAAGCTCCTTGGGTCTGGTGATGGAAATTCCTGGGGTCTGGTGGTGGAAGCTCCTGGGGTCTGGTGGTGATGCTGCTGGGGTCTGGTGGTGATGCTGCTGGGGTCTGGTGGTGGAGCTAGTGGTGTCTGGTGGTGGAAGCTCCTGAGGTGTGGTGGTGATGCTGCTGTCGTCTGGTGGTGGAGCTAGTGGTGTCTGGTGGTGGAAGCTCCTGGGGTCAAAGTCCAGAGTGCTAACCATTACACCATGGAACCCTGTTCAGCTTTTATTGTGTTTTTATTGTGGTCCTGAAACCAGAACATGAGTAAAAAACAATATGCGCTTGAGCATCTGACAGAGTGCTGTCCATGGTGCTAGGAGCGTCTGGGTGTTTATGGTACCAGGGCCCTGGTCCTCCAGGCCCAAGGGCTGGCTCTTTCACTCCAGTGGCCGGTCGGTGGGGGGCTTAAAAGCGGGTCCCCGGGTTCGGACGGTGAGCCGGGTCTTTGGGTGGCTCCAGGTGAGCCGGGTTTTTGAGGTTGTTGAGTTGTTGTTAGGGTTTGGTGGTGGAAGCTCCTGAGGTGTGGTGGTGATGCTGCTGGGGTCTGGTGGTGCAGCTAGAGGGGTCTGGTGGTGGAAGCTCCTGGGATCTGGTGATGGAAGCTCCTGGGGTGTGGTGGTGGAAGCTCCTGGGTTCTGGTGGTGATGCTGCTGGGGTCTGGTGGTGCAGCTAGTGGGGTCTGGTGGTGGAAGCTCCTGGGGTCTGGTGATGGAAGCTCCTGGGGTCAGGTGATGGAAGCTCCTTGGGTCTGGTGATGGAAATTCCTGTGGTCTGGTGGTGGAAGCTCCTGGGGTCTGGTGGTGATGCTGCTGGGGTCTGGTGGTGGAAGCTCCTGGGGTCTGGTGATGGAAGCTCCTGGGGTGTGGTGGTGGAAGCTCCTGGGTTCTGGTGGTGATGCTGCTGGGGTCTGGTGGTGCAGCTAGTGGGGTCTGGTGGTGGAAGCTCCTGGGGTCTGGTGATGGAAGCTCCTGGGGTCAGGTGATGGAAGCTCCTTGGGTCTGGTGATGGAAATTCCTGGGGTCTGGTGGTGGAAGCTCCTGGGGTCTGGTGGTGATGCTGCTGGGGTCTGGTGGTGATGCTGCTGGGGTCTGGTGGTGGAGCTAGTGGTGTCTGGTGGTGGAAGCTCCTGAGGTGTGGTGGTGATGCTGCTGTCGTCTGGTGGTGGAGCTAGTGGTGTCTGGTGGTGGAAGCTCCTGGGGTCAAAGTCCAGAGTGCTAACCATTACACCATGGAACCCTGTTCAGCTTTTATTGTGTTTTTATTGTGGTCCTGAAACCAGAACATGAGTAAAAAACAATATGCGCTTGAGCATCTGACAGAGTGCTGTCCATGGTGCTAGGAGCGTCTGGGTGTTTATGGTACCAGGGCCCTGGTCCTCCAGGCCCAAGGGCTGGCTCTTTCACTCCAGTGGCCGGTCGGTGGGGGGCTTAAAAGCGGGTCCCCGGGTTCGGACGGTGAGCCGGGTCTTTGGGTGGCTCCAGGTGAGCCGGGTTTTTGAGGTTGTTGAGTTGTTGTTAGGGTTTGGTGGTGGAAGCTCCTGAGGTGTGGTGGTGATGCTGCTGGGGTCTGGTGGTGCAGCTAGAGGGGTCTGGTGGTGGAAGCTCCTGGGGTCTGGTGATGGAAGCTCCTGGGGTGTGGTGGTGGAAGCTCCTGGGTTCTGGTGGTGATGCTGCTGGGGTCTGGTGCTGATGCTGCTGGGGTCTGGTGGTGGAAGCTCCTGGGGTCTGGTGGTGGAAGCTCCTGGGGTCTGGTGGTGGAAGCTCCTGGGGTCTGGTGCTGATGCTGCTGGGGTCCGGTGGTGGAGCTAGTGGGGTCTGGTGTTGGAAGCTCCTGGGGTCTGGTGGTGGAGCTAGTAGGGTCTGGTGGTGGATGGGGTCTGGTGGTGATGCTGCTGGGGTCTGGTGGTGGAGCTAGTGGGGTCTTGTGGTGGATGGGGTCTGGTGGTAATGCTGCTGGGGTCTGGTGGTGGAGCTAGTAGGGTCTGGTGGTGGATGGGGTCTGGTGGTAATGCTGCTGGGGTCTGGTGGTGGAGCTAGTGGGGTCTGGTGGTGATGCTGCTGGGGTCTGGTGGAAGCTCCTGGGGTCTGGTGGTGGAAGCTCCTGAGGTCTGGTGGTGGAAGCTCCTGGGGTCTGGTGGTGGAAGCTCCTGGGGTCTGGTGGTGATGCTGCTGGGGTATGGTGGTGGAGCTAGTGGGGTCTGGTGTTGGAAGCTCCTGGGGTCTGGTGGTGGAGCTAGTGGGGTCTGGTGTTAATGCTGCTCGGGTTTGGTGGTGGAGCTAGTGACTTACATGTTTTGAAAAAGGCGGGCATGACGAAAAGATCCTGTAAAAAATCTCTGTAATATGTTTCTTTTTTTCCTGTAAAGTTGGACATTTGAAAGATTAGGTAAATGGGGAATGACTGGCTTTTAATCAGTTGTGGAACTGCAACGAAATTCATTTCTGCATAAGACCCAATGCGAGAAAGAGATGGTCGACCTTCCTGTGCCGAGCACCAAGAAGAGGATTAGAGGGGTTTTCCAAGTCCAAATAATATTATTGCAGTAATACATGTTTCCGCCCAGTTTCGAACAGGGGACCTTTCGCGTGTTAGGCGAACGTGATAACCACTACACTACGAAAACTTGCATGCTTTGAAAATGGCGGGCGTAACGAAAAAAAAATCCTATCTTCAAATCATTCATGTTAGAAATAAATGTGTGATTTCATATAAGTTGTCCTGGTGCGGTAAAATTAAAAATCATCCATCGGTATTACCATGCTGGGTAGAAAATACAAAATGTACCACAAGGGAAGCCAACTGATTACTTTTGAAAGACAGTACTGGATATGATTATTAACTGCAAATTAGGCATTCGTCTTGCACATTCAAACATTACTCGTTGTTGGCAGGATTCGAACCTGCGCGGGGAATCCCCAATGGATTTCTAGTCCATCGCCTTAACCACTCGGCCACAACAACCTGTCAGCTGTGTGTATGTGTGTGTGTGTGTGTGTGAATCTTCAGAAATAGACAATTTAGAGTCTTTATTTTAAAATGGTTGGTTTTACTTTATTTTAAAATGGTTGGTTTTACTTTATTAGGTTGAGACATATTTTCATCCTCATTTTGATTAAATGCATTTTCATCAACAGCATTTTCATCAACAGTCAGCATCAACAGCCAGTATGTTCATAGTTCATAGATGATACATCCACTTTCTTGTTTCCAAAAAGCTCTGGATAGATTTCAGTTAATCTCTCACATCTCATGTATGAGAGGATCTCTTAAGTAGCAGAGGATGGTTTCGATCCATCGACCTCTGGGTTATGGGCCCAGCACGCTTCCGCTGCGCCACTCTGCTGTATAACCAGGATGTGACTCCGCCACACAGTGGGGGGGAGGGGGGTAGGGGACTTAAAAGCGGGTCCCCTGGTTCGGACGGTGAGCCGGGTCTCTGGTTGGCTCCAGGTGAGCCGGGTTGTTGAGGTTGTTGAGTTGTTGTTGGGGTCTGGTGGTGGAAGCTCCTGAGGTGTGGTGGTGATGCTGCTGGGGTCTGGTTGTGCAGCTAGTGGGGTCTGGTGGTGGAAGCTCCTGGGGTCTGGTGATGGAAGCTCCTGGGGTCAGGTGATGGAAGCTCCTTGGGTCTGGTGATGGAAATTCCTGGGGTCTGGTGGTGGAAGCTCCTGGGGTCTGGTGGTGATGCTGCTGGGGTCTGGTGGTGATGCTGCTGGGGTCTGGTGGTGGAGCTAGTGGGGTCTGGTGGTGGAAGCTCCTGGGGTCTGGTGATGGAAGCTCCTGGGGTCAGGTGATGGAAGCTCCTTGGGTCTGGTGATGGAAATTCCTGGGGTCTGGTGGTGGAAGCTCCTGGGGTCTGGTGGTGATGCTGCTGGGGTCTGGTGGTGATGCTGCTGGGGTCTGGTGGTGGAGCTAGTGGTGTCTGGTGGTGGAAGCTCCTGAGGTGTGGTGGTGATGCTGCTGTCGTCTGGTGGTGGAGCTAGTGGTGTCTGGTGGTGGAAGCTCCTGGGGTCAAAGTCCAGAGTGCTAACCATTACACCATGGAACCCTGTTCAGCTTTTATTGTGTTTTTATTGTGGTCCTGAAACCAGAACATGAGTAAAAAACAATATGCGCTTGAGCATCTGACAGAGTGCTGTCCATGGTGCTAGGAGCGTCTGGGTGTTTATGGTACCAGGGCCCTGGTCCTCCAGGCCCAAGGGCTGGCTCTTTCACTCCAGTGGCCGGTGGGGGGCTTAAAAGCGGGTCCCCGGGTTCGGACGGTGAGCCGGGTCTTTGGGTGGCTCCAGGTGAGCCAGGTTTTTGAGGTTGTTGAGTTGTTGTTAGGGTTTGGTGGTGGAAGCTCCTGAGGTGTGGTGGTGATGCTGCTGGGGTCTGGTGGTGCAGCTAGAGGGGTCTGGTGGTGGAAGCTCCTGGGGTCTGGTGATGGAAGCTCCTGGGGTGTGGTGGTGGAAGCTCCTGGGTTCTGGTGGTGATGCTGCTGGGGTCTGGTGCTGATGCTGCTGGGGTCTGGTGGTGGAAGCTCCTGGGGTCTGGTGGTGGAAGCTCCTGAGGTCTGGTGGTGGAAGCTCCTGGGGTCTGGTGGTGGAAGCTCCTGGGGTCTGGTGGTGGAAGCTCCTGGGGTCTGGTGGTGGAAGCTCCTGGGGTCTGGTGCTGATGCTGCTGGGGTCCGGTGGTGGAGCTAGTGGGGTCTGGTGTTGGAAGCTCCTGGGGTCTGGTGGTGGAGCTAGTAGGGTCTGGTGGTGGATGGGGTCTGGTGGTGATGCTGCTGGGGTCTGGTGGTGGAGCTAGTGGGGTCTTGTGGTGGATGGGGTCTGGTGGTAATGCTGCTGGGGTCTGGTGGTGGAGCTAGTAGGGTCTGGTGGTGGATGGGGTCTGGTGGTAATGCTGCTGGGGTCTGGTGGTGGAGCTAGTGGGGTCTGGTGGTGATGCTGCTGGGGTCTGGTGGAAGCTCCTGGGGTCTGGTGGTGGAAGCTCCTGAGGTCTGGTGGTGGAAGCTCCTGGGGTCTGGTGGTGGAAGCTCCTGGGGTCTGGTGGTGATGCTGCTGGGGTATGGTGGTGGAGCTAGTGTGGTCTGGTGTTGGAAGCTCCTGGGGTCTGGTGGTGGAGCTAGTGGGGTCTGGTGTTAATGCTGCTGGGGTTTGGTGGTGGAGCTAGTGACTTACATGTTTTGAAAAAGGCGGGCATGACGAAAAGATCCTGTAAAAAATCTCTGTAATATGCTTCTTTTTTTCCTGTAAAGTTGGACATTTGAAAGATTAGGTAAATGGGGAATGACTGGCTTTTAATCAGTTGTGGAACTGCAACGAAATTCATTTCTGCATAAGACCCAATGCGAGAAAGAGATGGTCGACCTTCCTGTGCCGAGCACCAAGAAGAGGATTAGAGGGGTTTTCCAAGTCCAAATAATATTATTGCAGTAATACATGTTTCTGCCCAGTTTCGAACAGGGGGCCTTTCGCGTGTTAGGCGAACGTGATAACCACTACACTACGGAAACTTGCATGCTTTGAAAATGGCGGGCGTAACGAAAAAACAATCCTATCTTCAAATCATTCATGTTAGAAATAAATGTGTGATTTAATATAAGTTGTCCTGGTGCGGTAAAATTAAAAATCATCCATCGGTATTACCATGCTGGGTAGAAAATACAAAATGTACCACAAGGGAAGCCAACTGATTACTTTTGAAAGACAGTACTGGATATGATTAATAACTGCAAATTAGGCAGTCGTCTTGCACATTCAAACATTACTCGTTGTTGGCAGGATTCCAACCTGCGCGGGGAATCCCCAATGGATTTCTAGTCCATCGCCTTAACCACTCGGCCACAACAACCTGTCAGCCGTGTGTGTGTGTGTGTGTGTGTGTGTGTGTGTGTGTGTGTGTGTGTGTGTGTGTGTGTGTGTGTGTGTGTGTGTGTGTGTGTGAATCTTCAGAAATAGACAATTTAGAGTCTTTATTTTAAAATGGTTGGTTTTACTTTATTAGGTTGAGACATATTTTCATCCTCATTTTGATTAAATGCATTTTCATCAACAGTCAGTGCAGTATGTTCATAGATCATACATCCACTTTCTTGTTTCAAAAAAGCTCTGGATAGATTTCAGTTAATCTCTCACATCTCATGTATGAGAGGATCTCTTAAGTAGCAGAGGATGGTTTCTATCTATCGACCTCTGGGTTATGGGCCCAGCACGCTTCCGCTGCACCACTCTGCTGTATAACCAGGATGTGACTCCGCCACACAGTGGGGGGGAGGGGGGTAGGGGACTTAAAAGCGGGTCCCCTGGTTCGGACGGTGAGCCGGGTCTCTGGGTGGCTCCAGGTGAGCCGGGTTGTTGAGGTTGTTGAGTTGTTGTTGGGGTCTGGTGGTGGAAGCTCCTGAGGTGTGGTGGTGATGCTGCTGGGGTCTGGTGGTGCAGCTAGTGGGGTCTGGTGGTGGAAGCTCCTGGGGTCTGGTGATGGAAGCTCCTGGGGTCAGGTGATGGAAGCTCCTTGGGTCTGGTGATGGAAATTCCTGGGGTCTGGTGGTGGAAGCTCCTGGGGTCTGGTGGTGATGCTGCTGGGGTCTGGTGGTGATGCTGCTGGGGTCTGGTGGTGGAGCTAGTGGTGTCTGGTGGTGGAAGCTCCTGAGGTGTGGTGGTGATGCTGCTGTCGTCTGGTGGTGGAGCTAGTGGTGTCTGGTGGTGGAAGCTCCTGGGGTCAAAGTCCAGAGTGCTAACCATTACACCATGGAACCCTGTTCAGCTTTTATTGTGTTTTTATTGTGGTCCTGAAACCAGAACATGAGTAAAAAACAATATGCGCTTGAGCATCTGACAGAGTGCTGTCCATGGTGCTAGGAGCGTCTGGGTGTTTATGGTACCAGGGCCCTGGTCCTCCAGGCCCAAGGGCTGGCTCTTTCACTCCAGTGGCCGGTCGGTGGGGGGCTTAAAAGCGGGTCCCCGGGTTCGGACGGTGAGCCGGGTCTTTGGGTGGCTCCAGGTGAGCCGGGTTTTTGAGGTTGTTGAGTTGTTGTTAGGGTTTGGTGGTGGAAGCTCCTGAGGTGTGGTGGTGATGCTGCTGGGGTCTGGTGGTGCAGCTAGAGGGGTCTGGTGGTGGAAGCTCCTGGGGTCTGGTGATGGAAGCTCCTGGGGTGTGGTGGTGGAAGCTCCTGGGTTCTGGTGCTGATGCTGCTGGGGTCTGGTGCTGATGCTGCTGGGGTCTGGTGGTGGAAGCTCCTGGGGTCTGGTGGTGGAAGCTCCTGAGGTCTGGTGGTGGAAGCTCCTGGGGTCTGGTGGTGGAAGCTCCTGGGGTCTGGTGGTGGAAGCTCCTGGGGTCTGGTGGTGGAAGCTCCTGGGGTCTGGTGCTGATGCTGCTGGGGTCTGGTGGTGGAGCTAGTGGGGTCTGGTGTTGGAAGCCCCTGGGGTCTGGTGGTGGAGCTAGTAGGGTCTGGTGGTGGATGGGGTCTGGTGGTGATGCTGCTGGGGTCTGGTGGTGGAGCTAGTGGGGTCTTGTGGTGGATGGGGTCTGGTGGTAATGCTGCTGGGGTCTGGTGGTGGAGCTAGTAGGGTCTGGTGGTGGATGGGGTCTGGTGGTAATGCTGCTGGGGTCTGGTGGTGGAGCTAGTGGGGTCTGGTGGTGATGCTGCTGGGGTCTGGTGGAAGCTCCTGGGGTCTGGTGGTGGAAGCTCCTGAGGTCTGGTGGTGGAAGCTCCTGGGGTCTGGTGGTGGAAGCTCCTGGGGTCTGGTGGTGATGCTGGTGGGGTATGGTGGTGGAGCTAGTGGGGTCTGGTGTTGGAAGCTCCTGGGGTCTGGTGGTGGAGCTAGTGGGGTCTGGTGTTAATGCTGCTGGGGTTTGGTGGTGGAGCTAGTGACTTACATGTTTTGAAAAAGGCGGGCATGACGAAAAGATCCTGTAAAAAATCTCTGTAATATGTTTCTTTTTTTCCTGTAAAGTTGGACATTTGAAAGATTAGGTAAATGGGGAATGACTGGCTTTTAATCAGTTGTGGAACTGCAACGAAATTCATTTCTGCATAAGACCCAATGCGAGAAAGAGATGGTCGACCTTCCTGTGCCGAGCACCAAGAAGAGGATTAGAGGGGTTTTCCAAGTCCAAATAATATTATTGCAGTAATACATGTTTCCGCCCAGTTTCGAACAGGGGACCTTTCGCGTGTTAGGCGAACGTGATAACCACTACACTACGGAAACTTGCATGCTTTGAAAATGGCGGGCGTAACGAAAAAAAAATCCTATCTTCAAATCATTCATGTTAGAAATAAATGTGTGATTTCATATAAGTTGTCCTGGTGCGGTAAAATTAAAAATCATCCATGGGTATTACCATGCTGGGTAGAAAATACAAAATGTACCACAAGGGAAGCCAACTGATTACTTTTGAAAGACAGTACTGGATATGATTAATAACTGCAAATTAGGCTGTCGTCTTGCACATTCAAACATTACTCGTTGTTGGCAGGATTCCAACCTGCGCGGGGAATCCCCAATGGATTTCTAGTCCATCGCCTTAACCACTCGGCCACAACAACCTGTCAGCTGTGTGTGTGTGTGTGTGTGTGTGTGTGTGTGTGTGTGTGTGTATTATTTTAAAATGGTTGGTTTTACTTTATTTTAAAATGGTTGGTTTTACTTTATTAGGTTGAGACATATTTTCATCCTCATTTTGATTAAATGCATTTTCATCAACAGTCAGTGCAGTATGTTCATAGATCATACATCCACTTTCTTGTTTCCAAAAAGCTCTGGATAGATTTCAGTTAATCTCTCACATCTCATGTATGAGAGGATCTCTTAAGTAGCAGAGGATGGTTTCGATCCATCGACCTCTGGGTTATGGGCCCAGCACGCTTCCGCTGCGCCACTCTGCTGTATAACCAGGATGTGACTCCGCCACACAGTGGGGGGGAGGGGGGTAGGGGACTTAAAAGCGGGTCCCCTGGTTCGGACGGTGAGCCGGGTCTCTGGTTGGCTCCAGGTGAGCCGGGTTGTTGAGGTTGTTGAGTTGTTGTTGGGGTCTGGTGGTGGAAGCTCCTGAGGTGTGGTGGTGATGCTGCTGGGGTCTGGTTGTGCAGCTAGTGGGGTCTGGTGGTGGAAGCTCCTGGGGTCTGGTGATGGAAGCTCCTGGGGTCAGGTGATGGAAGCTCCTTGGGTCTGGTGATGGAAATTCCTGGGGTCTGGTGGTGGAAGCTCCTGGGGTCTGGTGGTGATGCTGCTGGGGTCTGGTGGTGATGCTGCTGGGGTCTGGTGGTGGAGCTAGTGGGGTCTGGTGGTGGAAGCTCCTGGGGTCTGGTGATGGAAGCTCCTGGGGTCAGGTGATGGAAGCTCCTTGGGTCTGGTGATGGAAATTCCTGGGGTCTGGTGGTGGAAGCTCCTGGGGTCTGGTGGTGATGCTGCTGGGGTCTGGTGGTGATGCTGCTGGGGTCTGGTGGTGGAGCTAGTGGTGTCTGGTGGTGGAAGCTCCTGGGGTCAAAGTCCAGAGTGCTAACCATTACACCATGGAACCCTGTTCAGCTTTTATTGTGTTTTTATTGTGGTCCTGAAACCAGAACATGAGTAAAAAACAATATGCGCTTGAGCATCTGACAGAGTGCTGTCCATGGTGCTAGGAGCGTCTGGGTGTTTATGGTACCAGGGCCCTGGTCCTCCAGGCCCAAGGGCTGGCTCTTTCACTCCAGTGGCCGGTGGGGGGCTTAAAAGCGGGTCCCCGGGTTCGGACGGTGAGCCGGGTCTTTGGGTGGCTCCAGGTGAGCCAGGTTTTTGAGGTTGTTGAGTTGTTGTTAGGGTTTGGTGGTGGAAGCTCCTGAGGTGTGGTGGTGATGCTGCTGGGGTCTGGTGGTGCAGCTAGAGGGGTCTGGTGGTGGAAGCTCCTGGGGTCTGGTGATGGAAGCTCCTGGGGTGTGGTGGTGGAAGCTCCTGGGTTCTGGTGGTGATGCTGCTGGGGTCTGGTGCTGATGCTGCTGGGGTCTGGTGGTGGAAGCTCCTGGGGTCTGGTGGTGGAAGCTCCTGAGGTCTGGTGGTGGAAGCTCCTGGGGTCTGGTGGTGGAAGCTCCTGGGGTCTGGTGGTGGAAGCTCCTGGGGTCTGGTGGTGGAAGCTCCTGGGGTCTGGTGCTGATGCTGCTGGGGTCCGGTGGTGGAGCTAGTGGGGTCTGGTGTTGGAAGCTCCTGGGGTCTGGTGGTGGAGCTAGTAGGGTCTGGTGGTGGATGGGGTCTGGTGGTGATGCTGCTGGGGTCTGGTGGTGGAGCTAGTGGGGTCTTGTGGTGGATGGGGTCTGGTGGTAATGCTGCTGGGGTCTGGTGGTGGAGCTAGTAGGGTCTGGTGGTGGATGGGGTCTGGTGGTAATGCTGCTGGGGTCTGGTGGTGGAGCTAGTGGGGTCTGGTGGTGATGCTGCTGGGGTCTGGTGGAAGCTCCTGGGGTCTGGTGGTGGAAGCTCCTGAGGTCTGGTGGTGGAAGCTCCTGGGGTCTGGTGGTGGAAGCTCCTGGGGTCTGGTGGTGATGCTGCTGGGGTATGGTGGTGGAGCTAGTGGGGTCTGGTGTTGGAAGCTCCTGGGGTCTGGTGGTGGAGCTAGTGGGGTCTGGTGTTAATGCTGCTGGGGTTTGGTGGTGGAGCTAGTGACTTACATGTTTTGAAAAAGGCGGGCATGACGAAAAGATCCTGTAAAAAATCTCTGTAATATGTTTCTTTTTTTCCTGTAAAGTTGGACATTTGAAAGATTAGGTAAATGGGCTAAAAACTGGCTTTTAATCAGTTGTGGAACTGCAACGAAATTCATTTCTGCATAAGACCCAATGCGAGAAAGAGATGGTCGACCTTCCTGTGCCGAGCACCAAGAAGAGGATTAGAGGGGTTTTCCAAGTCCAAATAATATTATTGCAGTAATACATGTTTCCGCCCAGTTTCGAACAGGGGACCTTTCACGTGTTAGGCGAACGTGATAACCACTACACTACGAAAACTTGCATGCTTTGAAAATGGCGGGCGTAGCGAAAAAAAAATCCTATCTTCAAATCATTCATGTTAGAAATAAATGTGTGATTTCATATAAGTTGTCCTGGTGCGGTAAAATTAAAAATCATCCATCGGTATTATCATGCTGGGTAGAAAATACAAAATGTACCACAAGGGAAGCCAACTGATTACTTTTGAAAGACAGTACTGGATATGATTAATAACTGCAAATTAGGCAGTCGTCTTGTTTCAGGTACAAAATGACTGTTTCTCGCTGAGAAAATGCCAAAAAGCGGATTTCTGTCATAACATTGATTTACCTTCTGATTTTTCAAGGCAAGCTATTGAAAACGTCAGAAAATTGGAGAAAGGAGTCTATGTAGTTGATTTGAGGGACTCATTTCATTATTGGACTCACCAAACCACTTACAGTGTTTCAGGTACAAAATGACCGTTTCTCGCTGAGAAAATGCCAAAAAGCGGATTTCTGTAATAACATTGATTTACCTTCTGATTTTTCAAGGCAAGCTATTGAAAACGTCAGAAAATTGGAGAAAGGAGTCTATGTAGTTGATTTGAGAGACTCATTTCATTATTGGACTCACCAAACCACTTACAGTGTTCCAGGTACAAAATGACCGTTTCTCGCTGAGAAAATGCCAAAAAGCGGATTTCTGTAATAACATTGTTTTACCTTCAAATTTTTTATGGCAAGCTATTGAAAACGTCAGAAAATTGGAGAAAGGAGTCTATGTAGTTGATTTGAGGGACTCATTTCATTATTGGACTCACCAAACCACTTACAGTGTTTCAGGTACAAAATGACTGTTTCTCGCTGAGAAAATGCCAAAAAGCGGATTTCTGTCATAACATTGATTTACCTTCTGATTTTTTAAGGCAAGCTATTGAAAACGTTAGAAAATTGCAGAAAGGTGTCTATGTAGTTGATTTGAGAGACTCATTTCATTATTGGACTCACCAAACCACTTACAGTGTTTCAGGTACAAAATGACTGTTTCTCGCTGAGAAAATGCCAAAAAGCGGATTTCTGTCATAACATTGATTTACCTTCTGATTTTTTAAGGCAAGCTATTGAAAACTTCAGAAACTTGGAGAAAGGAGTCTATGTAGTTGATTTGAGGGACTCATTTCATTATTGGACTCACCAAACCACTTACAGTGTTTCAGGTACAAAATGACTGTTTCTCGCTGAGAAAATGCCAAAAAGCGGATTTCTGTCATAACATTGATTTACCTTCTGATTTTTTAAGGCAAGCTATTGAAAACGTTAGAAAATTGCAGAAAGGTGTCTATGTAGTTGATTTGAGAGACTCATTTCATTATTGGACTCACCAAACCACTTACAGTGTTTCATGTACAAAATGACTGTTTCTCGCTGAGAAAATGCCAAAAAGCGGATTTCTGTCATAACATTGATTTACCTTCTGATTTTTCAAGGCAAGCTATTGAAAACGTCAGAAAATTGGAGAAAGGAGTCTATGTAGTTGATTTGAGAGACTCATTTCATTATTGGACTCACCAAACCACTTACAGTGTTTCAGGTACAAAATGACCGTTTCTCGCTGAGAAAATGCCAAAAAGCGGATTTCTGTCATAACATTGATTTACCTTCTGAATTTTCAAGGCAAGCTATTGAAAACGTCAGAAAATTGGAGAAAGGAGTCTATGTAGTTGATTTGAGAGACTCATTTCATTATATGACTCACCAAACCACTTACAGTGTTTCAGGTACAAAATGACTGTTTCTCGCTGAGAAAATGCCAAAAAGCGGATTTCTGTAATAACATTGTTTCAAGTGTCTGAGAGAGCTTAGCAAGGGGCCTCGCATTGACCATTACTTCCTTAGAGGTAGGGCAAATCAGTCGAGTGAAGCCCAGTGGCAGGATATTCACCACAGTCCACAGGGTATCAGAACCCCAGACAAAGCTCAATCAAGCACAGATCCATTTATGAACATCAGCCCAGAGCCTATCCAGCCACAGACAGCAGTAGAGCGGAGGCTGACTGGACGAAAACCTCAAATCTTGTGGCCTAAATCCTGTCAGAAAAAGGAGTGGGAAACCACAGACACAGACCTCGTCCACCTTTTAGAAGGTCTGAAAGGGGGTGTGGAGAAAAAACTGGACAAGATCGGAGAGACCATTTATAGCTATGGAGCAGAGAGATTTGGTGTGAAACGTGAGAACTTGCAGACACAGGCTGCTGAGATGAGCAGAACCATCTGCTCATCTCAAGTCCAGGAGACAACAAGAGATTCAGAGACTCGTGAAAGAAAGGAGGTGCCTGAGGAAACAATGGAAGAAGGCCACGGAAGTGGAAAGGAAAGGCCTTGGGGCACTACAGGGCGACATCAAGCAGCGTCTGTCAGCACTGCGAAGAGCAGAATGCCTGAGAAGGCAACATAAGAAGAGAGAGCGAACGAGGACTGCCTTCTACAGAGATCCCTATAAATTTGTTAAGGACCTCTTTGTCAGGGAGAAATCTGGGACCCTCAAAGTACCCATAAGAGAACTGGAAGAACATCTTCGGAAGACCTACTCCGACAAACAGAGGCATGTGCCAGCCAGCATTCCGGAGGATATGCCACCCATCCAACCACCTGAGCACCAGATGGAAACAAGGCCCCCCACATGGAGCGAAGTTGAGAGCACAGTAAAACGGGCAAGAACAGCTTCAGCCCCGGGGCCAAACGGCATTCCATACAGGGTGTATAAGAACACGCCAGGCGTCTTGAAATACCTCTGGAAGCTTATGAAAGTGGCATGGGAAAAAGGAATGATACCAAAGGCATGGCGACGGGCAGGAGGGATCCTGATTCCCAAAGAGAAGAATTCCTCAACCATTGAGCAGTTTCGCCAGATCAGCCTTCTCAATGTGGAAGGAAAGATTTTCTTCAGTGTCGTGGCCTGTAGGCTCTCAGCATTCCTGCTGGCGAACAACTTTGTTGACACCTCAGTGCAAAAGGCAGGGATAATTGGGTTCTCAGGTTGCTTGGAACACACAAATGTCATCTGGCACCAAGTACAGACGGCCAAGAAGGAGAAGAAAGACCTGCATGTGGTGTTTTTAGATCTTGCCAATGCCTTCGGGTCAGTGCCTCATGAGATCTTGTGGACAGCGTTCAACTTCTTTCAAGTGCCAGAGGGCATCACAAGTCTAGTCAAAGCCTACTTCCAGGATCTCCAATTCTGTGTTACAGCACAGGATAGTACAACTGCCTGGCAGCACCTTGAGATAGGCATTATGGCGGGCTGCACCATCTTGCCACTGGTGTTTACAATGGCAATGGAGCTACTTATTCGTGCATCACGATGGGTGGTTGGAGGAGAACGATTGAGAGCGGGCTCCGTCATCCCCCAATCAGGGCGTACATGGACGACATGACGACAATAACAACAACGGTCGCATGTACCAAACGTCTGCTGGAGAAACTCCGGGGAAACATGAAATGGGCACGAATGGAGATTAAACCGAGCAAATCCCGTAGCATCTCCATTGTCAAAGGTAAGCTCACCAATGCAAGGTTCTATGTGGACGACCAGCCAATCCCAACAAGTTCTGGAGAAGCCTATCAAAAGCCTTGGCCGATGGTATAGCGCAGAACTTAAAGACTCTGAGCAGGTGGAACAACTCAGGCAGGATACAATCAGTGGCCTCAAGCAGATTAACAACACTGCTCTCCCTGGAAAATTGAAGCTATGGTGCTTTAAGTTTGGGCTGCTACCTCGCCTCATGTGGCCAATTTCCATCTATGAGGTCACCTTATCTCATGTCAATCGGCTTGAGAGACTGGTGAATGCCCAAGTGAGGAAGTGGCTTGGACTGCCGATATGCCTTTCCAGCATAGGCCTGTATGGCAATGGAGTGCTCTCCCTTCCAATCTCAAGCCTGGTGGAGGAGTACAAATGTGCCAAAACAAGGGTGGAAATGACTCTTACAGAATCCCGGGACCCATGCGTCAGAGATGCGGCTCCAAACCTGGCAACAGGGAGGAAATGGAAACCATCTGCAGCAGTAGCAGTGGCAAAGACCACCCTCAGACACCGGGATATAGTGGGACGAGTCCAACATGGCAGAGGGGGTCTTGGCCTGGAAGCAACAACACCCGCTTGGCAAAAGGCTACTCCGTCTGAACGGCGACACATGGTGGTTGAGGAGGTGCGCAACCAGGAGGAGGCAGCCAGGTGTGCCAAGGCAGTCTCCCAAGCCCAGCAAGGACGCTGGATGAGGTGGGAGGGTGTGGAGAGGAGGAAAATCACGTGGAATGAGATGTGGAGCATGGAGGCTAATAGGCTCAGCTTCATCATCAGAGCCACTTATGATGTCCTGCCCTCTCCAACCAACCTACATCTCTGGTATGGAGAGGACCCAGCCTGCCTGCAGTGTGCAGCCCCAGCAACCCTCAAACACATCCTGGTGGGTTGCAAGACCAGCCTGACTCAAGGAAGATACACCTGGCGCCATAACCAAGTGTTGAAGGGCTTGGCTGCCGAACTTGAGGACAAGAGGGTCACCATCAACGCCATGCCTTTCAAAACCCAGACCACCCTCCCACGGAAGACAACATTCGTCCGACAAGGGGAGAAACGGAGAACCAAGCCATCACCTCCAAACTCAGGCCCACTGGACACAGCCCGGGATTGGGAAATGCGGGTAGACCTCAGCCAGAGGCTCACTTTCCCGCCAGAAATCGCAGCAACCAACCTGCGCCCAGATTTGGTCCTCTGGTCCAAGTCCTGCCGGCGTGTCTTCATTGTGGAGCTGACTGTCCCGTGGGAGGATAACATCGACGAAGCATTCGAAAGAAAAAGGCTGCGTTATGCTAACCTAGCAGCTGATGCTGAGGCATGGGGATGGAACGTAAAGGTGTGGCCAGTGGAGGTTGGCTGCCGAGGCTTTGTAGCCAGGCTCCTGAAGGAAGTTGGGATCAGAGGACAGGCCCAGCGGAAGGCAATAAAAGAACTTGCCAAAGCAGCCGAACGGAGCAGTCACTGGCTGTGGCTGAAACGGAGGGATGCAACATGGGCTGTTTGATGACCACGGGGTGCCACCATATGACACACAGCCAGGTCGGATCAGCCTGTGGCAGGCCAACCTTGGAAGAGGGTGTATTGTGTTAAGAGGCTGAAACACCTGATGAAGACAAGGCACACAACTGATGACGTGTAGATTTGGTGGTGCCCCGCGATCCTGTCCAAACTCCACCCAACAGTCATGTCCGATAGTAGTTATCGTGCTGATATATTTTAGGGATATTAACAGCTAGTCCTATTAAGAATCCTACCTTCTGATTTTTTAAGGCAAGCTATTGAAAACGTCAGAAAATTGGAGAAAGGAGTCTATGTAGTTGATTTGAGCGACTCATTTCATTATTGGACTCACCAAACCACTTACAGTGTTTCAGGTACAAAATGACTGTTTCTCGCTGAGAAACTGCCAAAAAGCGGATTTCTGTCATAACATTGATTTACCTTCTGATTTTTCAAGGCAAGCTATGGAAAACGTCAGAAAATTGGAGAAAGGAGTCTATGTAGTTGATTTGAGAGACTCATTTCATTATTGGACTCACCAAACCACTTACAGTGTTTCAGGTACAAAATGACCGTTTCTCGCTGAGAAAATGCCAAAAAGCGGATTTCTGTAATAACATTGTTTTACCTTCTGATTTTTTAAGGCAAGCTATTGAAAACGTCAGAAAATTGGAGAAAGGAGTCTATGTAGTTGATTTGAGCGACTCATTTCATTATTGGACTCACCAAACCACTTACAGTGTTTCAGGTACAAAATGACTGTTTCTCGCTGAGAAACTGCCAAAAAGCGGATTTCTGTCATAACATTGATTTACCTTCTGATTTTTTAAGGCAAGCTATGCAAAACGTCAGAAAATTGGAGAAAGGAGTCTATGTAGTTGATTTGAGAGACTCATTTCATTATTGGACTCACCAAACCACTTACAGTGTTTCAGGTACAAAATGACCGTTTCTCGCTGAGAAAATGCCAAAAAGCGGATTTCTGTAATAACATTGTTTTACCTTCTGATTTTTTAAGGCAAGCTATTGAAAACGTCAGAAAATTGGAGAAAGGAGTCTATGTAGTTGATTTGAGGGACTCATTTCATTATTGGACTCACCAAATCACTTACAGTGTTTCAGGTACAAAATGATTTTTTCTCGCTGAGAAAATGCCAAAAAGCGGATTTCTGTCATAACATTGATTTACCTTCTGATTTTTTAAGGCAAGCTATTGAAAACGTCCGAAAATTGGAGAAAGGAGTCTATGTAGTTGATTTGAGGGACTCATTTCATTATTGGACTCACCAAACCGCTTACAGTGTTTCACGTACAAAATGACTGTTTCTCGCTGAGAAAATGCCAAAAAGCGGATTTCTGTCATAAAATTGATTTACCTTCTGATTTTTTAAGGCAAGCTATTGAAAACGTTAGAAAATTGGAGAAAGGTGTCTATGTAGTTGATTTGAGAGACTCATTTCATTATTGGACTCACCAAACCACTTACAGTGTTTCAGGTACAAAATGACTGTTTCTCGCTGAGAAAATGCCAAAAAGCGGATTTCTGTCATAACATTGATTTACCTTCTGATTTTTCAAGGCAAGCTATTGAAAACGTCAGAAAATTGGAAAAACTAGTCTATGTAGTTGATTTGAGAGACTCATTTCATTATTGGACTCACCAAACCACTTACAGTGTTTCAGGTACAAAATGACTGTTTCTCGCTGAGAAAATGCCAAAAAGCGGATTTCTGTCATAACATTGATTTACCTTCTGATTTTTCAAGGCAAGCTATTGAAAACGTTAGAAAATTGGAGAAAGGAGTCTATGTAGTTGATTTGAGAGACTCATTTCATTATTGGACTCACCAAACCACTTACAGTGTTTCAGGTACAAAATGACCGTTTCTCGCTGAGAAAATGCCAAAAAGCGGATTTCTGTAATAACATTGTTTCAAGTATCTGAGAGAGCTTAGCAAGGGGCCTCGCATTGACCATTACTTCCTTAGAGGTAGGGCAAATCAGTCGAGTGAAGCCCAGTGGCAGGATATTCACCACAGTCCACAGGGTATCAGAACCCCAGACGAAGCTCAATCAAGCACAGATCCATTTATGAACATCAGCCCAGAGCCCATCCAGCCAAAGACAGCAGTAGAGCGGAGGCTGACTGGACGAAAACCTCAAATCTTGTGGCCTAAATCCTGTCAGAAAAAGGAGTGGGAAACCACAGACACAGACCTCGTCCACCTTTTAGAAGGTCTGAAAGGGGGTGTGGAGAAAAAACTGGACAAGATCGGAGAGACCATTTATAGCTATGGAGCAGAGAGATTTGGTGTGAAACGTGAGAACTTGCAGACACAGAAGGAACCATCTGCTCATCTCAAGTCCAGGAGACAACAAGAGATTCAGAGACTCGTGAAAGAAAGGAGGTGCCTGAGGAAACAATGGAAGAAGGCCACGGAAGTGGAAAAGAAAGGCCTTGGGGCACTACAGGGCGACATCAAGCAGTGTCTGGCAGCACTGCGAAGAGCAGAATGCCTGAGAAGGCAACATAAGAAGAGAGAGCGAACGAGGACTGCCTTCTACAGAGATCCCTATAAATTTGTTAAGGACCTCTTTGTCAGGGAGAAATCTGGGACCCTCAAAGTACCCATAAGAGAACTGGAAGAACATCTTCGGAAGACCTACTCCGACAAACAGAGGCATGTGGCAGCCAGCATTCCGGAGGATATGCCACCCATCCAACCACCTGAGCACCAGATGGAAACAAGGCCCCCCACATGGAGCGAAGTTGAGAGCACAGTAAAACGGGCAAGAACAGCTTCAGCCCCGGGGCCCAACGGCATTCCATACAGGGTGTATAAGAACACGCCAGGCGTCTTGAAATACCTCTGGAAGCTTATGAAAGTGGCATGGGAAAAAGGAATGATACCAAAGGCATGGCGACGGGCAGGAGGGATCCTGATTCCCAAAGAGAAGAATTCCTCAACCATCGAGCAGTTTCGCCAGATCAGCCTTCTCAATGTGGAAGGAAAGATTTTCTTCAGTGTCGTGGCCCGTAGGCTCTCAGCATTCCTGCTGGCGAACAACTTTGTTGACACCTCAGTGCAAAAGGCAGGGATAATTGGGTTCTCAGGTTGCTTGGAACACACAAATGTCATCTGGCACCAAGTACAGACGGCCAAGAAGGAGAAGAAAGACCTGCATGTGGTGTTTTTAGATCTTGCCAATGCCTTCGGGTCAGTGCCTCATGAGATCTTGTGGACAGCGTTCAACTTCTTTCAAGTGCCAGAGGGCATCACAAGTCTAGTCAAAGCCTACTTCCAGGATCTCCAATTCTGTGTTACAGCACAGGATAGTACAACTGCCTGGCAGCACCTTGAGATAGGCATTATGGCGGGCTGCACCATCTCGCCACTGGTGTTTACAATGGCAATGGAGCTACTTATTCGTGCATCACGATGGGTGGTTGGAGGAGAACGATTGAGAGCGGGCTCCGTCTTCCCCCAATCAGGGCGTACATGGACGACATGACGACAATAACAACAACGGTCGCATGTACCAAACGTCTGCTGGAGAAACTCTGGGGAAACATCAAATGGGCACGAATGGAGCATCTCCATTGTCAAAGGTAAGCTCACCAATGCAAGGTTCTATGTGGACGACCAGCCAATCCCAACAAGTTCTGGAGAAGCCTATCAAAAGCCTTGGCCGATGGTATAGCGCAGAACTTAAAGACTCTGAGCAGGTGGAACAACTCAGGCAGGATACAATCAGCGGCCTCAAGCAGATTAACAACACTGCTCTCCCTGGAAAATTGAAGCTATGGTGCTTTAAGTTTGGGCTGCTACCTCGCCTCATGTGGCCAATTTCCATCTATGAGGTCACCTTATCTCATGTCAATCGGCTTGAGAGACTGGTGAATGCCCAAGTGAGGAAGTGGCTTGGACTGCCGAGATGCCTTTCCAGCATAGGCCTGTATGGCAATGGAGCGCTCTCCCTTCCAATCTCAAGCCTGGTGGAGGAGTACAAATGTGCCAAAACAAGGGTGGAAATGACTCTTACAGAATCCTGGGACCCATGCGTCAGAGATGCGGCTCCAAACCTGGCAACAGGGAGGAAATGGAAACCATCTTCAGCAGTAGCAGTGGCAAAGACCACCCTCAGACACCGGGATATAGTGGGACGAGTCCAACATGGCAGAGGGGGTCTTGGCCTGGAAGCAACAACACCCGCTTGGCAAAAGGCTACTCCGTCTGAACGGCGACACATGGTGGTTGAGGAGGTGCGCAACCAGGAGGAGGCAGCCAGGTGTGCCAAGGCAGTCTCCCAAGCCCAGCAAGGACGCTGGATGAGGTGGGAGGGTGTGGAGAGGAGGAAAATCACGTGGAATGAGATGTGGAGCATGGAGGCTAATAGGCTCAGCTTCATCATCAGACCCACTTATGATGTCCTGCCCTCTCCAACCAACCTACATCTCTGGTATGGAGAGGACCCAGCCTGCCTGCAGTGTGCAGCCCCAGCAACCCTCAAACACATCCTGGTGGGTTGCAAGACCAGCCTGACTCAAGGAAGATACACCTGGCGCCATAACCAAGTGTTGAAGGGCTTGGCTGCCGAACTTGAGGACAAGAGGGTCACCATCAACGCCATGCCTTTCAAAACCCAGACCACCCTCCCACGGAAGACAACATTCGTCCGACAAGGGGAGAAACGGAGAACCAAGCCATCACCTCCAAACTAAGGCCCACTGGACACAGCCCGGGATTGGGAAATGCGGGTAGACCTCAGCCAGAGGCTCACTTTCCCGCCAGAAATCGCAGCAACCAACCTGCGCCCAGATTTGGTCCTCTGGTCCAAGTCCTGCCGGCGTGTCTTCATTGTGGAGCTGACTGTCCCGTGGGAGGATAACATCGACAAAGCATTCGAAAGAAAAAGGCTGCGTTATGCTAACCTAGCAGCTGATGCTGAGGCGCGGGGATGGAACGTAAAGGTGTGGCCAGTGGAGGTTGGCTGCCGAGGCTTTGTAGCCAGGTCCACCACACGGCTCCTGAAGGAAGTTGGGATCAGAGGACAGGCCCAGCGGAAGGCAATAAAATAACTTGCCAAAGCAGCCGAACGGAGCAGTCACTGGCTGTGGCTGAAACGGAGGGATGCAACATGGGCTGTTTGATGACCACGGGGTGCCACCATATGACACACACCCAGGTCTGATCAGCCTGTGGCAGGCCAACCTTGGAAGAGGGTGTATTGTGTTAAGAGGCCGAAACACCTGATGAAGACAAGGCACACAACTGATGACGTGTAGATTTGGTGGTGCCCCGCGATCCTGTCCAAACTCCACCCAACAGTCATGTCCGATAGGAGTTATCGTGCTGATATATTTTAGGGATATTAACAGCTAGTCCTATTAAGAATCCTACCTTCTGATTTTTTAAGGCAAGCTATTGAAAACGTCAGAAAATTGGAGAAAGGAGTCTATGTAGTTGATTTGAGCGACTCATTTCATTATTGGACTCACCAAACCACTTACAGTGTTTCAGGTACAAAATGACTGTTTCTCGCTGAGAAACTGCCAAAAAGCGGATTTCTGTCATAACATTGATTTACCTTCTGATTTTTTAAGGCAAGCTATGGAAAACGTCAGAAAATTGGAGAAAGGAGTCCATGTAGTTGATTTGAGAGACTCATTTCATTATTGGACTCACCAAACCACTTACAGTGTTTCAGGTACAAAATGACTGTTTCTCGCTGAGAAACTGCCAAAAAGCGGATTTCTGTCATAACATTGATTTACCTTCTGATTTTTTAAGGCAAGCTATGGAAAACGTCAGAAAATTGGAGAAAGGAGTCCATGTAGTTGATTTGAGAGACTCATTTCATTATTGGACTCACGAAGCCACTTACAGTGTTTCAGGTACAAAATGACCGTTTCTCGCTGAGAAAATGCCAAAAAGCGGATTTCTGTAATAACATTGTTTTACCTTCTGATTTTTTAAGGCAAGCTATTGAAAACGTCCGAAAATTGGAGAAAGGAGTCTATGTAGTTGATTTGAGGGACTCATTTTCTTATTGGACTCACCAAACCGCTTACAGTGTTTCAGGTACAAAATGACTGTTTCTCGCTGAGAAAATGCCAAAAAGCGGATTTCTGTAATAACATTGATTTACCTTCTGATTTTTCAAGGCAAGCTATTGAAAACGTCAGAAAATTGGAGAAAGGAGTCTATGTAGTTGATTTGAGAGACTCATTTCATTATTGGACTCACCAAACCACTTACAGTGTTTCAGGTACAAAATGACTGTTTCTCGCTGAGAAAATGCCAAAAAGCGGATTTCTGTCATAACATTGATTTACCTTCTGATGTTTCAAGGCAAGCTATTGAAAACGTCAGAAAATTGGAGAAAGGAGTCTATGTAGTTGATTTGAGAGACTCATTTCATTATTGGACTCACCAAACCACTTACAGTGTTTCAGGTACAAAATGACTGTTTCTCGCTGAGAAAATGCCAAAAAGCGGATTTCTGTCATAACATTGATTTACCTTCTGATTTTTTAAGGCAAGCTATTGAAAACGTTAGAAAATTGGAGAAAGGAGTCTATGTAGTTGATTTGAGAGACTCATTTCATTATTGGACTCACCAAACCACTTACAGTGTTTCAGGTACAAAATGACTGTTTCTCGCTGAGAAAATGCCAAAAAGCGGATTTCTGTCATAACATTGATTTACCTTCTGATTTTTCAAGGCAAGCTATTGAAAACGTCAGAAAATTGGAGAAAGGAGTCTAAGTAGTTGATTTGAGAGACTCATTTCATTATTGGACTCACCAAACCACTTACTTACAGTGTTTCAGGTACAAAATGACTGTTTCTCGCCTAGAAAATGCCAAAAAGCGGATTTCTGTAATAACATTGTTTTACCTTCTGAATTTTTAAGGCAACCTATTGAAAACGTCAGAAAATTGGAGAAAGGTGTCTATGTAGTTGATTTGAGGGACTCATTTCATTATTGGACTCACCAAACCACTTACAGTGTTTCAGGTACAAAATGACTGTTTCTCGCTGAGAAACTGCAAAAAAGCGGATTTCTGTCATAACATTGATTTACCTTCTGATTTTTCAAGGCAAGCTATTGAAAATGTCAGAACATTGGAGAAAGGAGACTATGTAGTTGATTTGAGAGACTCGTTTCATTATTGGACTCACCATACCACTTACAGTGTTTCAGGTACAAAATGACTGTTTCTCGCTGAGAAAATGCCAAAAAACGGATTTCTGTCATAACATTGATTTACCTTCTGATTTTTCAAGGCAAGCTATTAAAAACGTCAGAAAATTGGAGAAAGGAGTCTATGTAGTTGATTTGAGAGACTCATTTCATTATTGGACTCACCAAACCACTTACAGTGTTTCAGGTACAAAATGACTGTTTCTCGCTGAGAAAATGCCAAAAAGCGGATTTCTGTCATAACATTGATTTACCTTCTGATTTTTTAAGGCAAGCTATTGAAAACGTTAGAAAATTGGAGAAAGGAGTCTATGTAGTTGATTTGAGAGACTCATTTCATTATTGGACTCACCAAACCACTTACAGTGTTTCAGGTACAAAATGACTGTTTCTCGCTGAGAAAATGCCAAAAAGCGGATTTCTGTCATAACATTGATTTACCTTCTGATTTTTTAAGGCAAGCTATTGAAAACGTTAGAAAATTGGAGAAAGGAGTCTATGTAGTTGATTTGAGCGACTCATTTCATTATTGGACTCACCAAACCACTTACAGTGTTTCAGGTACAAAATGACTGTTTCTCGCTGAGAAAATGCCAAAAAGCGGATTTCTGTCATAACATTGATTTACCTTCTGATTTTTCAAGGCAAGCTATTGAAAACGTCAGAATATTGGAGAAAGGAGTCTAAGTAGTTGATTTGAGAGACTCATTTCATTATTGGACTCACCAAACCACTTACAGTGTTTCAGGTACAAAATGACTGTTTCTCGCTGAGAAAATGCCAAAAAGCGGATTTCTGTCATAACATTGATTTACCTTCTGATTTTTTAAGGCAAGCTATTGAAAACGTT
Organism: Cololabis saira; assembly: GCF_033807715.1. Classification (NCBI taxonomy): domain Eukaryota; kingdom Metazoa; phylum Chordata; class Actinopteri; order Beloniformes; family Belonidae; genus Cololabis; species Cololabis saira. The sequence continues at coordinate 270,462 of NW_026906193.1, read as the reverse complement.
AGAAAATTGGAGAAAGGAGTCTATGTAGTTGATTTGAGCGACTCATTTCATTATTGGACTCACCAAACCACTTACAGTGTTTCAGGTACAAAATGACTGTTTCTCGCTGAGAAAATGCCAAAAAGCGGATTTCTGTCATAACATTGATTTACCTTCTGATTTTTCAAGGCAAGCTATTGAAAATGTTAGAAAATTGGAGAAAGGTGTCTATGTAGTTGATTTGAGAGATTCATTTCATTATTGGACTCACCAAACCACTTACAGTGTTTCAGGTACAAAATGACTGTTTCTCGCTGAGAAAATGCCAAAAAGCGGATTTCTGTCATAACATTGATTTACCTTCTGATTTTTCAAGGCAAGCTATTGAAAATGTTAGAAAATTGGAGAAAGATGTCTATGTAGTTGATTTGAGAGACTCATTTCATTATTGGACTCACCAAACCACTTACAGTGTTTCAGGTACAAAATGACTGTTTCTCGCTGAGAAAATGCCAAAAAGCGGATTTCTGTCATAACATTGATTTACCTTCTGATTTTTCAAGGCAAGCTATTGAAAACGTCAGAATATTGGAGAAAGGAGTCTAAGTAGTTGATTTGAGAGACTCATTTCATTATTGGACTCACCAAACCACTTACAGTGTTTCAGGTACAAAATGACTGTTTCTCGCTGAGAAACTGCCAAAAAGCGGATTTCTGTCATAACATTGATTTACCTTCTGATTTTTTAAGGCAAGTTATTGAAAACGTTAGAAAATTGGAGATAGGTGTCTATGTAGTTGATTTGAGGGACTCATTTCATTATTGGACTCACTAAACCACTTACAGTGTTTCAGGTACAAAATGACTGTTTCTCGCTGAGAAAATGCCAAAAAGCGGATTTCTGTCATAACATTGATTTACCTTCTGATTTTTTAGGGCAAGCTATTGAAAACGTCAGAAAATTGGAGAAAGGAGTCTATGTAGTTGATTTGAGAGACTCATTTCATTATTGGACTCACCAAACCACTTACAGTGTTTCAGGTATAAAATGACTGTTTCTCGCTGAGAAAATGCCAAAAAGCGGATTTCTGTCATAACATTGATTTACCTTCTGATTTTTCAAGGCAAGCTATTGAAAACGTCAGAAAATTGGAGAAAGGAGTCTAAGTAGTTGATTTGAGAGACTCATTTCATTATTGGACTCACCAAACCACTTACTTACAGTGTTTCAGGTACAAAATGACTGTTTCTCGCCTAGAAAATGCCAAAAAGCGGATTTCTGTAATAACATTGTTTTACCTTCTGAATTTTTAAGGCAACCTATTGAAAACGTCAGAAAATTGGAGAAAGGTGTCTATGTAGTTGATTTGAGGGACTCATTTCATTATTGGACTCACCAAACCACTTACAGTGTTTCAGGTACAAAATGACTGTTTCTCGCTGAGAAACTGCAAAAAAGCGGATTTCTGTCATAACATTGATTTACCTTCTGATTTTTCAAGGCAAGCTATTGAAAATGTCAGAACATTGGAGAAAGGAGACTATGTAGTTGATTTGAGAGACTCGTTTCATTATTGGACTCACCATACCACTTACAGTGTTTCAGGTACAAAATGACTGTTTCTCGCTGAGAAAATGCCAAAAAGCGGATTTCTGTCATAACATTGATTTACCTTCTGATTTTTCAAGGCAAGCTATTAAAAACGTCAGAAAATTGGAGAAAGGAGTCTATGTAGTTGATTTGAGAGACTCATTTCATTATTGGACTCACCAAACCACTTACAGTGTTTCAGGTACAAAATGACTGTTTCTCGCTGAGAAAATGCCAAAAAGCGGATTTCTGTCATAACATTGATTTACCTTCTGATTTTTTAAGGCAAGCTATTGAAAACGTTAGAAAATTGGAGAAAGGAGTCTATGTAGTTGATTTGAGAGACTCATTTCATTATTGGACTCACCAAACCACTTACAGTGTTTCAGGTACAAAATGACTGTTTCTCGCTGAGAAAATGCCAAAAAGCGGATTTCTGTCATAACATTGATTTACCTTCTGATTTTTTAAGGCAAGCTATTGAAAACGTTAGAAAATTGGAGAAAGGAGTCTATGTAGTTGATTTGAGCGACTCATTTCATTATTGGACTCACCAAACCACTTACAGTGTTTCAGGTACAAAATGACTGTTTCTCGCTGAGAAAATGCCAAAAAGCGGATTTCTGTCATAACATTGATTTACCTTCTGATTTTTCAAGGCAAGCTATTGAAAATGTTAGAAAATTGGAGAAAGGTGTCTATGTAGTTGATTTGAGAGATTCATTTCATTATTGGACTCACCAAACCACTTACAGTGTTTCAGGTACAAAATGACTGTTTCTCGCTGAGAAAATGCCAAAAAGCGGATTTCTGTCATAACATTGATTTACCTTCTGATTTTTCAAGGCAAGCTATTGAAAATGTTAGAAAATTGGAGAAAGATGTCTATGTAGTTGATTTGAGAGACTCATTTCATTATTGGACTCACCAAACCACTTACAGTGTTTCAGGTACAAAATGACTGTTTCTCGCTGAGAAAATGCCAAAAAGCGGATTTCTGTCATAACATTGATTTACCTTCTGATTTTTCAAGGCAAGCTATTGAAAACGTCAGAATATTGGAGAAAGGAGTCTAAGTAGTTGATTTGAGAGACTCATTTCATTATTGGACTCACCAAACCACTTACAGTGTTTCAGGTACAAAATGACTGTTTCTCGCTGAGAAACTGCCAAAAAGCGGATTTCTGTCATAACATTGATTTACCTTCTGATTTTTTAAGGCAAGTTATTGAAAACGTTAGAAAATTGGAGATAGGTGTCTATGTAGTTGATTTGAGGGACTCATTTCATTATTGGACTCACTAAACCACTTACAGTGTTTCAGGTACAAAATGACTGTTTCTCGCTGAGAAAATGCCAAAAAGCGGATTTCTGTCATAACATTGATTTACCTTCTGATTTTTTAAGGCAAGCTATTGAAAACGTTAGAAAATTGCAGAAAGGTGTCTATGTAGTTGATTTGAGAGACTCATTTCATTATTGGACTCACCAAACCACTTACAGTGTTTCATGTACAAAATGACTGTTTCTCGCTGAGAAAATGCCAAAAAGCGGATTTCTGTCATAACATTGATTTACCTTCTGATTTTTCAAGGCAAGCTATTGAAAACGTCAGAAAATTGGAGAAAGGAGTCTATGTAGTTGATTTGAGAGACTCATTTCATTATTGGACTCACCAAACCACTTACAGTGTTTCAGGTACAAAATGACCGTTTCTCGCTGAGAAAATGCCAAAAAGCGGATTTCTGTCATAACATTGATTTACCTTCTGAATTTTCAAGGCAAGCTATTGAAAACGTCAGAAAATTGGAGAAAGGAGTCTATGTAGTTGATTTGAGAGACTCATTTCATTATATGACTCACCAAACCACTTACAGTGTTTCAGGTACAAAATGACTGTTTCTCGCTGAGAAAATGCCAAAAAGCGGATTTCTGTAATAACATTGTTTCAAGTGTCTGAGAGAGCTTAGCAAGGGGCCTCGCATTGACCATTACTTCCTTAGAGGTAGGGCAAATCAGTCGAGTGAAGCCCAGTGGCAGGATATTCACCACAGTCCACAGGGTATCAGAACCCCAGACAAAGCTCAATCAAGCACAGATCCATTTATGAACATCAGCCCAGAGCCTATCCAGCCACAGACAGCAGTAGAGCGGAGGCTGACTGGACGAAAACCTCAAATCTTGTGGCCTAAATCCTGTCAGAAAAAGGAGTGGGAAACCACAGACACAGACCTCGTCCACCTTTTAGAAGGTCTGAAAGGGGGTGTGGAGAAAAAACTGGACAAGATCGGAGAGACCATTTATAGCTATGGAGCAGAGAGATTTGGTGTGAAACGTGAGAACTTGCAGACACAGGCTGCTGAGATGAGCAGAACCATCTGCTCATCTCAAGTCCAGGAGACAACAAGAGATTCAGAGACTCGTGAAAGAAAGGAGGTGCCTGAGGAAACAATGGAAGAAGGCCACGGAAGTGGAAAGGAAAGGCCTTGGGGCACTACAGGGCTACATCAAGCAGCGTCTGTCAGCACTGCGAAGAGCAGAATGCCTGAGAAGGCAACATAAGAAGAGAGAGCGAACGAGGACTGCCTTCTACAGAGATCCCTATAAATTTGTTAAGGACCTCTTTGTCAGGGAGAAATCTGGGACCCTCAAAGTACCCATAAGAGAACTGGAAGAACATCTTCGGAAGACCTACTCCGACAAACAGAGGCATGTGGCAGCCAGCATTCCGGAGGATATGCCACCCATCCAACCACCTGAGCACCAGATGGAAACAAGGCCCCCCACATGGAGCGAAGTTGAGAGCACAGTAAAACGGGCAAGAACAGCTTCAGCCCCGGGGCCAAACGGCATTCCATACAGGGTGTATAAGAACACGCCAGGCGTCTTGAAATACCTCTGGAAGCTTATGAAAGTGGCATGGGAAAAAGGAATGATACCAAAGGCATGGCGACGGGCAGGAGGGATCCTGATTCCCAAAGAGAAGAATTCCTCAACCATTGAGCAGTTTCGCCAGATCAGCCTTCTCAATGTGGAAGGAAAGATTTTCTTCAGTGTCGTGGCCTGTAGGCTCTCAGCATTCCTGCTGGCGAACAACTTTGTTGACACCTCAGTGCAAAAGGCAGGGATAATTGGGTTCTCAGGTTGCTTGGAACACACAAATGTCATCTGGCACCAAGTACAGACGGCCAAGAAGGAGAAGAAAGACCTGCATGTGGTGTTTTTAGATCTTGCCAATGCCTTCGGGTCAGTGCCTCATGAGATCTTGTGGACAGCGTTCAACTTCTTTCAAGTGCCAGAGGGCATCACAAGTCTAGTCAAAGCCTACTTCCAGGATCTCCAATTCTGTGTTACAGCACAGGATAGTACAACTGCCTGGCAGCACCTTGAGATAGGCATTATGGCGGGCTGCACCATCTTGCCACTGGTGTTTACAATGGCAATGGAGCTACTTATTCGTGCATCACGATGGGTGGTTGGAGGAGAACGATTGAGAGCGGGCTCCGTCATCCCCCAATCAGGGCGTACATGGACGACATGACGACAATAACAACAACGGTCGCATGTACCAAACGTCTGCTGGAGAAACTCCGGGGAAACATGAAATGGGCACGAATGGAGATTAAACCGAGCAAATCCCGTAGCATCTCCATTGTCAAAGGTAAGCTCACCAATGCAAGGTTCTATGTGGACGACCAGCCAATCCCAACAAGTTCTGGAGAAGCCTATCAAAAGCCTTGGCCGATGGTATAGCGCAGAACTTAAAGACTCTGAGCAGGTGGAACAACTCAGGCAGGATACAATCAGTGGCCTCAAGCAGATTAACAACACTGCTCTCCCTGGAAAATTGAAGCTATGGTGCTTTAAGTTTGGGCTGCTACCTCGCCTCATGTGGCCAATTTCCATCTATGAGGTCACCTTATCTCATGTCAATCGGCTTGAGAGACTGGTGAATGCCCAAGTGAGGAAGTGGCTTGGACTGCCGATATGCCTTTCCAGCATAGGCCTGTATGGCAATGGAGTGCTCTCCCTTCCAATCTCAAGCCTGGTGGAGGAGTACAAATGTGCCAAAACAAGGGTGGAAATGACTCTTACAGAATCCCGGGACCCATGCGTCAGAGATGCGGCTCCAAACCTGGCAACAGGGAGGAAATGGAAACCATCTGCAGCAGTAGCAGTGGCAAAGACCACCCTCAGACACCGGGATATAGTGGGACGAGTCCAACATGGCAGAGGGGGTCTTGGCCTGGAAGCAACAACACCCGCTTGGCAAAAGGCTACTCCGTCTGAACGGCGACACATGGTGGTTGAGGAGGTGCGCAACCAGGAGGAGGCAGCCAGGTGTGCCAAGGCAGTCTCCCAAGCCCAGCAAGGACGCTGGATGAGGTGGGAGGGTGTGGAGAGGAGGAAAATCACGTGGAATGAGATGTGGAGCATGGAGGCTAATAGGCTCAGCTTCATCATCAGAGCCACTTATGATGTCCTGCCCTCTCCAACCAACCTACATCTCTGGTATGGAGAGGACCCAGCCTGCCTGCAGTGTGCAGCCCCAGCAACCCTCAAACACATCCTGGTGGGTTGCAAGACCAGCCTGACTCAAGGAAGATACACCTGGCGCCATAACCAAGTGTTGAAGGGCTTGGCTGCCGAACTTGAGGACAAGAGGGTCACCATCAACGCCATGCCTTTCAAAACCCAGACCACCCTCCCACGGAAGACAACATTCGTCCGACAAGGGGAGAAACGGAGAACCAAGCCATCACCTCCAAACTCAGGCCCACTGGACACAGCCCGGGATTGGGAAATGCGGGTAGACCTCAGCCAGAGGCTCACTTTCCCGCCAGAAATCGCAGCAACCAACCTGCGCCCAGATTTGGTCCTCTGGTCCAAGTCCTGCCGGCGTGTCTTCATTGTGGAGCTGACTGTCCCGTGGGAGGATAACATCGACGAAGCATTCGAAAGAAAAAGGCTGCGTTATGCTAACCTAGCAGCTGATGCTGAGGCATGGGGATGGAACGTAAAGGTGTGGCCAGTGGAGGTTGGCTGCCGAGGCTTTGTAGCCAGGCTCCTGAAGGAAGTTGGGATCAGAGGACAGGCCCAGCGGAAGGCAATAAAAGAACTTGCCAAAGCAGCCGAACGGAGCAGTCACTGGCTGTGGCTGAAACGGAGGGATGCAACATGGGCTGTTTGATGACCACGGGGTGCCACCATATGACACACAGCCAGGTCTGATCAGCCTGTGGCAGGCCAACCTTGGAAGAGGGTGTATTGTGTTAAGAGGCTGAAACACCTGATGAAGACAAGGCACACAACTGATGACGTGTAGATTTGGTGGTGCCCCGCGATCCTGTCCAAACTCCACCCAACAGTCATGTCCGATAGTAGTTATCGTGCTGATATATTTTAGGGATATTAACAGCTAGTCCTATTAAGAATCCTACCTTCTGATTTTTTAAGGCAAGCTATTGAAAACGTCAGAAAATTGGAGAAAGGAGTCTATGTAGTTGATTTGAGCGACTCATTTCATTATTGGACTCACCAAACCACTTACAGTGTTTCAGGTACAAAATGACTGTTTCTCGCTGAGAAACTGCCAAAAAGCGGATTTCTGTCATAACATTGATTTACCTTCTGATTTTTCAAGGCAAGCTATGGAAAACGTCAGAAAATTGGAGAAAGGAGTCTATGTAGTTGATTTGAGAGACTCATTTCATTATTGGACTCACCAAACCACTTACAGTGTTTCAGGTACAAAATGACCGTTTCTCGCTGAGAAAATGCCAAAAAGCGGATTTCTGTAATAACATTGTTTTACCTTCTGATTTTTTAAGGCAAGCTATTGAAAACGTCAGAAAATTGGAGAAAGGAGTCTATGTAGTTGATTTGAGCGACTCATTTCATTATTGGACTCACCAAACCACTTACAGTGTTTCAGGTACAAAATGACTGTTTCTCGCTGAGAAACTGCCAAAAAGCGGATTTCTGTCATAACATTGATTTACCTTCTGATTTTTTAAGGCAAGCTATGCAAAACGTCAGAAAATTGGAGAAAGGAGTCTATGTAGTTGATTTGAGAGACTCATTTCATTATTGGACTCACCAAACCACTTACAGTGTTTCAGGTACAAAATGACCGTTTCTCGCTGAGAAAATGCCAAAAAGCGGATTTCTGTAATAACATTGTTTTACCTTCTGATTTTTTAAGGCAAGCTATTGAAAACGTCAGAAAATTGGAGAAAGGAGTCTATGTAGTTGATTTGAGGGACTCATTTCATTATTGGACTCACCAAATCACTTACAGTGTTTCAGGTACAAAATGATTTTTTCTCGCTGAGAAAATGCCAAAAAGCGGATTTCTGTCATAACATTGATTTACCTTCTGATTTTTTAAGGCAAGCTATTGAAAACGTCCGAAAATTGGAGAAAGGAGTCTATGTAGTTGATTTGAGGGACTCATTTCATTATTGGACTCACCAAACCGCTTACAGTGTTTCAGGTACAAAATGACTGTTTCTCGCTGAGAAAATGCCAAAAAGCGGATTTCTGTCATAAAATTGATTTACCTTCTGATTTTTTAAGGCAAGCTATTGAAAACGTTAGAAAATTGGAGAAAGGTGTCTATGTAGTTGATTTGAGAGACTCATTTCATTATTGGACTCACCAAACCACTTACAGTGTTTCAGGTACAAAATGACTGTTTCTCGCTGAGAAAATGCCAAAAAGCGGATTTCTGTCATAACATTGATTTACCTTCTGATTTTTCAAGGCAAGCTATTGAAAACGTCAGAAAATTGGAAAAACTAGTCTATGTAGTTGATTTGAGAGACTCATTTCATTATTGGACTCACCAAACCACTTACAGTGTTTCAGGTACAAAATGACTGTTTCTCGCTGAGAAAATGCCAAAAAGCGGATTTCTGTCATAACATTGATTTACCTTCTGATTTTTCAAGGCAAGCTATTGAAAACGTTAGAAAATTGGAGAAAGGAGTCTATGTAGTTGATTTGAGAGACTCATTTCATTATTGGACTCACCAAACCACTTACAGTGTTTCAGGTACAAAATGACCGTTTCTCGCTGAGAAAATGCCAAAAAGCGGATTTCTGTAATAACATTGTTTCAAGTATCTGAGAGAGCTTAGCAAGGGGCCTCGCATTGACCATTACTTCCTTAGAGGTAGGGCAAATCAGTCGAGTGAAGCCCAGTGGCAGGATATTCACCACAGTCCACAGGGTATCAGAACCCCAGACGAAGCTCAATCAAGCACAGATCCATTTATGAACATCAGCCCAGAGCCCATCCAGCCAAAGACAGCAGTAGAGCGGAGGCTGACTGGACGAAAACCTCAAATCTTGTGGCCTAAATCCTGTCAGAAAAAGGAGTGGGAAACCACAGACACAGACCTCGTCCACCTTTTAGAAGGTCTGAAAGGGGGTGTGGAGAAAAAACTGGACAAGATCGGAGAGACCATTTATAGCTATGGAGCAGAGAGATTTGGTGTGAAACGTGAGAACTTGCAGACACAGAAGGAACCATCTGCTCATCTCAAGTCCAGGAGACAACAAGAGATTCAGAGACTCGTGAAAGAAAGGAGGTGCCTGAGGAAACAATGGAAGAAGGCCACGGAAGTGGAAAAGAAAGGCCTTGGGGCACTACAGGGCGACATCAAGCAGTGTCTGGCAGCACTGCGAAGAGCAGAATGCCTGAGAAGGCAACATAAGAAGAGAGAGCGAACGAGGACTGCCTTCTACAGAGATCCCTATAAATTTGTTAAGGACCTCTTTGTCAGGGAGAAATCTGGGACCCTCAAAGTACCCATAAGAGAACTGGAAGAACATCTTCGGAAGACCTACTCCGACAAACAGAGGCATGTGGCAGCCAGCATTCCGGAGGATATGCCACCCATCCAACCACCTGAGCACCAGATGGAAACAAGGCCCCCCACATGGAGCGAAGTTGAGAGCACAGTAAAACGGGCAAGAACAGCTTCAGCCCCGGGGCCCAACGGCATTCCATACAGGGTGTATAAGAACACGCCAGGCGTCTTGAAATACCTCTGGAAGCTTATGAAAGTGGCATGGGAAAAAGGAATGATACCAAAGGCATGGCGACGGGCAGGAGGGATCCTGATTCCCAAAGAGAAGAATTCCTCAACCATCGAGCAGTTTCGCCAGATCAGCCTTCTCAATGTGGAAGGAAAGATTTTCTTCAGTGTCGTGGCCCGTAGGCTCTCAGCATTCCTGCTGGCGAACAACTTTGTTGACACCTCAGTGCAAAAGGCAGGGATAATTGGGTTCTCAGGTTGCTTGGAACACACAAATGTCATCTGGCACCAAGTACAGACGGCCAAGAAGGAGAAGAAAGACCTGCATGTGGTGTTTTTAGATCTTGCCAATGCCTTCGGGTCAGTGCCTCATGAGATCTTGTGGACAGCGTTCAACTTCTTTCAAGTGCCAGAGGGCATCACAAGTCTAGTCAAAGCCTACTTCCAGGATCTCCAATTCTGTGTTACAGCACAGGATAGTACAACTGCCTGGCAGCACCTTGAGATAGGCATTATGGCGGGCTGCACCATCTCGCCACTGGTGTTTACAATGGCAATGGAGCTACTTATTCGTGCATCACGATGGGTGGTTGGAGGAGAACGATTGAGAGCGGGCTCCGTCTTCCCCCAATCAGGGCGTACATGGACGACATGACGACAATAACAACAACGGTCGCATGTACCAAACGTCTGCTGGAGAAACTCTGGGGAAACATCAAATGGGCACGAATGGAGCATCTCCATTGTCAAAGGTAAGCTCACCAATGCAAGGTTCTATGTGGACGACCAGCCAATCCCAACAAGTTCTGGAGAAGCCTATCAAAAGCCTTGGCCGATGGTATAGCGCAGAACTTAAAGACTCTGAGCAGGTGGAACAACTCAGGCAGGATACAATCAGCGGCCTCAAGCAGATTAACAACACTGCTCTCCCTGGAAAATTGAAGCTATGGTGCTTTAAGTTTGGGCTGCTACCTCGCCTCATGTGGCCAATTTCCATCTATGAGGTCACCTTATCTCATGTCAATCGGCTTGAGAGACTGGTGAATGCCCAAGTGAGGAAGTGGCTTGGACTGCCGAGATGCCTTTCCAGCATAGGCCTGTATGGCAATGGAGCGCTCTCCCTTCCAATCTCAAGCCTGGTGGAGGAGTACAAATGTGCCAAAACAAGGGTGGAAATGACTCTTACAGAATCCTGGGACCCATGCGTCAGAGATGCGGCTCCAAACCTGGCAACAGGGAGGAAATGGAAACCATCTTCAGCAGTAGCAGTGGCAAAGACCACCCTCAGACACCGGGATATAGTGGGACGAGTCCAACATGGCAGAGGGGGTCTTGGCCTGGAAGCAACAACACCCGCTTGGCAAAAGGCTACTCCGTCTGAACGGCGACACATGGTGGTTGAGGAGGTGCGCAACCAGGAGGAGGCAGCCAGGTGTGCCAAGGCAGTCTCCCAAGCCCAGCAAGGACGCTGGATGAGGTGGGAGGGTGTGGAGAGGAGGAAAATCACGTGGAATGAGATGTGGAGCATGGAGGCTAATAGGCTCAGCTTCATCATCAGACCCACTTATGATGTCCTGCCCTCTCCAACCAACCTACATCTCTGGTATGGAGAGGACCCAGCCTGCCTGCAGTGTGCAGCCCCAGCAACCCTCAAACACATCCTGGTGGGTTGCAAGACCAGCCTGACTCAAGGAAGATACACCTGGCGCCATAACCAAGTGTTGAAGGGCTTGGCTGCCGAACTTGAGGACAAGAGGGTCACCATCAACGCCATGCCTTTCAAAACCCAGACCACCCTCCCACGGAAGACAACATTCGTCCGACAAGGGGAGAAACGGAGAACCAAGCCATCACCTCCAAACTAAGGCCCACTGGACACAGCCCGGGATTGGGAAATGCGGGTAGACCTCAGCCAGAGGCTCACTTTCCCGCCAGAAATCGCAGCAACCAACCTGCGCCCAGATTTGGTCCTCTGGTCCAAGTCCTGCCGGCGTGTCTTCATTGTGGAGCTGACTGTCCCGTGGGAGGATAACATCGACAAAGCATTCGAAAGAAAAAGGCTGCGTTATGCTAACCTAGCAGCTGATGCTGAGGCGCGGGGATGGAACGTAAAGGTGTGGCCAGTGGAGGTTGGCTGCCGAGGCTTTGTAGCCAGGTCCACCACACGGCTCCTGAAGGAAGTTGGGATCAGAGGACAGGCCCAGCGGAAGGCAATAAAATAACTTGCCAAAGCAGCCGAACGGAGCAGTCACTGGCTGTGGCTGAAACGGAGGGATGCAACATGGGCTGTTTGATGACCACGGGGTGCCACCATATGACACACACCCAGGTCTGATCAGCCTGTGGCAGGCCAACCTTGGAAGAGGGTGTATTGTGTTAAGAGGCCGAAACACCTGATGAAGACAAGGCACACAACTGATGACGTGTAGATTTGGTGGTGCCCCGCGATCCTGTCCAAACTCCACCCAACAGTCATGTCCGATAGGAGTTATCGTGCTGATATATTTTAGGGATATTAACAGCTAGTCCTATTAAGAATCCTACCTTCTGATTTTTTAAGGCAAGCTATTGAAAACGTCAGAAAATTGGAGAAAGGAGTCTATTTAGTTGATTTGAGCGACTCATTTCATTATTGGACTCACCAAACCACTTACAGTGTTTCAGGTACAAAATGACTGTTTCTCGCTGAGAAACTGCCAAAAAGCGGATTTCTGTCATAACATTGATTTACCTTCTGATTTTTTAAGGCAAGCTATGGAAAACGTCAGAAAATTGGAGAAAGGAGTCCATGTAGTTGATTTGAGAGACTCATTTCATTATTGGACTCACCAAACCACTTACAGTGTTTCAGGTACAAAATGACTGTTTCTCGCTGAGAAACTGCCAAAAAGCGGATTTCTGTCATAACATTGATTTACCTTCTGATTTTTTAAGGCAAGCTATGGAAAACGTCAGAAAATTGGAGAAAGGAGTCCATGTAGTTGATTTGAGAGACTCATTTCATTATTGGACTCACGAAGCCACTTACAGTGTTTCAGGTACAAAATGACCGTTTCTCGCTGAGAAAATGCCAAAAAGCGGATTTCTGTAATAACATTGTTTTACCTTCTGATTTTTTAAGGCAAGCTATTGAAAACGTCCGAAAATTGGAGAAAGGAGTCTATGTAGTTGATTTGAGGGACTCATTTTCTTATTGGACTCACCAAACCGCTTACAGTGTTTCAGGTACAAAATGACTGTTTCTCGCTGAGAAAATGCCAAAAAGCGGATTTCTGTAATAACATTGATTTACCTTCTGATTTTTCAAGGCAAGCTATTGAAAACGTCAGAAAATTGGAGAAAGGAGTCTATGTAGTTGATTTGAGAGACTCATTTCATTATTGGACTCACCAAACCACTTACAGTGTTTCAGGTACAAAATGACTGTTTCTCGCTGAGAAAATGCCAAAAAGCGGATTTCTGTCATAACATTGATTTACCTTCTGATGTTTCAAGGCAAGCTATTGAAAACGTCAGAAAATTGGAGAAAGGAGTCTATGTAGTTGATTTGAGAGACTCATTTCATTATTGGACTCACCAAACCACTTACAGTGTTTCAGGTACAAAATGACTGTTTCTCGCTGAGAAAATGCCAAAAAGCGGATTTCTGTCATAACATTGATTTACCTTCTGATTTTTTAAGGCAAGCTATTGAAAACGTTAGAAAATTGGAGAAAGGAGTCTATGTAGTTGATTTGAGAGACTCATTTCATTATTGGACTCACCAAACCACTTACAGTGTTTCAGGTACAAAATGACTGTTTCTCGCTGAGAAAATGCCAAAAAGCGGATTTCTGTCATAACATTGATTTACCTTCTGATTTTTTAAGGCAAGCTATTGAAAACGTTAGAAAATTGGAGAAAGGAGTCTATGTAGTTGATTTGAGCGACTCATTTCATTATTGGACTCACCAAACCACTTACAGTGTTTCAGGTACAAAATGACTGTTTCTCGCTGAGAAAATGCCAAAAAGCGGATTTCTGTCATAACATTGATTTACCTTCTGATTTTTCAAGGCAAGCTATTGAAAATGTTAGAAAATTGGAGAAAGGTGTCTATGTAGTTGATTTGAGAGATTCATTTCATTATTGGACTCACCAAACCACTTACAGTGTTTCAGGTACAAAATGACTGTTTCTCGCTGAGAAAATGCCAAAAAGCGGATTTCTGTCATAACATTGATTTACCTTCTGATTTTTCAAGGCAAGCTATTGAAAATGTTAGAAAATTGGAGAAAGATGTCTATGTAGTTGATTTGAGAGACTCATTTCATTATTGGACTCACCAAACCACTTACAGTGTTTCAGGTACAAAATGACTGTTTCTCGCTGAGAAAATGCCAAAAAGCGGATTTCTGTCATAACATTGATTTACCTTCTGATTTTTCAAGGCAAGCTATTGAAAACGTCAGAAAATTGGAGAAAGGAGTCTAAGTAGTTGATTTGAGAGACTCATTTCATTATTGGACTCACCAAACCACTTACTTACAGTGTTTCAGGTACAAAATGACTGTTTCTCGCCTAGAAAATGCCAAAAAGCGGATTTCTGTAATAACATTGTTTTACCTTCTGAATTTTTAAGGCAACCTATTGAAAACGTCAGAAAATTGGAGAAAGGTGTCTATGTAGTTGATTTGAGGGACTCATTTCATTATTGGACTCACCAAACCACTTACAGTGTTTCAGGTACAAAATGACTGTTTCTCGCTGAGAAACTGCAAAAAAGCGGATTTCTGTCATAACATTGATTTACCTTCTGATTTTTCAAGGCAAGCTATTGAAAATGTCAGAACATTGGAGAAAGGAGACTATGTAGTTGATTTGAGAGACTCGTTTCATTATTGGACTCACCATACCACTTACAGTGTTTCAGGTACAAAATGACTGTTTCTCGCTGAGAAAATGCCAAAAAACGGATTTCTGTCATAACATTGATTTACCTTCTGATTTTTCAAGGCAAGCTATTAAAAACGTCAGAAAATTGGAGAAAGGAGTCTATGTAGTTGATTTGAGAGACTCATTTCATTATTGGACTCACCAAACCACTTACAGTGTTTCAGGTACAAAATGACTGTTTCTCGCTGAGAAAATGCCAAAAAGCGGATTTCTGTCATAACATTGATTTACCTTCTGATTTTTTAAGGCAAGCTATTGAAAACGTTAGAAAATTGGAGAAAGGAGTCTATGTAGTTGATTTGAGAGACTCATTTCATTATTGGACTCACCAAACCACTTACAGTGTTTCAGGTACAAAATGACTGTTTCTCGCTGAGAAAATGCCAAAAAGCGGATTTCTGTCATAACATTGATTTACCTTCTGATTTTTTAAGGCAAGCTATTGAAAACGTTAGAAAATTGGAGAAAGGAGTCTATGTAGTTGATTTGAGCGACTCATTTCATTATTGGACTCACCAAACCACTTACAGTGTTTCAGGTACAAAATGACTGTTTCTCGCTGAGAAAATGCCAAAAAGCGGATTTCTGTCATAACATTGATTTACCTTCTGATTTTTCAAGGCAAGCTATTGAAAACGTCAGAATATTGGAGAAAGGAGTCTAAGTAGTTGATTTGAGAGACTCATTTCATTATTGGACTCACCAAACCACTTACAGTGTTTCAGGTACAAAATGACTGTTTCTCGCTGAGAAAATGCCAAAAAGCGGATTTCTGTCATAACATTGATTTACCTTCTGATTTTTTAAGGCAAGTTATTGAAAACGTTAGAAAATTGGAGATAGGTGTCTATGTAGTTGATTTGAGGGACTCATTTCATTATTGGACTCACTAAACCACTTACAGTGTTTCAGGTACAAAATGACTGTTTCTCGCTGAGAAAATGCCAAAAAGCGGATTTCTGTCATAACATTGATTTACCTTCTGATTTTTTAAGGCAAGCTATTGAAAACGTCAGAAAATTGGAGAAAGGAGTCTATGTAGTTGATTTGAGAGACTCATTTCATTATTGGACTCACCAAACCACTTACAGTGTTTCAGGTATAAAATGACTGTTTCTCGCTGAGAAAATGCCAAAAAGCGGATTTCTGTCATAACATTGATTTACCTTCTGATTTTTCAAGGCAAGCTATTGAAAACGTCAGAAAATTGGAGAAAGGAGTCTAAGTAGTTGATTTGAGAGACTCATTTCATTATTGGACTCACCAAACCACTTACTTACAGTGTTTCAGGTACAAAATGACTGTTTCTCGCCTAGAAAATGCCAAAAAGCGGATTTCTGTAATAACATTGTTTTACCTTCTGAATTTTTAAGGCAACCTATTGAAAACGTCAGAAAATTGGAGAAAGGTGTCTATGTAGTTGATTTGAGGGACTCATTTCATTATTGGACTCACCAAACCACTTACAGTGTTTCAGGTACAAAATGACTGTTTCTCGCTGAGAAACTGCAAAAAAGCGGATTTCTGTCATAACATTGATTTACCTTCTGATTTTTCAAGGCAAGCTATTGAAAATGTCAGAACATTGGAGAAAGGAGACTATGTAGTTGATTTGAGAGACTCGTTTCATTATTGGACTCACCATACCACTTACAGTGTTTCAGGTACAAAATGACTGTTTCTCGCTGAGAAAATGCCAAAAAGCGGATTTCTGTCATAACATTGATTTACCTTCTGATTTTTCAAGGCAAGCTATTAAAAACGTCAGAAAATTGGAGAAAGGAGTCTATGTAGTTGATTTGAGAGACTCATTTCATTATTGGACTCACCAAACCACTTACAGTGTTTCAGGTACAAAATGACTGTTTCTCGCTGAGAAAATGCCAAAAAGCGGATTTCTGTCATAACATTGATTTACCTTCTGATTTTTTAAGGCAAGCTATTGAAAACGTTAGAAAATTGGAGAAAGGAGTCTATGTAGTTGATTTGAGAGACTCATTTCATTATTGGACTCACCAAACCACTTACAGTGTTTCAGGTACAAAATGACTGTTTCTCGCTGAGAAAATGCCAAAAAGCGGATTTCTGTCATAACATTGATTTACCTTCTGATTTTTTAAGGCAAGCTATTGAAAACGTTAGAAAATTGGAGAAAGGAGTCTATGTAGTTGATTTGAGCGACTCATTTCATTATTGGACTCACCAAACCACTTACAGTGTTTCAGGTACAAAATGACTGTTTCTCGCTGAGAAAATGCCAAAAAGCGGATTTCTGTCATAACATTGATTTACCTTCTGATTTTTCAAGGCAAGCTATTGAAAATGTTAGAAAATTGGAGAAAGGTGTCTATGTAGTTGATTTGAGAGATTCATTTCATTATTGGACTCACCAAACCACTTACAGTGTTTCAGGTACAAAATGACTGTTTCTCGCTGAGAAAATGCCAAAAAGCGGATTTCTGTCATAACATTGATTTACCTTCTGATTTTTCAAGGCAAGCTATTGAAAATGTTAGAAAATTGGAGAAAGATGTCTATGTAGTTGATTTGAGAGACTCATTTCATTATTGGACTCACCAAACCACTTACAGTGTTTCAGGTACAAAATGACTGTTTCTCGCTGAGAAAATGCCAAAAAGCGGATTTCTGTCATAACATTGATTTACCTTCTGATTTTTCAAGGCAAGCTATTGAAAACGTCAGAATATTGGAGAAAGGAGTCTAAGTAGTTGATTTGAGAGACTCATTTCATTATTGGACTCACCAAACCACTTACAGTGTTTCAGGTACAAAATGACTGTTTCTCGCTGAGAAACTGCCAAAAAGCGGATTTCTGTCATAACATTGATTTACCTTCTGATTTTTTAAGGCAAGTTATTGAAAACGTTAGAAAATTGGAGATAGGTGTCTATGTAGTTGATTTGAGGGACTCATTTCATTATTGGACTCACTAAACCACTTACAGTGTTTCAGGTACAAAATGACTGTTTCTCGCTGAGAAAATGCCAAAAAGCGGATTTCTGTCATAACATTGATTTACCTTCTGATTTTTTAAGGCAAGCTATTGAAAACGTCAGAAAATTGGAGAAAGGAGTCTATGTAGTTGATTTGAGAGACTCATTTCATTATTGGACTCACCAAACCACTTACAGTGTTTCAGGTACAAAATGACTGTTTCTCGCTGAGAAAATGCCAAAAAGCGGATTTCTGTCATAACATTGATTTACCTTCTGATTTTTCAAGGCAAGCTATTGAGAAAATGCCAAAAAGCGGATTTCTGTCATAACATTGATTTACCTTCTGATTTTTTAAGGCAAGCTATTGAAAATGTTAGAAAATCAGAGAAAGGAGTCTATGTAGTTGATTTGAGAGACTCATTTCATTATTGGACTCACCAAACCACTTACAGTGTTTCAGGTACAAAATGACTGTTTCTCGCTGAGAAAATGCCAAAAAGCGGATTTCTGTCATAACATTGATTTACCTTCTGATTTTTCAAGGCAAGCTATTGAAAACGTCAGAAAATTGGAGAAAGGAGTCTAAGTAGTTGATTTGAGAGACTCATTTCATTATTGGACTCACCAAACCACTTACAGTGTTTCAGGTAAAAAATGACTGTTTCTCGCTGAGAAACTGCCAAAAAGCGGATTTCTGTCATAACATTGATTTACCTTCTGATTTTTTAAGGCAAGCTATTGAAAACGTTAGAAAATTGGAGAAAGGTGTCTATGTAGTTGATTTGAGCGACTCATTTCATTATTGGACTCACCAAACCACTTACAGTGTTTCAGGTACAAAATGACTGTTTCTCGCTGAGAAAATGCCAAAAAGCGGATTTCTGTCATAATATTGATTTACCTTCTGATTTTTCAAGGCAAGCTATTGAAAACGTCAGAAAATTGGAGAAAGGAGTCTATGTAGTTGATTTGAGAGACTCATTTCATTATTGGACTCACCAAACCACTTACAGTGTTTCAGGTACAAAATCACTGTTTCTCGCTGAGAAAATGCCAAAAAGCGGATTTCTGTCATAACATTGATTTACCTTCTGATTTTTCAAGGCAAGCTATTGAAAACGTCAGAATATTGGAGAAAGGAGTCTAAGTAGTTGATTTGAGAGACTCATTTCATTATTGGACTCACCAAACCACTTACAGTGTTTCAGGTACAAAATGACTGTTTCTCGCTGAGAAACTGCCAAAAAGCGGATTTCTGTCATAACATTGATTTACCTTCTGATTTTTTAAGGCAAGCTATTGAAAACGTTAGAAAATTGGAGAAAGGTGTCTATGTAGTTGATTTGAGAGACTCATTTCATTATTGGACTCACCAAACCACTTACAGTGTTTCAGGTACAAAATGACTGTTTCTCGCTGAGAAAATGCCAAAAAGCGGATTTCTGTCATAACATTGATTTACCTTCTGATTTTTCAAGGCAAGCTATTGAAAACGTCAGAAAATTGGAGAAAGGTGTCTATGTAGTTGATTTGAGGGACTCATTTCATTATTGGACTCACCAAACCACTTACAGTGTTTCAGGTACAAAATGACTGTTTCTCGCTGAGAAACTGCAAAAAAGCGGATTTCTGTCATAACATTGATTTACCTTCTGATTTTTCAAGGCAAGCTATTGAAAATGTCAGAACATTGGAGAAAGGAGACTATGTAGTTGATTTGAGAGACTCGTTTCATTATTGGACTCACCATACCACTTACAGTGTTTCAGGTACAAAATGACTGTTTCTCGCTGAGAAAATGCCAAAAAGCGGATTTCTGTCATAACATTGATTTACCTTCTGATTTTTCAAGGCAAGCTATTAAAAACGTCAGAAAATTGGAGAAAGGAGTCTATGTAGTTGATTTGAGAGACTCATTTCATTATTGGACTCACCAAACCACTTACAGTGTTTCAGGTACAAAATGACTGTTTCTCGCTGAGAAAATGCCAAAAAGCGGATTTCTGTCATAACATTGATTTACCTTCTGATTTTTTAAGGCAAGCTATTGAAAACGTTAGAAAATTGGAGAAAGGAGTCTATGTAGTTGATTTGAGAGACTCATTTCATTATTGGACTCACCAAACCACTTACAGTGTTTCAGGTACAAAATGACTGTTTCTCGCTGAGAAAATGCCAAAAAGCGGATTTCTGTCATAACATTGATTTACCTTCTGATTTTTTAAGGCAAGCTATTGAAAACGTCAGAAAATTGGAGAAAGGAGTCTAAGTAGTTGATTTGAGAGACTCATTTCATTATTGGACTAAACAAACCACTTACAGTGTTTCAGGTAAAAAATGACTGTTTCTCGCTGAGAAAATGCCAAAAAGCGGATTTCTGTCATAACATTGATTTACCTTCTGATTTTTTAAGGCAAGCTATTGAAAACGTTAGAAAATTGGAGAAAGGAGTCTATGTAGTTGATTTGAGAGACTCATTTCATTATTGGACTCACCAAACCACTTACAGTGTTTCAGGTACAAAATGACTGTTTCTCGCTGAGAAAATGCCAAAAAGCGGATTTCTGTCATAACATTGATTTACCTTCTGATTTTTCAAGGCAAGCTATTGAAAACGTCAGAAAATTGGAGAAAGGAGTCTAAGTAGTTGATTTGAGAGACTCATTTCATTATTGGACTCACCAAACCACTTACAGTGTTTCAGGTAAAAAATGACTGTTTCTCGCTGAGAAACTGCCAAAAAGCGGATTTCTGTCATAACATTGATTTACCTTCTGATTTTTTAAGGCAAGCTATTGAAAACGTTAGAAAATTGGAGAAAGGTGTCTATGTAGTTGATTTGAGCGACTCATTTCATTATTGGACTCACCAAACCACTTACAGTGTTTCAGGTACAAAATGACTGTTTCTCGCTGAGAAAATGCCAAAAAGCGGATTTCTGTCATAATATTGATTTACCTTCTGATTTTTCAAGGCAAGCTATTGAAAACGTCAGAAAATTGGAGAAAGGAGTCTATGTAGTTGATTTGAGAGACTCATTTCATTATTGGACTCACCAAACCACTTACAGTGTTTCAGGTACAAAATCACTGTTTCTCGCTGAGAAAATGCCAAAAAGCGGATTTCTGTCATAACATTGATTTACCTTCTGATTTTTCAAGGCAAGCTATTGAAAACGTCAGAATATTGGAGAAAGGAGTCTAAGTAGTTGATTTGAGAGACTCATTTCATTATTGGACTCACCAAACCACTTACAGTGTTTCAGGTACAAAATGACTGTTTCTCGCTGAGAAACTGCCAAAAAGCGGATTTCTGTCATAACATTGATTTACCTTCTGATTTTTTAAGGCAAGCTATTGAAAACGTTAGAAAATTGGAGAAAGGTGTCTATGTAGTTGATTTGAGAGACTCATTTCATTATTGGACTCACCAAACCACTTACAGTGTTTCAGGTACAAAATGACTGTTT
Organism: Cololabis saira; assembly: GCF_033807715.1. Classification (NCBI taxonomy): domain Eukaryota; kingdom Metazoa; phylum Chordata; class Actinopteri; order Beloniformes; family Belonidae; genus Cololabis; species Cololabis saira. The sequence goes on along the minus strand of NW_026906193.1, from coordinate 249,486 downwards.
CTCGCTGAGAAAATGCCAAAAAGCGGATTTCTGTCATAACATTGATTTACCTTCTGATTTTTCAAGGCAAGCTATTGAAAACGTCAGAAAATTGGAGAAAGGTGTCTATGTAGTTGATTTGAGGGACTCATTTCATTATTGGACTCACCAAACCACTTACAGTGTTTCAGGTACAAAATGACTGTTTCTCGCTGAGAAACTGCAAAAAAGCGGATTTCTGTCATAACATTGATTTACCTTCTGATTTTTCAAGGCAAGCTATTGAAAATGTCAGAACATTGGAGAAAGGAGACTATGTAGTTGATTTGAGAGACTCGTTTCATTATTGGACTCACCATACCACTTACAGTGTTTCAGGTACAAAATGACTGTTTCTCGCTGAGAAAATGCCAAAAAGCGGATTTCTGTCATAACATTGATTTACCTTCTGATTTTTCAAGGCAAGCTATTAAAAACGTCAGAAAATTGGAGAAAGGAGTCTATGTAGTTGATTTGAGAGACTCATTTCATTATTGGACTCACCAAACCACTTACAGTGTTTCAGGTACAAAATGACTGTTTCTCGCTGAGAAAATGCCAAAAAGCGGATTTCTGTCATAACATTGATTTACCTTCTGATTTTTTAAGGCAAGCTATTGAAAACGTTAGAAAATTGGAGAAAGGAGTCTATGTAGTTGATTTGAGAGACTCATTTCATTATTGGACTCACCAAACCACTTACAGTGTTTCAGGTACAAAATGACTGTTTCTCGCTGAGAAAATGCCAAAAAGCGGATTTCTGTCATAACATTGATTTACCTTCTGATTTTTTAAGGCAAGCTATTGAAAACGTTAGAAAATTGGAGAAAGGAGTCTATGTAGTTGATTTGAGCGACTCATTTCATTATTGGACTCACCAAACCACTTACAGTGTTTCAGGTACAAAATGACTGTTTCTCGCTGAGAAAATGCCAAAAAGCGGATTTCTGTCATAACATTGATTTACCTTCTGATTTTTCAAGGCAAGCTATTGAAAATGTTAGAAAATTGGAGAAAGGTGTCTATGTAGTTGATTTGAGAGATTCATTTCATTATTGGACTCACCAAACCACTTACAGTGTTTCAGGTACAAAATGACTGTTTCTCGCTGAGAAAATGCCAAAAAGCGGATTTCTGTCATAACATTGATTTACCTTCTGATTTTTCAAGGCAAGCTATTGAAAATGTTAGAAAATTGGAGAAAGATGTCTATGTAGTTGATTTGAGAGACTCATTTCATTATTGGACTCACCAAACCACTTACAGTGTTTCAGGTACAAAATGACTGTTTCTCGCTGAGAAAATGCCAAAAAGCGGATTTCTGTCATAACATTGATTTACCTTCTGATTTTTCAAGGCAAGCTATTGAAAACGTCAGAATATTGGAGAAAGGAGTCTAAGTAGTTGATTTGAGAGACTCATTTCATTATTGGACTCACCAAACCACTTACAGTGTTTCAGGTACAAAATGACTGTTTCTCGCTGAGAAACTGCCAAAAAGCGGATTTCTGTCATAACATTGATTTACCTTCTGATTTTTTAAGGCAAGTTATTGAAAACGTTAGAAAATTGGAGATAGGTGTCTATGTAGTTGATTTGAGGGACTCATTTCATTATTGGACTCACTAAACCACTTACAGTGTTTCAGGTACAAAATGACTGTTTCTCGCTGAGAAAATGCCAAAAAGCGGATTTCTGTCATAACATTGATTTACCTTCTGATTTTTTAAGGCAAGCTATTGAAAACGTCAGAAAATTGGAGAAAGGAGTCTATGTAGTTGATTTGAGAGACTCATTTCATTATTGGACTCACCAAACCACTTACAGTGTTTCAGGTACAAAATGACTGTTTCTCGCTGAGAAAATGCCAAAAAGCGGATTTCTGTCATAACATTGATTTACCTTCTGATTTTTCAAGGCAAGCTATTGAGAAAATGCCAAAAAGCGGATTTCTGTCATAACATTGATTTACCTTCTGATTTTTTAAGGCAAGCTATTGAAAATGTTAGAAAATCAGAGAAAGGAGTCTATGTAGTTGATTTGAGAGACTCATTTCATTATTGGACTCACCAAACCACTTACAGTGTTTCAGGTACAAAATGACTGTTTCTCGCTGAGAAAATGCCAAAAAGCGGATTTCTGTCATAACATTGATTTACCTTCTGATTTTTCAAGGCAAGCTATTGAAAACGTCAGAAAATTGGAGAAAGGAGTCTAAGTAGTTGATTTGAGAGACTCATTTCATTATTGGACTCACCAAACCACTTACAGTGTTTCAGGTAAAAAATGACTGTTTCTCGCTGAGAAACTGCCAAAAAGCGGATTTCTGTCATAACATTGATTTACCTTCTGATTTTTTAAGGCAAGCTATTGAAAACGTTAGAAAATTGGAGAAAGGTGTCTATGTAGTTGATTTGAGCGACTCATTTCATTATTGGACTCACCAAACCACTTACAGTGTTTCAGGTACAAAATGACTGTTTCTCGCTGAGAAAATGCCAAAAAGCGGATTTCTGTCATAATATTGATTTACCTTCTGATTTTTCAAGGCAAGCTATTGAAAACGTCAGAAAATTGGAGAAAGGAGTCTATGTAGTTGATTTGAGAGACTCATTTCATTATTGGACTCACCAAACCACTTACAGTGTTTCAGGTACAAAATCACTGTTTCTCGCTGAGAAAATGCCAAAAAGCGGATTTCTGTCATAACATTGATTTACCTTCTGATTTTTCAAGGCAAGCTATTGAAAACGTCAGAATATTGGAGAAAGGAGTCTAAGTAGTTGATTTGAGAGACTCATTTCATTATTGGACTCACCAAACCACTTACAGTGTTTCAGGTACAAAATGACTGTTTCTCGCTGAGAAACTGCCAAAAAGCGGATTTCTGTCATAACATTGATTTACCTTCTGATTTTTTAAGGCAAGCTATTGAAAACGTTAGAAAATTGGAGAAAGGTGTCTATGTAGTTGATTTGAGAGACTCATTTCATTATTGGACTCACCAAACCACTTACAGTGTTTCAGGTACAAAATGACTGTTTCTCGCTGAGAAAATGCCAAAAAGCGGATTTCTGTCATAACATTGATTTACCTTCTGATTTTTCAAGGCAAGCTATTGAAAACGTCAGAAAATTGGAGAAAGGAGTCTATGTAGTTGATTTGAGAGACTCATTTCATTATTGGACTCACCAAACCACTTACAGTGTTTCAGGTACAAAATCACTGTTTCTCGCTGAGAAAATGCCAAAAAGCGGATTTCTGTCATAACATTGATTTACCTTCTGATTTTTCAAGGCAAGCTATTGAAAATGTTAGAAAATCAGAGAAAGGTGTCTATGTAGTTGATTTGAGAGACTCATTTCATTATTCGACTCACCAAACCACTTACAGTGTTTCAGGTACAAAATCACTGTTTCTCGCTGAGAAAATGCCAAAAAGCGGATTTCTGTCATAACATTGATTTACCTTCTGATTTTTCAAGGCAAGCTATTGAAAATGTTAGAAAATCAGAGAAAGGTGTCTATGTAGTTGATTTGAGAGACTCATTTCATTATTCGACTCACCAAACCACTTACAGTGTTTCAGGTACAAAATGACTGTTTCTCGCTGAGAAAATGCCAAAAAGCGGATTTCTGTCATAACATTGATTTACCTTCTGATTTTTCAAGGCAAGCTATTGAAAACGTCAGAAAATTGGAGAAAGGAGTCTAAGTAGTTGATTTGAGAGACTCATTTCATTATTGGACTCACCAAACCACTTACTTACAGTGTTTCAGGTACAAAATGACTGTTTCTCGCCTAGAAAATGCCAAAAAGCGGATTTCTGTAATAACATTGTTTTACCTTCTGAATTTTTAAGGCAACCTATTGAAAACGTCAAAAAATTGGAGAAAGGTGTCTATGTAGTTGATTTGAGGGACTCATTTCATTATTGGACTCACTAAACCACTTACAGTGTTTCAGGTACAAAATGACTGTTTCTCGCTGAGAAACTGCCAAAAAGCGGATTTCTGTCATAACATTGATTTACCTTCTGAATTTTTTAAGGCAAGCTATTGAAAACGTTAGAAAATTGGAGAAAGGTGTCTATGTAGTTGATTTGAGAGACTCATTTCATTATTGGACTCACCAAACCACTTACAGTGTTTCAGGTACAAAATGACTGTTTCTCGCTGAGAAAATGCTAAAAAAAAGCGGATTTCTGTCATAACATTGATTTACCTTCTGATTTTTCAAGGCAAGCTATTGAAAATGTTAGAAAATTGGAGAAAGGTGTCTATGTAGTTGATTTGAGAGACTCATTTCATTATTGGACTCACCAAACCACTTACAGTGTTTCAGGTACAAAATGACTGTTACTCGCTGAGAAAATGCCAAAAAGCGGATTTCTGTCATAACATTGATTTACCTTCCGATTTTTCAAGGCAATCTATTGAAAACGTTAGAAAATTGGAAAAACTAGTCTATGTAGTTGATTTGAGAGATTCATTTCATTATTGGACTCACCATACCACTTACAGTGTTTCAGGTACAAAATGACTGTTTCTCGCTGAGAAAATGCCAAAAAGCGGATTTCTGTCATAACATTGATTTACCTTCTGATTTTTCAAGGCAAGCTATTGAAAATGTTAGAAAATTGGAGAAAGATGTCTATGTAGTTGATTTGAGAGACTCATTTCATTATTGGACTCACCAAACCACTTACTTACAGTGTTTCAGGTAGAAAATGACTGTTTCTCGCCTAGAAAATGCCAAAAAGCGGATTTCTGTAATAACATTGTTTTACCTTCTGAATTTTTAAGGCAACCTATTGAAAACGTCAGAAAATTGGAGAAAGGTGTCTATGTAGTTGATTTGAGGGACTCATTTCATTATTGGACTCACCAAACCACTTACAGTGTTTCAGGTACAAAATGACTGTTTCTCGCTGAGAAACTGCAAAAAAGCGGATTTCTGTCATAACATTGATTTACCTTCTGATTTTTCAAGGCAAGCTATTGAAAATGTCAGAACATTGGAGAAAGGAGACTATGTAGTTGATTTGAGAGACTCGTTTCATTATTGGACTCACCAAACCACTTACAGTGTTTCAGGTACAAAATGACTGTTTCTCGCTGAGAAAATGCCAAAAAGCGGATTTCTGTCATAACATTGATTTACCTTCTGATTTTTTAAGGCAAGCTATTGAAAACGTTAGAAAATTGGAGAAAGGAGTCTATGTAGTTGATTTGAGAGACTCATTTCATTATTGGACTCACCAAACCACTTACAGTGTTTCAGGTACAAAATGACTGTTTCTCGCTGAGAAAATGCCAAAAAGCGGATTTCTGTCATAACATTGATTTACCTTCTGATTTTTTAAGGCAAGCTATTGAAAACGTTAGAAAATTGGAGAAAGGAGTCTATGTAGTTGATTTGAGCGACTCATTTCATTATTGGACTCACCAAACCACTTACAGTGTTTCAGGTACAAAATGACTGTTTCTCGCTGAGAAAATGCCAAAAAGCGGATTTCTGTCATAACATTGATTTACCTTCTGATTTTTCAAGGCAAGCTATTGAAAATGTTAGAAAATTGGAGAAAGGTGTCTATGTAGTTGATTTGAGAGATTCATTTCATTATTGGACTCACCAAACCACTTACAGTGTTTCAGGTACAAAATGACTGTTTCTCGCTGAGAAAATGCCAAAAAGCGGATTTCTGTCATAACATTGATTTACCTTCTGATTTTTCAAGGCAAGCTATTGAAAATGTTAGAAAATTGGAGAAAGATGTCTATGTAGTTGATTTGAGAGACTCATTTCATTATTGGACTCACCAAACCACTTACAGTGTTTCAGGTACAAAATGACTGTTTCTCGCTGAGAAAATGCCAAAAAGCGGATTTCTGTCATAACATTGATTTACCTTCTGATTTTTCAAGGCAAGCTATTGAAAACGTCAGAATATTGGAGAAAGGAGTCTAAGTAGTTGATTTGAGAGACTCATTTCATTATTGGACTCACCAAACCACTTACAGTGTTTCAGGTACAAAATGACTGTTTCTCGCTGAGAAACTGCCAAAAAGCGGATTTCTGTCATAACATTGATTTACCTTCTGATTTTTTAAGGCAAGCTATTGAAAACGTTAGAAAATTGGAGAAAGGTGTCTATGTAGTTGATTTGAGTGACTCATTTCATTATTGGACTCACTAAACCACTTACAGTGTTTCAGGTACAAAATGACTGTTTCTCGCTGAGAAAATGCCAAAAAGCGGATTTCTGTCATAACATTGATTTACCTTCTGATTTTTTAAGGCAAGCTATTGAAAACGTCAGAAAATTGGAGAAAGGAGTCTATGTAGTTGATTTGAGAGACTCATTTCATTATTGGACTCACCAAACCACTTACAGTGTTTCAGGTATAAAATGACTGTTTCTCGCTGAGAAAATGCCAAAAAGCGGATTTCTGTCATAACATTGATTTACCTTCTGATTTTTCAAGGCAAGCTATTGAAAATGTTAGAAAATTGGAGAAAGGTGTCTATGTAGTTGATTTGAGAGACTCATTTCATTATTGGACTCACCAAACCACTTACAGTGTTTCAGGTACAAAATGACTGTTTCTCGCTGAGAAAATGCCAAAAAGCGGATTTCTGTCATAACATTGATTTACCTTCTGATTTTTCAAGGCAAGCTATTGAAAACGTCAGAAAATTGGAGAAAGGAGTCTATGTAGTTGATTTGAGAGACTCATTTCATTATTGGACTCACCAAACCACTTACAGTGTTTCAGGTACAAAATGACTGTTTCTCGCTGAGAAAATGCCAAAAAGCGGATTTCTGTCATAACATTGATTTACCTTCTGATTTTTTAAGGCAAGCTATTGAAAACGTTAGAAAATTGGAGAAAGGAGTCTATGTAGTTGATTTGAGAGACTCATTTCATTATTGGACTCACCAAACCACTTACAGTGTTTCAGGTAAAAAATGACTGTTTCTCGCTGAGAAACTGCCAAAAAGCGGATTTCTGTCATAACATTGATTTACCTTCTGATTTTTTAAGGCTAGCTATTGAAAACGTTAGAAAATTGGAGAAAGGTGTCTATGTAGTTGATTTGAGCGACTCATTTCATTATTGGACTCACCAAACCACTTACAGTGTTTCAGGTACAAAATGACTGTTTCTCGCTGAGAAAATGCCAAAAAGCGGATTTCTGTCATAACATTGATTTACCTTCTGATTTTTCAAGGCAAGCTATTGAAAACGTTAGAAAATTGGAGAAAGGAGTCTATGTAGTTGATTTGAGAGACTCATTTCATTATTGGACTCACCAAACCACTTACAGTGTTTCAGGTACAAAATGACTGTTTCTCGCTGAGAAAATGCCAAAAAGCGGATTTCTGTCATAACATTGATTTACCTCCTGATTTTTCAAGGCAAGCTATTGAAAATGTTAGAAAATTGGAGAAAGGTGTCTATGTAGTTGATTTGAGAGACTCATTTCATTATGGACTCACCAAACCACTTACAGTGTTTCAGGTACAAAATGACTGTTTCTCGCTGAGAAAATGCCAAAAAGCGGATTTCTGTAATAACATTGTTTTACCTTCTGATTTTTTAAGGCAAGCTATTGAAAACGTCAGAAAATTGGAGAAAGGAGTCTATGTAGTTGATTTGAGAGACTCATTTCATTATTGGACTCACCAAACCACTTACAGTGTTTCAGGTACAAAATGACTGTTTCTCGCTGAGAAACTGCCAAAAAGCGGATTTCTGTCATAACATTGATTTACCTTGTGATTTTTTAAGGCAAGCTATTGAAAACGTCAGAAAATTGGAGAAAGGAGTCTATGTAGTTGATTTGAGGGACTCATTTCATTATTGGACGCACCAAACCACTTACAGTGTTTCAGGTACAAAATGACTGTTTCTCGCTGAGAAAATGCCAAAAAGCGGATTTCTGTCATAACATTGATTTACCTTCTGATTTTTCAAGGCAAGCTATAGAAAACGTCAGAAAATTGGAGAAAGGAGTCTATGTAGTTGATTTGAGTGACTCATTTCATTATTGGACTCACCAAACCACTTACAGTGTTTCAGGTACAAAATGACTGTTTCTCGCTGAGAAAATGCCAAAAAGCGGATTTCTGTCATAACATTGATTTACCTTCTGATTTTTTAAGGCAAGCTATTGCAAACGTTAGAAAATTGGAGAAAGGAGTCTATGTAGTTGATTTGAGAGACTCATTTCATTATTGGACTCACCAAACCACTTACAGTGTTTCAGGTACAAAATGACTGTTTCTCGCTGAGAAACTGCCAAAAAGCGGATTTCTGTCATAACATTGATTTACCTTGTGATTTTTTAAGGCAAGCTATTGAAAACGTCAGAAAATTGGAGAAAGGAGTCTATGTAGTTGATTTGAGAGACTCATTTCATTATTGGACGCACCAAACCACTTACAGTGTTTCAGGTACAAAATGACTGTTTCTCGCTGAGAAAATGCCAAAAAGCGGATTTCTGTCATAACATTGATTTACCTTCTGATTTTTCAAGGCAAGCTATTGAAAACGTCAGAAAATTGGAGAAAGGAGTCTATGTAGTTGATTTGAGTGACTCATTTCATTATTGGACTCACCAAACCACTTACAGTGTTTCAGGTACAAAATGACTGTTTCTCGCTGAGAAAATGCCAAAAAGCGGATTTCTGTCATAACATTGATTTACCTTCTGATTTTTTAAGGCAAGCTATTGAAAACGATAGAAAATTGGAGAAAGGAGTCTATGTAGTTGATTTGAGAGACTCATTTCATTATTGGACTCACCAAACCACTTACAGTGTTTCAGGTACAAAATGACTGTTTCTCGCTGAGAAACTGCCAAAAAGCGGATTTCTGTCATAACATTGATTTACCTTGTGATTTTTTAAGGCAAGCTATTGAAAACGTCAGAAAATTGGAGAAAGGAGTCTATGTAGTTGATTTGAGAGACTCATTTCATTATTGGACGCACCAAACCACTTACAGTGTTTCAGGTACAAAATGACTGTTTCTAGCTGAGAAAATGCCAAAAAGCGGATTTCTGTCATAACATTGATTTACCTTCTGATTTTTCAAGGCAAGCTATTGAAAACGTCAGAAAATTGGAGAAAGGAGTCTATGTAGTTGATTTGAGAGACTCATTTCATTATTGGACTCACCAAACCACTTACAGTGTTTCAGGTACAAAATGACTGTTTCTCGCTGAGAAAATGCCAAAAAGCGGATTTCTGTCATAACATTGATTTACCTTCTGATTTTTTAAGGCAAGCTATTGAAAACGTTAGAAAATTGGACAAAGGTGTCTATGTAGTTGATTTGAGAGACTCATTTCATTATTGGACTCACCAAACCACTTACAGTGTTTCAGGTACAAAATGACTGTTTCTCGCTGAGAAAATGCCAAAAAGCGGATTTCTGTAATAACATTGTTTTACCTTCTGATTTTTTAAGGCAAGCTATTGAAAACGTCAGAAAATTGGAGAAAGGAGTCTATGTAGTTGATTTGAGAGACTCATTTCATTATTGGACTCACCAAACCACTTACAGTGTTTCAGGTAAAAAATGACTGTTTCTCGTTGAGAAACTGCCAAAAAGCGGATTTCTGTCATAACATTGATTTACCTTCTGATTTTTTAAGGCAAGCTATTGAAAACGTTAGAAAATTGGAGAAAGGTGTCTATGTAGTTGATTTGAGAGACTCATTTCATTATTGGACTCACCAAACCACTTACAGTGTTTCAGGTACAAAATGACTGTTTCTCGCTGAGAAAATGCCAAAAAGCGGATTTCTGTAATAACATTGTTTTACCTTCTGATTTTTTAAGGCAAGCTATTGAAAACGTCAGAAAATTGGAGAAAGGAGTCTATGTAGTTGATTTGAGAGACTCATTTCATTATTGGACTCACCAAACCACTTACAGTGTTTCAGGTAAAAAATGACTGTTTCTCGTTGAGAAACTGCCAAAAAGCGGATTTCTGTCATAACATTGATTTACCTTCTGATTTTTTAAGGCAAGCTATTGAAAACGTTAGAAAATTGGAGAAAGGTGTCTATGTAGTTGATTTGAGAGACTCATTTCATTATTGGACTCACCAAACCACTTACAGTGTTTCAGGTACAAAATGACTGTTTCTCGCTGAGAAAATGCCAAAAAGCGGATTTCTGTAATAACATTGTTTTACCTTCTGATTTTTTAAGGCAAGCTATTGAAAACGTCAGAAAATTGGAGAAAGGAGTCTATGTAGTTGATTTGAGAGACTCATTTCATTATTGGACTCACCAAACCACTTACAGTGTTTCAGGTACAAAATGACTGTTTCTCGCTGAGAAACTGCCAAAAAGCGGATTTCTGTCATAACATTGATTTACCTTGTGATTTTTTAAGGCAAGCTATTGAAAACGTCAGAAAATTGGAGAAAGGAGTCTATGTAGTTGATTTGAGAGACTCATTTCATTATTGGACTCACCAAACCACTTACAGTGTTTCAGGTACAAAATGACTGTTTCTCGCTGAGAAAATGCCAAAAAGCGGATTTCTGTAATAACATTGTTTTACCTTCTGATTTTTTAAGGCAAGCTATTGAAAACGTCAGAAAATTGGAGAAAGGAGTCTATGTAGTTGATTTGAGAGACTCATTTCATTATTGGACTCACCAAAACCACTTACAGTGTTTCAGGTACAAAATGACTGTTTCTCGCTGAGAAAATGCCAAAAAGCGGATTTCTGTCATAACATTGATTTACCTTCTGATTTTTTAAGGCAAGCTATTGAAAACGTTAGAAAATTGGAGAAAGGAGTCTATGTAGTTGATTTGAGAGACTCATTTCATTATTGGACTCACCAAACCACTTACAGTGTTTCAGGTACAAAATGACTGTTTCTCGCTGAGAAAATGCCAAAAAGCGGATTTCTGTCATAACATTGATTTACCTTCTGATTTTTTAAGGCAAGCTATTGAAAACGTCAGAAAATTGGAGAAAGGAGTCTATGTAGTTGATTTGAGAGACTCATTTCATTATTGGACGCACCAAACCACTTACAGTGTTTCAGGTACAAAATGACTGTTTCTCGCTGAGAAAATGCCAAAAAGCGGATTTCTGTCATAACATTGATTTACCTTCTGATTTTTCAAGGCAAGCTATTGAAAACGTCAGAAAATTGGAGAAAGGAGTCTATGTAGTTGATTTGAGTGACTCATTTCATTATTGGACTCACCAAACCACTTACAGTGTTTCAGGTACAAAATGACTGTTTCTCGCTGAGAAAATGCCAAAAAGCGGATTTCTGTCATAACATTGATTTACCTTCTGATTTTTTAAGGCAAGCTATTGAAAACGTTAGAAAATTGGAGAAAGGTGTCTATGTAGTTGATTTGAGAGACTCATTTCATTATTGGACTCACCAAACCACTTACAGTGTTTCAGGTACAAAATGACTGTTTCTCGCTGAGAAAATGCCAAAAAGCGGATTTCTGTAATAACATTGTTTTACCTTCTGATTTTTTAAGGCAAGCTATTGAAAACGTCAGAAAATTGGAGAAAGGAGTCTATGTAGTTGATTTGAGAGACTCATTTCATTATTGGACTCACCAAACCACTTACAGTGTTTCAGGTAAAAAATGACTGTTTCTCGTTGAGAAACTGCCAAAAAGCGGATTTCTGTCATAACATTGATTTACCTTCTGATTTTTTAAGGCAAGCTATTGAAAACGTTAGAAAATTGGAGAAAGGTGTCTATGTAGTTGATTTGAGAGACTCATTTCATTATTGGACTCACCAAACCACTTACAGTGTTTCAGGTACAAAATGACTGTTTCTCGCTGAGAAAATGCCAAAAAGCGGATTTCTGTAATAACATTGTTTTACCTTCTGATTTTTTAAGGCAAGCTATTGAAAACGTCAGAAAATTGGAGAAAGGAGTCTATGTAGTTGATTTGAGAGACTCATTTCATTATTGGACTCACCAAACCACTTACAGTGTTTCAGGTACAAAATGACTGTTTCTCGCTGAGAAACTGCCAAAAAGCGGATTTCTGTCATAACATTGATTTACCTTGTGATTTTTTAAGGCAAGCTATTGAAAACGTCAGAAAATTGGAGAAAGGAGTCTATGTAGTTGATTTGAGAGACTCATTTCATTATTGGACTCACCAAACCACTTACAGTGTTTCAGGTACAAAATGACTGTTTCTCGCTGAGAAAATGCCAAAAAGCGGATTTCTGTAATAACATTGTTTTACCTTCTGATTTTTTAAGGCAAGCTATTGAAAACGTCAGAAAATTGGAGAAAGGAGTCTATGTAGTTGATTTGAGAGACTCATTTCATTATTGGACTCACCAAAACCACTTACAGTGTTTCAGGTACAAAATGACTGTTTCTCGCTGAGAAAATGCCAAAAAGCGGATTTCTGTCATAACATTGATTTACCTTCTGATTTTTTAAGGCAAGCTATTGAAAACGTTAGAAAATTGGAGAAATGAGTCTATGTAGTTGATTTGAGAGACTCATTTCATTATTGGACTCACCAAACCACTTACAGTGTTTCAGGTACAAAATGACTGTTTCTCGCTGAGAAACTGCCAAAAAGCGGATTTCTGTCATAACATTGATTTACCTTGTGATTTTTTAAGGCAAGCTATTGAAAACGTCAGAAAATTGGAGAAAGGAGTCTATGTAGTTGATTTGAGAGACTCATTTCATTATTGGTTCACCAAACCACTTACAGTGTTTCAGGTACAAAATGACTGTTTCTCGCTGAGAAACTGCCAAAAAGCGGATTTCTGTCATAACATTGATTTACCTTGTGATTTTTTAAGGCAAGCTATTGAAAACGTCAGAAAGTTGGAGAAAGGAGTCTATGTAGTTGATTTGAGAGACTCATTTCATTATTGGACGCACCAAACCACTTACAGTGTTTCAGGTACAAAATGACTGTTTCTCGCTGAGAAACTGCCAAAAAGCGGATTTCTGTCATAACATTGATTTACCTTGTGATTTTTTAAGGCAAGCTATTGAAAACGTCAGAAAGTTGGAGAAAGGAGTCTATGTAGTTGATTTGAGAGACTCATTTCATTATTGGACTCACCAAACCACTTACAGTGTTTCAGGTAAAAAATGACTGTTTCTCGTTGAGAAACTGCCAAAAAGCGGATTTCTGTCATAACATTGATTTACCTTCTGATTTTTTAAGGCAAGCTATTGAAAACGTTAGAAAATTGGAGAAAGGTGTCTATGTAGTTGATTTGAGAGACTCATTTCATTATTGGACTCACCAAACCACTTACAGTGTTTCAGGTACAAAATGACTGTTTCTCGCTGAGAAAATGCCAAAAAGCGGATTTCTGTAATAACATTGTTTTACCTTCTGATTTTTTAAGGCAAGCTATTGAAAACGTCAGAAAATTGGAGAAAGGAGTCTATGTAGTTGATTTGAGAGACTCATTTCATTATTGGACTCACCAAACCACTTACAGTGTTTCAGGTACAAAATGACTGTTTCTCGCTGAGAAAATGCCAAAAAGCGGATTTCTGTCATAACATTGATTTACCTTCTGATTTTTTAAGGCAAGCTATTGAAAACGTTAGAAAATTGGAGAAAGGAGTCTATGTAGTTGATTTGAGAGACTCATTTCATTATTGGACTCACCATACCACTTACAGTGTTTCAGGTACAAAATGACTGTTTCTCGCTGAGAAAATGCCAAAAAGCGGATTTCTGTCATAACATTGATTTACCTTCTGATTTTTTAAGGCAAGCTATTGAAAACGTTAAAAAATTGGAGAAAGGTGTCTATGTAGTTGATTTGAGAGACTCATTTCATTATTGGACTCACCAAACCACTTACAGTGTTTCAGGTACAAAATGACTGTTTCTCGCTGAGAAACTGCCAAAAAGCGGATTTCTGTAATAACATTGTTTTACCTTCTGATTTTTTAAGGCAAGCTATTGCAAACGTCAGAAAATTGGAGAAAGGAGTCTATGTAGTTGATTTGAGAGACTCATTTCATTATTGGACTCACCAAACCACTTACAGTGTTTCAGGTACAAAATGACTGTTTCTCGCTGAGAAACTGCCAAAAAGTGGATTTCTGTCATAACATTGATTTACCTTGTGATTTTTTAAGGCAAGCTATTGAAAACGTCAGAAAATTGGAGAAAGGAGTCTATGTAGTTGATTTGAGAGACTCATTTCATTATTGGACTCACCAAACCACTTACAGTGTTTCAGCTACAAAATGACTGTTTCTCGCTGAGAAAATGCCAAAAAGCGGATTTCTGTCATAACATTGATTTACCTTCTGATTTTTTAAGGCAAGCTATTGAAAACGTCAGAAAATTGGAGAAAGGAGTCTATGTAGTTGATTTGAGAGACTCATTTCATTATTGGACTCACCAAACCACTTACAGTGTTTCAGGTAAAAAATGACTGTTTCTCGCTGAGAAACTGCCAAAAAGCGGATTTCTGTCATAACATTGATTTACCTTCTGATTTTTTAAGGCAAGCTATTGAAAACGTCAGAAAATTGGAGAAAGGAGTCTATGTAGTTGATTTGAGAGACTCATTTCATTATTGGACGCACCAAACCACTTACAGTGTTTCAGGTACAAAATGACTGTTTCTCGCTGAGAAAATGCCAAAAAGCGGATTTCTGTCATAACATTGATTTACCTTCTGATTTTTCAAGGCAAGCTATTGAAAATGTCAGAACATTGGAGAAAGGAGACTATGTAGTTGATTTGAGAGACTCGTTTCATTATTGGACTCACCATACCACTTACAGTGTTTCAGGTACAAAATGACTGTTTCTCGCTGAGAAAATGCCAAAAAGCGGATTTCTGTCATAACATTGATTTACCTTCTGATTTTTTAAGGCAAGCTATTGAAAACGTTAGAAAATTGGAGAAAGGTGTCTATGTAGTTGATTTGAGAGACTCATTTCATTATTGGACTCACCAAACCACTTACAGTGTTTCAGGTACAAAATGACTGTTTCTCGCTGAGAAAATGCCAAAAAGCGGATTTCTGTCATAACATTGATTTACCTTGTGATTTTTTAAGGCAAGCTATTGAAAACGTCAGAAAATTGGAGAAAGGAGTCTATGTAGTTGATTTGAGAGACTCATTTCATTATTGGACGCACCAAACCACTTACAGTGTTTCAGGTACAAAATGACTGTTTCTCGCTGAGAAAATGCCAAAAAGCGGATTTCTGTCATAACATTGATTTACCTTCTGATTTTTCAAGGCAAGCTATTGAAAACGTCAGAAAATTGGAGAAAGGAGTCTATGTAGTTGATTTGAGATACTCATTTCATTATTGGACTCACCAAACCACTTACAGTGTTTCAGGTACAAAATGACCGTTTCTCGCTGAGAAAATGCCAAAAAGCGGAATTCTGTAATAACATTGTTTTACCTTCTGATTTTTTAAGGCAAGCTATTGAAAACGTTAGAAAATTGGAGAAAGGAGTCTATGTAGTTGATTTGAGAGACTCATTTCATTATTGGACTCACCAAACCACTTACAGTGTTTCAGGTACAAGATGACCGTTTCTCGCTGAGAAAATGCCAAAAAGCGGATTTCTGTAATAACATTGTTTTACCTTCTGAATTTTTAAGGCAAGCTATTGAAAACGTTAGAAAATTGGAAAAACTAGTCTATGTAGTTGATTTGAGAGACTCATTTCATTATTGGACTCACCAAACCACTTACAGTGTTTCAGGTACAAAATGACTGTTTCTCGCTGAGAAAATGCCAAAAAGCGGATTTCTGTCATAACATTGATTTACCTTCTGATTTTTCAAGGCAAGCTATTGAAAACGTCAGAAAATTGGAGAAAGGAGTCTATGTAGTTGATTTGAGAGACTCATTTCATTATTGGACTCACCAAACCACTTACAGTGTTTCAGGTTCAAAATGACTGTTTCTCGCTGAGAAACTGCCAAAAAGCGGATTTCTGTCATAACATTGATTTACCTTCTGATTTTTTAAGGCAAGCTATTGAAAACGTCAGAAAATTGGAGAAAGGAGTCTATGTAGTTGATTTGAGAGACTCATTTCATTATTGGACTCACCAAACCACTTACAGTGTTTCAGGTACAAAATGACTGTTTCTCGCTGAGAAACTGCCAAAAAGCGGATTTCTGTCACAACATTGATTTACCTTCTGAATTTTTAAGGCAACCTATTGAAAACGTCAGAAAATTGGAGAAAGGTGTCTATGTAGTTGATTTGAGAGACTCATTTCATTATTGGACTCACCAAACCACTTACAGTGTTTCAGGTACAAAATGACTGTTTCTCGCTGAGAAACTGCCAAAAAGCGGATTTCTGTCATAACATTGATTTACCTTCTGATTTTTCAAGGCAAGCTATTGAAAATGTCAGAACATTGGAGAAAGAAGACTATGTAGTTGATTTGAGAGACTCGTTTCATTATTGGACTCACCAAACCACTTACAGTGTTTCAGGTACAAAATGACTGTTTCTCGCTGAGAAACTGCCAAAAAGCGGATTTCTGTCATAACATTGATTTACCTTGTGATTTTTTAAGGCAAGCTATTGAAAACGTTAGAAAATTGGAGAAAGGAGTCTATGTAGTTGATTTGAGAGACTCATTTCATTATTGGACTCACCAAACCACTTACAGTGTTTCAGGTACAAAATGACTGTTTCTCGCTGAGAAAATGCCAAAAAGCGGATTTCTGTAATAACATTGTTTCAAGTGTCTGAGAGAGCTTAGCAAGGGGCCTCGCATTGACCATTACTTCCTTAGAGGTAGGGCAAATCAGTCGAGTGAAGCCCAGTGGCAGGATATTCACCACAGTCCACAGGGTATCAGAACCCCAGACGAAGCTCAATCAAGCACAGATCCATTTATGAACATCAGCCCAGAGCCCATCCAGCCACAGACAGCAGTAGAGCGGAGGCTGACTGGACGAAAACCTCAAATCTTGTGGCCTAAATCCTGTCAGAAAAAGGAGTGGGAAACCACAGACACAGACCTCGTCCACCTTTTAGAAGGTCTGAAAGGGGGTGTGGAGAAAAAACTGGACAAGATCGGAGAGACCATTTATAGCTATGGAGCAGAGAGATTTGGTGTGAAACGTGAGAACTTGCAGACCCAGAAGGAACCATCTGCTCATCTCAATTCCAGGAGACAACAAGAGATTCAGAGACTCGTGAAAGAAAGGAGGTGCCTGAGGAAACAATGGAAGAAGGCCACGGAAGTGGAAAGGAAAGGCCTTGGGGCACTACAGGGCGACATCAAGCAGCGTCTGGCAGCACTGCGAAGAGCAGAATGCCTGAGAAGGCAACATAAGAAGAGAGAGCGAACGAGGACTGCCTTCTACAGAGATCCCTATAAATTTGTTAAGGACCTCTTGGTCAGGGAGAAATCTGGGACCCTCAAAGTACCCATAAGAGAACTGGAAGAACATCTTCGGAAGACCTACTCCGACAAACAGAGGCATGTGCCAACCAGCATTCCGGAGGATATGCCACCCATCCAACCACCTGAGCACCAGATGGAAACAAGGCCCCCCACATGGAGCGAAGTTGAGAGCACAGTAAAACGGGCAAGAACAGCTTCAGCCCCGGGGCCCAACGGCATTCCATACAGGGTGTATAAGAACACGCCAGGCGTCTTGAAATACCTCTGGAAGCTTATGAAAGTGGCATGGGAAAAAGGAATGATACCAAAGGCATGGCGACGGGCAGGAGGGATCCTGATTCCCAAAGAGAAGAATTCCTCAACCATCGAGCAGTTTCGCCAGATCAGCCTTCTCAATGTGGAAGGAAAGATTTTCTTCAGTGTCGTGGCCCGTAGGCTCTCAGCATTCCTGCTGGCGAACAACTTTGTTGACACCTCAGTGCAAAAGGCAGGGATAAGTGGGTTCTCAGGTTGCTTGGAACACACAAATGTCATCTGGCACCAAGTACAGACGGCCAAGAAGGAGAAGAAAGACCTGCATGTGGTGTTTTTAGATCTTGCCAATGCCTTCGGGTCAGTGCCTCATGAGATCTTGTGGACAGCGTTCAACTTCTTTCAAGTGCCAGAGGGAATCGCAAGTCTAGTCAAAGCCTACTACCAAGATCTCCAATTCTGTGTTACAGCACAGGATAGTACAACTGCCTGGCAGCACCTTGAGATAGGCATTATGGCGGGCTGCACCATCTCGCCACTGGTGTTTACAATGGCAATGGAGCTACTTATTCGTGCATCACGATGGGTGGTTGGAGGAGAACGATTGAAGAGCCGGCTCCGTCTTCCCCCAATCAGGGCGTACATGGACGACATGACGACAATAACAACAACGGTCGCATGTACCAAACGTCTGCTGGAGAAACTCCGGGGAAACATCAAATGGGCACGAATGGAGATTAAACCCAGCAAATCCCGTAGCATCTCCATTGTCAAAGGTAAGCTCACCAATGCAAGGTTCTATGTGGACGACCAGCCAATCCCAACAGTTCTGGAGAAGCCTATAAAAAGCCTTGGCCGATGGTATAGCGCAGAACTTAAAGACTCTGAGCAGGTGGAACAACTCAGGCAGGATACAATCAGCGGCCTCAAGCAGATGAACAACACTGCTCTCCCTGGAAAATTGAAGCTATGGTGCTTTCAGTTTGGGCTGCTACCTCGCCTCATGTGGCCAATTTCCATCTATGAGGTCACCTTATCTCATGTCAATCGGCTTGAGAGACTGGTGAATGCCCAAGTGAGGAAGTGGCTTGGACTGCCGAGATGCCTTTCCAGCATAGGCCTGTATGGCAATGGAGCGCTCTCCCTTCCAATCTCAAGCCTGGTGGAGGAGTACAAATGTGCCAAAACAAGGGTGGAAATGACTCTTACAGAATCCCGGGACCCATGCGTCAGAGATGCGGCTCCAAACCTGGCAACAGGGAGGAAATGGAAACCATCTGCAGCAGTAGCAGTGGCAAAGACCACCCTCAGACACCGGGATATAGTGGGACGAGTCCAACATGGCAGAGGGGGTCTTGGCCTGGAAGCAACAACACCCGCTTGGCAAAAGGCTACTCCGTCTGAACGGCGACACATGGTGGTTGAGGAGGTGCGCAACCAGGAGGAGGCAGCCAGGTGTGCCAAGGCAGTCTCCCAAGCCCAGCAAGGACGCTGGATGAGGTGGGAGGGTGTGGAGAGGAGGAAAATCACGTGGAATGAGATGTGGAGCATGGAGGCTAATAGGCTCAGCTTCATCATCAGAGCCACTTATGATGTCCTGCCCTCTCCAACCAACCTACATCTCTGGTATGGAGAGGACCCAGCCTGCCTGCAGTGTGCAGCCCCAGCAACCCTCAAACACATCCTGGTGGGTTGCAAGACCAGCCTGACTCAAGGAAGATACACCTGGCGCCATAACCAAGTGTTGAAGTGCTTGGCTGCCGAACTTGAGGACAAGAGGGTCACCATCAACGCCATGCCTTTCAAAACCCAGACCACCCTCCCACGGAAGACAACATTCGTCCGACAAGGGGAGAAACGGAGAACCAAGCCATCACCTCCAAACTCAGGCCCACTGGACACAGCCCGGGATTGGGAAATGCGGGTAGACCTCAGCCAGAGGCTCACTTTCCCGCCAGAAATCGCAGCAACCAACCTGCGCCCAGATTTGGTCCTCTGGTCCAAGTCATGCCGGCGTGTCTTCATTGTGGAGCTGACTGTCCCGTGGGAGGATAACATCGACGAAGCATTCGAAAGAAAAAGGCTGCGTTATGCTAACCTAGCAGCTGATGCTGAGGCGCGGGGATGAAACGTAAAGGTGTGGCCAGTGGAGGTTGGCTGCCGAGGCTTTGTAGCCAGGTCCACCACACGGCTCCTGAAGGAAGTTGGGATCAGAGGACAGGCCCAGCGGAAGGCAATAAAAGAACTTGCCAAAGCAGCCGAACGGAGCAGTCACTGGCTGTGGCTGAAACGGAGGGATGCAACATGGGCTGTTTGATGACCACGGGGTGCCACCATATGACACACACCCAGGTCTGATCAGCCTGTGGCAGGCCAACCTTGGAAGAGGGTGTATTGTGTTAAGAGGCCGAAACACCTGATGAAGACAAGGCACACAACTGATGACGTGTAGATTTGGTGGTGCCCCGCGATCTTGTCCAAACTCCACCCCACAGTCATGTCCGATAGGAGTTATCGTGCTGATATATTTTAGGGATATTAACAGCTAGTCCTATTAAGAATCCTACCTTCTGATTTTTTAAGGCAAGCTATTGAAAACGTCAGAAAATTGGAGAAAGGAGTCTATGTAGTTGATTTGAGCGACTCATTTCATTATTGGACTCACCAAACCACTTACAGTGTTTCAGGTACAAAATGACTGTTTCTCGCTGAGAAACTGCCAAAAAGCGGATTTCTGTCATAACATTGATTTACCTTCTGATTTTTTAAGGCAAGCTATTGAAAACGTTAGAAAATTGGAGAAAGGAGTCTATGTAGTCGATTTGAGAGACTCATTTCATTATTGGACTCACCAAACCACTTCAGGTACAAAATGACTGTTTCTCGCTGAGAAAATGCCAAAAAGCGGATTTCTGTCCTAACATTGATTTACCTTCTGATTTTTTAAGGCAAGCTATTGAAAACGTTAGAAAATTGGAGAAAGGTGTCTATGTAGTTGATTTGAGAGACTCATTTCATTATTGGACTCACCAAACCACTTACAGTGTTTCAGGTACAAAATGACTGTTTCTCGCTGAGAAACTGCCAAAAAGCGGATTTCTGTAATAACATTGTTTTACCTTCTGATTTTTTAAGGCAAGCTATTGAAAACGTTAGAAAATTGGAGAAAGGTGTCTATGTAGTTGATTTGAGAGACTCATTTCATTATTGGACTCACCAAACCACTTACAGTGTTTCAGGTACAAAATGACTGTTTCTCGCTGAGAAAATGCCAAAAAGCGGATTTCTGTCATAACATTGATTTACCTTCTGATTTTTCAAGGCAAGCTATTGAAAACGTCAGAAAATTGGAGAAAGGAGTCTATGTAGTTGATTTGAGCGACTCATTTCATTATTGGACTCACCAAACCACTTACAGTGTTTCAGGTACAAAATGACTGTTTCTCGCTGAGAAACTGCCAAAAAGCGGATTTCTGTCATAACATTGATTTACCTTCTGATTTTTTAAGGCAAGCTATGGAAAACGTCAGAAAATTGGAGAAAGGAGTCTATGTAGTTGATTTGAGGGACTCATTTCAGTATTGGACTCACCAAACCACTTACAGTGTTTCAGGTACAAAATGACTGTTTCTCGCTGAGAAAATGGCAAAAAGCGGATTTCTGTAATAACATTGTTTTACCTTCTGATTTTTTAAGGCAAGCTATTGAAAACGTTAGAAAATTGGAAAAACTAGTCTATGTAGTTGATTTGAGAGACTCATTTCATTATTGGACTCACCAAACCACTTACAGTGTTTCAGGTAAAAAATGACTGTTTCTCGCTGAGAAACTGCCAAAAAGCGGATTTCTGTCATAACATTGATTTACCTTCTGATTTTTTAAGGCAAGCTATTGAAAACGTCAGAAAATTGGAGAAAGGAGTCTATGTAGTTGATTTGAGAGACTCATTTCATTATTGGACGCACCAAACCACTTACAGTGTTTCAGGTACAAAATGACTGTTTCTCGCTGAGAAAATGCCAAAAAGCGGATTTCTGTCATAACATTGATTTACCTTCTGATTTTTCAAGGCAAGCTATTGAAAATGTCAGAACATTGGAGAAAGGAGACTATGTAGTTGATTTGAGAGACTCGTTTCATTATTGGACTCACCATACCACTTACAGTGTTTCAGGTACAAAATGACTGTTTCTCGCTGAGAAAATGCCAAAAAGCGGATTTCTGTCATAACATTGATTTACCTTCTGATTTTTTAAGGCAAGCTATTGAAAACGTTAGAAAATTGGAGAAAGGTGTCTATGTAGTTGATTTGAGAGACTCATTTCATTATTGGACTCACCAAACCACTTACAGTGTTTCAGGTACAAAATGACTGTTTCTCGCTGAGAAAATGCCAAAAAGCGGATTTCTGTCATAACATTGATTTACCTTGTGATTTTTTAAGGCAAGCTATTGAAAACGTCAGAAAATTGGAGAAAGGAGTCTATGTAGTTGATTTGAGAGACTCATTTCATTATTGGACGCACCAAACCACTTACAGTGTTTCAGGTACAAAATGACTGTTTCTCGCTGAGAAAATGCCAAAAAGCGGATTTCTGTCATAACATTGATTTACCTTCTGATTTTTTAAGGCAAGCTATTGAAAACGTTAGAAAATTGGAGAAAGGTGTCTATGTAGTTGATTTGAGAGACTCATTTCATTATTGGACTCACCAAACCACTTACAGTGTTTCAGGTACAAAATGACTGTTTCTCGCTGAGAAAATGCCAAAAAGCGGATTTCTGTCATAACATTGATTTACCTTGTGATTTTTTAAGGCAAGCTATTGAAAACGTCAGAAAATTGGAGAAAGGAGTCTATGTAGTTGATTTGAGAGACTCATTTCATTATTGGACGCACCAAACCACTTACAGTGTTTCAGGTACAAAATGACTGTTTCTCGCTGAGAAAATGCCAAAAAGCGGATTTCTGTCATAACATTGATTTACCTTCTGATTTTTCAAGGCAAGCTATTGAAAACGTCAGAAAATTGGAGAAAGGAGTCTATGTAGTTGATTTGAGATACTCATTTCATTATTGGACTCACCAAACCACTTACAGTGTTTCAGGTACAAAATGACTGTTTCTCGCTGAGAAACTGCCAAAAAGCGGATTTCTGTCACAACATTGTTTTACCTTCTGATTTTTCAAGGCAAGCTATTGAAAACGTCAGAAAATTGGAGAAAGGAGTCTATGTAGTTGATTTGAGAGACTCATTTCATTATTGGACTCACCAAACCACTTACAGTGTTTCAGGTACAAAATGACCGTTTCTCGCTGAGAAAATGCCAAAAAGCGGAATTCTGTAATAACATTGTTTTACCTTCTGATTTTTTAAGGCAAGCTATTGAAAACGTTAGAAAATTGGAGAAAGGAGTCTATGTAGTTGATTTGAGAGACTCATTTCATTATTGGACTCACCAAACCACTTACAGTGTTTCAGGTACAAGATGACCGTTTCTCGCTGAGAAAATGCCAAAAAGCGGATTTCTGTAATAACATTGTTTTACCTTCTGAATTTTTAAGGCAAGCTATTGAAAACGTTAGAAAATTGGAAAAACTAGTCTATGTAGTTGATTTGAGAGACTCATTTCATTATTGGACTCACCAAACCACTTACAGTGTTTCAGGTACAAAATGACTGTTTCTCGCTGAGAAAATGCCAAAAAGCGGATTTCTGTCATAACATTGATTTACCTTCTGATTTTTCAAGGCAAGCTATTGAAAACGTCAGAAAATTGGAGAAAGGAGTCTATGTAGTTGATTTGAGAGACTCATTTCATTATTGGACTCACCAAACCACTTACAGTGTTTCAGGTTCAAAATGACTGTTTCTCGCTGAGAAACTGCCAAAAAGCGGATTTCTGTCATAACATTGATTTACCTTCTGATTTTTTAAGGCAAGCTATTGAAAACGTCAGAAAATTGGAGAAAGGAGTCTATGTAGTTGATTTGAGAGACTCATTTCATTATTGGACTCACCAAACCACTTACAGTGTTTCAGGTACAAAATGACTGTTTCTCGCTGAGAAACAGCCAAAAAGCGGATTTCTGTCACAACATTGATTTACCTTCTGAATTTTTAAGGCAACCTATTGAAAACGTCAGAAAATTGGAGAAAGGTGTCTATGTAGTTGATTTGAGAGACTCATTTCATTATTGGACTCACCAAACCACTTACAGTGTTTCAGGTACAAAATGACTGTTTCTCGCTGAGAAACTGCCAAAAAGCGGATTTCTGTCATAACATTGATTTACCTTCTGATTTTTTAAGGCAAGCTATTGAAAACGTCAGAAAATTGGAGAAAGGAGTCTATGTAGTTGATTTGAGATACTCATTTCATTATTGGACTCACCAAACCACTTACAGTGTTTCAGGTACAAAATGACTGTTTCTCGCTGAGAAACTGCCAAAAAGCGGATTTCTGTCACAACATTGTTTTACCTTCTGATTTTTCAAGGCAAGCTATTGAAAACGTCAGAAAATTGGAGAAAGGAGTCTATGTAGTTGATTTGAGAGACTCATTTCATTATTGGACTCACCAAACCACTTACAGTGTTTCAGGTACAAAATGACCGTTTCTCGCTGAGAAAATGCCAAAAAGCGGAATTCTGTAATAACATTGTTTTACCTTCTGATTTTTTAAGGCAAGCTATTGAAAACGTTAGAAAATTGGAGAAAGGAGTCTATGTAGTTGATTTGAGAGACTCATTTCATTATTGGACTCACCAAACCACTTACAGTGTTTCAGGTACAAGATGACCGTTTCTCGCTGAGAAAATGCCAAAAAGCGGATTTCTGTAATAACATTGTTTTACCTTCTGAATTTTTAAGGCAAGCTATTGAAAACGTTAGAAAATTGGAAAAACTAGTCTATGTAGTTGATTTGAGAGACTCATTTCATTATTGGACTCACCAAACCACTTACAGTGTTTCAGGTACAAAATGACTGTTTCTCGCTGAGAAAATGCCAAAAAGCGGATTTCTGTCATAACATTGATTTACCTTCTGATTTTTCAAGGCAAGCTATTGAAAACGTCAGAAAATTGGAGAAAGGAGTCTATGTAGTTGATTTGAGAGACTCATTTCATTATTGGACTCACCAAACCACTTACAGTGTTTCAGGTTCAAAATGACTGTTTCTCGCTGAGAAACTGCCAAAAAGCGGATTTCTGTCATAACATTGATTTACCTTCTGATTTTTTAAGGCAAGCTATTGAAAACGTCAGAAAATTGGAGAAAGGAGTCTATGTAGTTGATTTGAGAGACTCATTTCATTATTGGACTCACCAAACCACTTACAGTGTTTCAGGTACAAAATGACTGTTTCTCGCTGAGAAACAGCCAAAAAGCGGATTTCTGTCACAACATTGATTTACCTTCTGAATTTTTAAGGCAACCTATTGAAAACGTCAGAAAATTGGAGAAAGGTGTCTATGTAGTTGATTTGAGAGACTCATTTCATTATTGGACTCACCAAACCACTTACAGTGTTTCAGGTACAAAATGACTGTTTCTCGCTGAGAAACTGCCAAAAAGCGGATTTCTGTCATAACATTGATTTACCTTCTGATTTTTTAAGGCAAGCTATTGAAAACGTCAGAAAATTGGAGAAAGGAGTCTGTGTAGTTGATTTGAGATACTCATTTCATTATTGGACTCACCAAACCACTTACAGTGTTTCAGGTACAAAATGACTGTTTCTCGCTGAGAAACTGCCAAAAAGCGGATTTCTGTCACAACATTGTTTTACCTTCTGATTTTTCAAGGCAAGCTATTGAAAACGTCAGAAAATTGGAGAAAGGAGTCTATGTAGTTGATTTGAGAGACTCATTTCATTATTGGACTCACCAAACCACTTACAGTGTTTCAGGTACAAAATGACCGTTTCTCGCTGAGAAAATGCCAAAAAGCGGAATTCTGTAATAACATTGTTTTACCTTCTGATTTTTTAAGGCAAGCTATTGAAAACGTTAGAAAATTGGAGAAAGGAGTCTATGTAGTTGATTTGAGAGACTCATTTCATTATTGGACTCACCAAACCACTTACAGTGTTTCAGGTACAAGATGACCGTTTCTCGCTGAGAAAATGCCAAAAAGCGGATTTCTGTAATAACATTGTTTTACCTTCTGAATTTTTAAGGCAAGCTATTGAAAACGTTAGAAAATTGGAAAAACTAGTCTATGTAGTTGATTTGAGGGACTCATTTCATTATTGGACTCACCAAACCACTTACAGTGTTTCAGGTACAAAATGACTGTTTCTCGCTGAGAAAATGCCAAAAAGCGGATTTCTGTCATAACATTGATTTACCTTCTGATTTTTCAAGGCAAGCTATTGAAAACGTCAGAAAATTGGAAAAAGGAGTCTATGTAGTTGATTTGAGAGACTCATTTCATTATTGGACTCACCAAACCACTTACAGTGTTTCAGGTTCAAAATGACTGTTTCTCGCTGAGAAACTGCCAAAAAGCGGATTTCTGTCATAACATTGATTTACCTTCTGATTTTTTAAGGCAAGCTATTGAAAACGTCAGAAAATTGGAGAAAGGAGTCTATGTAGTTGATTTGAGAGACTCATTTCATTATTGGACTCACCAAACCACTTACAGTGTTTCAGGTACAAAATGACTGTTTCTCGCTGAGAAACTGCCAAAAAGCGGATTTCTGTCACAACATTGATTTACCTTCTGAATTTTTAAGGCAACCTATTGAAAACGTCAGAAAATTGGAGAAAGGTGTCTATGTAGTTGATTTGAGAGACTCATTTCATTATTGGACTCACCAAACCACTTACAGTGTTTCAGGTACAAAATGACTGTTTCTCGCTGAGAAACTGCCAAAAAGCGGATTTCTGTCATAACATTGATTTACCTTCTGATTTTTCAAGGCAAGCTATTGAAAATGTCAGAACATTGGAGAAAGAAGACTATGTAGTTGATTTGAGAGACTCGTTTCATTATTGGACTCACCAAACCACTTACAGTGTTTCAGGTACAAAATGACTGTTTCTCGCTAAGAAACTGCCAAAAAGCGGATTTCTGTCATAACATTGATTTACCTTGTGATTTTTTAAGGCAAGCTATTGAAAACGTTAGAAAATTGGAGAAAGGAGTCTATGTAGTTGATTTGAGAGACTCATTTCATTATTGGACTCACCAAACCACTTACAGTGTTTCAGGTACAAAATGACTGTTTCTCGCTGAGAAAATGCCAAAAAGCGGATTTCTGTAATAACATTGTTTCAAGTGTCTGAGAGAGCTTAGCAAGGGGCCTCGCATTGACCATTACTTCCTTAGAGGTAGGGCAAATCAGTCGAGTGAAGCCCAGTGGCAGGATATTCACCACAGTCCACAGGGTATCAGAACCCCAGACGAAGCTCAATCAAGCACAGATCCATTTATGAACATCAGCCCAGAGCCCATCCAGCCACAGACAGCAGTAGAGCGGAGGCTGACTGGACGAAAACCTCAAATCTTGTGGCCTAAATCCTGTCAGAAAAAGGAGTTGGAAACCACAGACACAGACCTCGTCCACCTTTTAGAAGGTCTGAAAGGGGGTGTGGAGAAAAAACTGGACAAGATCGGAGAGACCATTTATAGCTATGGAGCAGAGAGATTTGGTGTGAAACGTGAGAACTTGCAGACCCAGAAGGAACCATCTGCTCATCTCAATTCCAGGAGACAACAAGAGATTCAGAGACTCGTGAAAGAAAGGAGGTGCCTGAGGAAACAATGGAAGAAGGCCACGGAAGTGGAAAGGAAAGGCCTTGGGGCACTACAGGGCGACATCAAGCAGCGTCTGGCAGCACTGCGAAGAGCAGAATGCCTGAGAAGGCAACATAAGAAGAGAGAGCGAACGAGGACTGCCTTCTACAGAGATCCCTATAAATTTGTTAAGGACCTCTTGGTCAGGGAGAAATCTGGGACCCTCAAAGTACCCATAAGAGAACTGGAAGAACATCTTCGGAAGACCTACTCCGACAAACAGAGGCATGTGCCAACCAGCATTCCGGAGGATATGCCACCCATCCAACCACCTGAGCACCAGATGGAAACAAGGCCCCCCACATGGAGCGAAGTTGAGAGCACAGTAAAACGGGCAAGAACAGCTTCAGCCCCGGGGCCCAACGGCATTCCATACAGGGTGTATAAGAACACGCCAGGCGTCTTGAAATACCTCTGGAAGCTTATGAAAGTGGCATGGGAAAAAGGAATGATACCAAAGGCATGGCGACGGGCAGGAGGGATCCTGATTCCCAAAGAGAAGAATTCCTCAACCATTGAGCAGTTTCGCCAGATCAGCCTTCTCAATGTGGAAGGAAAGATTTTCTTCAGTGTCGTGGCCCGTAGGCTCTCAGCATTCCTGCTGGCGAACAACTTTGTTGACACCTCAGTGCAAAAGGCAGGGATAAGTGGGTTCTCAGGTTGCTTGGAACACACAAATGTCATCTGGCACCAAGTACAGACGGCCAAGAAGGAGAAGAAAGACCTGCATGTGGTGTTTTTAGATCTTGCCAATGCCTTCGGGTCAGTGCCTCATGAGATCTTGTGGACAGCGTTCAACTTCTTTCAAGTGCCAGAGGGAATCGCAAGTCTAGTCAAAGCCTACTACCAAGATCTCCAATTCTGTGTTACAGCACAGGATAGTACAACTGCCTGGCAGCACCTTGAGATAGGCATTATGGCGGGCTGCACCATCTCGCCACTGGTGTTTACAATGGCAATGGAGCTACTTATTCGTGCATCACGATGGGTGGTTGGAGGAGAACGATTGAAGAGCCGGCTCCGTCTTCCCCCAATCAGGGCGTACATGGACGACATGACGACAATAACAACAACGGTCGCATGTACCAAACGTCTGCTGGAGAAACTCCGGGGAAACATCAAATGGGCACGAATGGAGATTAAACCCAGCAAATCCCGTAGCATCTCCATTGTCAAAGGTAAGCTCACCAATGCAAGGTTCTATGTGGACGACCAGCCAATCCCAACAGTTCTGGAGAAGCCTATCAAAAGCCTTGGCCGATGGTATAGCGCAGAACTTAAAGACTCTGAGCAGGTGGAACAACTCAGGCAGGATACAATCAGCGGCCTCAAGCAGATGAACAACACTGCTCTCCCTGGAAAATTGAAGCTATGGTGCTTTCAGTTTGGGCTGCTACCTCGCCTCATGTGGCCAATTTCCATCTATGAGGTCACCTTATCTCATGTCAATTGGCTTGAGAGACTGGTGAATGCCCAAGTGAGGAAGTGGCTTGGACTGCCGAGATGCCTTTCCAGCATAGGCCTGTATGGCAATGGAGCGCTCTCCCTTCCAATCTCAAGCCTGGTGGAGGAGTACAAATGTGCCAAAACAAGGGTGGAAATGACTCTTACAGAATCCCGGGACCCATGCGTCAGAGATGCGGCTCCAAACCTGGCAACAGGGAGGAAATGGAAACCATCTGCAGCAGTAGCAGTGGCAAAGACCACCCTCAGACACCGGGATATAGTGGGACTAGTCCAACATGGCAGAGGGGGTCTTGGCCTGGAAGCAAC
The DNA here is from genome assembly GCF_033807715.1 of Cololabis saira. Lineage (NCBI taxonomy): Eukaryota > Metazoa > Chordata > Actinopteri > Beloniformes > Belonidae > Cololabis > Cololabis saira. Next base: position 220,208 of record NW_026906193.1, on the reverse strand, counting down.
AACACCCGCTTGGCAAAAGGCTACTCCGTCTGAACGGCGAAACATGGTGGTTGAGGAGGTGCGCAACCAGGAGGAGGCAGCCAGGTGTGCCAAGGCAGTCTCCCAAGCCCAGCAAGGACGCTGGATGAGGTGGGAGGGTGTGGAGAGGAGGAAAATCACGTGGAATGAGATGTGGAGCATGGAGGCTAATAGGCTCAGCTTCATCATCAGAGCCACTTATGATGTCCTGCCCTCTCCAACCAACCTACATCTCTGGTATGGAGAGGACCCAGCCTGCCTGCAGTGTGCAGCCCCAGCAACCCTCAAACACATCCTGGTGGGTTGCAAGACCAGCCTGACTCAAGGAAGATACACCTGGCGCCATAACCAAGTGTTGAAGTGCTTGGCTGCCGAACTTGAGGACAAGAGGGTCACCATCAACGCCATGCCTTTCAAAACCCAGACCACCCTCCCACGGAAGACAACATTCGTCCGACAAGGGGAGAAACGGAGAACCAAGCCATCACCTCCAAACTCAGGCCCACTGGACACAGCCCGGGATTGGGAAATGCGGGTAGACCTCAGCCAGAGGCTCACTTTCCCGCCAGAAATCGCAGCAACCAACCTGCGCCCAGATTTGGTCCTCTGGTCCAAGTCATGCCGGCGTGTCTTCATTGTGGAGCTGACTGTCCCGTGGGAGGATAACATCGACGAAGCATTCGAAAGAAAAAGGCTGCGTTATGCTAACCTAGCAGCTGATGCTGAGGCGCGGGGATGAAACGTAAAGGTGTGGCCAGTGGAGGTTGGCTGCCGAGGCTTTGTAGCCAGGTCCACCACACGGCTCCTGAAGGAAGTTGGGATCAGAGGACAGGCCCAGCGGAAGGCAATAAAAGAACTTGCCAAAGCAGCCGAACGGAGCAGTCACTGGCTGTGGCTGAAACGGAGGGATGCAACATGGGCTGTTTGATGACCACGGGGTGCCACCATATGACACACACCCAGGTCTGATCAGCCTGTGGCAGGCCAACCTTGGAAGAGGGTGTATTGTGTTAAGAGGCCGAAACACCTGATGAAGACAAGGCACACAACTGATGACGTGTAGATTTGGTGGTGCCCCGCGATCTTGTCCAAACTCCACCCCACAGTCATGTCCGATAGGAGTTATCGTGCTGATATATTTTAGGGATATTAACAGCTAGTCCTATTAAGAATCCTACCTTCTGATTTTTTAAGGCAAGCTATAGAAAACGTCAGAAAATTGGAGAAAGGAGTCTATGTAGTTGATTTGAGCGACTCATTTCATTATTGGACTCACCAAACCACTTACAGTGTTTCAGGTACAAAATGACTGTTTCTCGCTGAGAAACTGCCAAAAAGCGGATTTCTGTCATAACATTGATTTACCTTCTGATTTTTTAAGGCAAGCTATTGAAAACGTTAGAAAATTGGAGAAAGGAGTCTATGTAGTCGATTTGAGAGACTCATTTCATTATTGGACTCACCAAACCACTTCAGGTACAAAATGACTGTTTCTCGCTGAGAAAATGCCAAAAAGCGGATTTCTGTCCTAACATTGATTTACCTTCTGATTTTTTAAGGCAAGCTATTGAAAACGTTAGAAAATTGGAGAAAGGTGTCTATGTAGTTGATTTGAGAGACTCATTTCATTATTGGACTCACCAAACCACTTACAGTGTTTCAGGTACAAAATGACTGTTTCTCGCTGAGAAACTGCCAAAAAGCGGATTTCTGTAATAACATTGTTTTACCTTCTGATTTTTTAAGGCAAGCTATTGAAAACGTTAGAAAATTGGAGAAAGGTGTCTATGTAGTTGATTTGAGAGACTCATTTCATTATTGGACTCACCAAACCACTTACAGTGTTTCAGGTACAAAATGACTGTTTCTCGCTGAGAAAATGCCAAAAAGCGGATTTCTGTCATAACATTGATTTACCTTCTGATTTTTCAAGGCAAGCTATTGAAAACGTCAGAAAATTGGAGAAAGGAGTCTATGTAGTTGATTTGAGCGACTCATTTCATTATTGGACTCACCAAACCACTTACAGTGTTTCAGGTACAAAATGACTGTTTCTCGCTGAGAAACTGCCAAAAAGCGGATTTCTGTCATAACATTGATTTACCTTCTGATTTTTTAAGGCAAGCTATGGAAAACGTCAGAAAATTGGAGAAAGGAGTCTATGTAGTTGATTTGAGGGACTCATTTCAGTATTGGACTCACCAAACCACTTACAGTGTTTCAGGTACAAAATGACTGTTTCTCGCTGAGAAAATGGCAAAAAGCGGATTTCTGTAATAACATTGTTTTACCTTCTGATTTTTTAAGGCAAGCTATTGAAAACGTTAGAAAATTGGAAAAACTAGTCTATGTAGTTGATTTGAGAGACTCATTTCATTATTGGACTCACCAAACCACTTACAGTGTTTCAGGTACAAAATGATTGTTTCTCGCTGAGAAAATGCCAAAAAGCGGATTTCTGTCATAACATTGATTTACCTTCTGATTTTTCAAGGCAAGCTATTGAAAACGTCAGAAAATTGGAGAAAGGAGTCTATGTAGTTGATTTGAGAGACTCATTTCATTATTGGACTCACCAAACCACTTACAGTGTTTCAGGTACAAAATGACTGTTTCTCGCTGAGAAAATGCCAAAAAGCGGATTTCTGTCATAACATTGATTTACCTTCTGATTTTTCAAGGCAAGCGTCAAGGAAAACGTCAGAAAATTGGAGAAAGGAGTCTATGTAGTTGATTTGAGAGACTCATTTCATTATTGGACACACCAAACCACTTACAGTGTTTCAGGTACAAAATGACCGTTTCTCGCTGAGAAAATGCCAAAAAGCGGATTTCTGTAATAACATTGTTTTATCTTCTGATTTTTCAAGGCAAGCTATTGAAAACGTCAGAAAATTGGAGAAAGGAGTCTATGTAGTTGATTTGAGGGACTCATTTCATTATTGGACTCACCAAACCACTTACAGTGTTTCAGGTACAAAATGACTGTTTCTCGCTGAGAAAATGCCAAAAAGCGGATTTCTGTCATAACATTGATTTACCTTCTGATTTTTCAAGGCAAGCTATTGAAAACGTTAGAAAATTGGAGAAAGGTGTCTATGTAATTGATTTGAGAGACTCATTTCATTATTGGACTCACCAAACCACTTACAGTGTTTCAGGTACAAAATGACTTTTTCTCGCTGAGAAAATGGCAAAAAGCGGATTTCTGTCATAACATTGATTTACCTTCTGATTTTTCAAGGCAAGCTATTGAAAACGTCAGAAAATTGGAGAAAGGAGTCTAAGTAGTTGATTTGAGAGACTCATTTCATTATTGGACTCACCAAACCACTTACAGTGTTTCAGGTACAAAATGACTGTTTCTCGCCTAGAAAATGCCAAAAAGCGGATTTCTGTAATAACATTGTTTTACCTTCTGAATCTTTAAGGCAACCTATTGAAAACGTCAGACAATTGGAGAAAGGAGTCTATGTAGTTGATTTGAAGGACTCATTTCATTATTGGACTCACCAAACCACTTACAGTGTTTCAGGTACAAAATGACTGTTTCTCGCTGAGAAACTGCCAAAAAGCGGATTTCTGTCATAACATTGATTTACCTTCTGATTTTTCAAGGCAAGCTATTGAAAACGTCAGAAAATTGGAGAAAGGAGTCTATGTAGTTGATTTGAGAGACTCATTTCATTATTGGACTCACCAAACCACTTACAGTGTTTCAGGTACAAAATGACCGTTTCTCGCTGAGAAAATGCCAAAAAGCGGATTTGTGTAATAACATTGTTTTACCTTCTGATTTTTTAAGGCAAGCTATTGAAAACGTTGGAAAATTGGAGAAAGGAGTCTATGTAGTTGATTTGAGAGACTCATTTCATTATTGGACTCACCAAACCACTTACAGTGTTTCAGGTACAAAATGACTGTTTCTCGCTGAGAAAATGCCAAAAAGCGGATTTCTGTCATAACATTGATTTACCTTCTGATTTTTTTAAGGCAAGCTATTGAAAACGTCAGAAAATTGGAGAAAGGAGTGTATGTAGTTGATTTGAGAGACTCATTTCATTATTGGACTCACCAAACCACTTACAGTGTTTCAGGTACAAAATGACTGTTTCTCGCTGAGAAACTGCCAAAAAGCGGATTTCTGTAATAACATTGTTTTACCTTCTGATTTTTTAAGGCAAGCTATTGCAAACGTCAGAAAATTGGAGAAAGGAGTCTATGTAGTTGATTTGAGAGACTCATTTCATTATTGGACTCACCAAACCACTTACAGTGTTTCAGCTACAAAATGACTGTTTCTCGCTGAGAAAATGCCAAAAAGCGGATTTAAGTCATAACATTGATTTACCTTCTGATTTTTTAAGGCAAGCTATTGAAAACGTCAGAAAATTGGAGAAAGGAGTCTATGTAGTTGATTTGAGAGACTCATTTCATTATTGGACTCACCAAACCACTTACAGTGTTTCAGGTAAAAAATGACTGTTTCTCGCTGAGAAACTGCCAAAAAGCGGATTTCTGTCATAACATTGATTTACCTTCTGATTTTTTAAGGCAAGCTATTGAAAACGTCAGAAAATTGGAGAAAGGAGTCTATGTAGTTGATTTGAGAGACTCATTTCATTATTGGACGCACCAAACCACTTACAGTGTTTCAGGTACAAAATGACTGTTTCTCGCTGAGAAACTGCCAAAAAGCGGATTTCTGTCACAACATTGATTTACCTTCTGAATTTTTAAGGCAACCTATTGAAAACGTCAGAAAATTGGAGAAAGGTGTCTATGTAGTTGATTTGAGAGACTCATTTCATTATTGGACTCACCAAACCACTTACAGTGTTTCAGGTACAAAATGACTGTTTCTCGCTGAGAAACTGCCAAAAAGCGGATTTCTGTCATAACATTGATTTACCTTCTGATTTTTCAAGGCAAGCTATTGAAAATGTCAGAACATTGGAGAAAGAAGACTATGTAGTTGATTTGAGAGACTCGTTTCATTATTGGACTCACCAAACCACTTACAGTGTTTTAGGTACAAAATGACTGTTTCTCGCTGAGAAACTGCCAAAAAGCGGATTTCTGTCATAACATTGATTTACCTTGTGATTTTTTAAGGCAAGCTATTGAAAACGTTAGAAAATTGGAGAAAGGAGTCTATGTAGTTGATTTGAGAGACTCATTTCATTATTGGACTCACCAAACCACTTACAGTGTTTCAGGTACAAAATGACTGTTTCTCGCTGAGAAAATGCCAAAAAGCGGATTTCTGTAATAACATTGTTTCAAGTGTCTGAGAGAGCTTAGCAAGGGGCCTCGCATTGACCATTACTTCCTTAGAGGTAGGGCAAATCAGTCGAGTGAAGCCCAGTGGCAGGATATTCACCACAGTCCACAGGGTATCAGAACCCCAGACGAAGCTCAATCAAGCACAGATCCATTTATGAACATCAGCCCAGAGCCCATCCAGCCAAAGACAGCAGTAGAGCGGAGGCTGACTGGACGAAAACCTCAAATCTTGTGGCCTAAATCCTGTCAGAAAAAGGAGTGGGAAACCACAGACACAGACCTCGTCCACCTTTTAGAAGGTCTGAAAGGGGGTGTGGAGAAAAAACTGGACAAGATCGGAGAGACCATTTATAGCTATGGAGCAGAGAGATTTGGTGTGAAACGTGAGAACTTGCAGACCCAGAAGGAACCATCTGCTCATCTCAATTCCAGGAGACAACAAGAGATTCAGAGACTCGTGAAAGAAAGGAGGTGCCTGAGGAAACAATGGAAGAAGGCCACGGAAGTGGAAAGGAAAGGCCTTGGGGCACTACAGGGCGACATCAAGCAGCGTCTGGCAGCACTGCGAAGAGCAGAATGCCTGAGAAGGCAACATAAGAAGAGAGAGCGAACGAGGACTGCCTTCTACAGAGATCCCTATAAATTTGTTAAGGACCTCTTGGTCAGGGAGAAATCTGGGACCCTCAAAGTACCCATAAGAGAACTGGAAGAACATCTTCGGAAGACCTACTCCGACAAACAGAGGCATGTGCCAACCAGCATTCCGGAGGATATGCCACCCATCCAACCACCTGAGCACCAGATGGAAACAAGGCCCCCCACATGGAGCGAAGTTGAGAGCACAGTAAAACGGGCAAGAACAGCTTCAGCCCCGGGGCCCAACGGCATTCCATACAGGGTGTATAAGAACACGCCAGGCGTCTTGAAATACCTCTGGAAGCTTATGAAAGTGGCATGGGAAAAAGGAATGATACCAAAGGCATGGCGACGGGCAGGAGGGATCCTGATTCCCAAAGAGAAGAATTCCTCAACCATCGAGCAGTTTCGCCAGATCAGCCTTCTCAATGTGGAAGGAAAGATTTTCTTCAGTGTCGTGGCCCGTAGGCTCTCAGCATTCCTGCTGGCGAACAACTTTGTTGACACCTCAGTGCAAAAGGCAGGGATAAGTGGGTTCTCAGGTTGCTTGGAACACACAAATGTCATCTGGCACCAAGTACAGACGGCCAAGAAGGAGAAGAAAGACCTGCATGTGGTGTTTTTAGATCTTGCCAATGCCTTCGGGTCAGTGCCTCATGAGATCTTGTGGACAGCGTTCAACTTCTTTCAAGTGCCAGAGGGAATCGCAAGTCTAGTCAAAGCCTACTACCAAGATCTCCAATTCTGTGTTACAGCACAGGATAGTACAACTGCCTGGCAGCACCTTGAGATAGGCATTATGGCGGGCTGCACCATCTCGCCACTGGTGTTTACAATGGCAATGGAGCTACTTATTCGTGCATCACGATGGGTGGTTGGAGGAGAACGATTGAAGAGCCGGCTCCGTCTTCCCCCAATCAGGGCGTACATGGACGACATGACGACAATAACAACAACGGTCGCATGTACCAAACGTCTGCTGGAGAAACTCCGGGGAAACATCAAATGGGCACGAATGGAGATTAAACCCAGCAAATCCCGTAGCATCTCCATTGTCAAAGGTAAGCTCACCAATGCAAGGTTCTATGTGGACGACCAGCCAATCCCAACAGTTCTGGAGAAGCCTATCAAAAGCCTTGGCCGATGGTATAGCGCAGAACTTAAAGACTCTGAGCAGGTGGAACAACTCAGGCAGGATACAATCAGCGGCCTCAAGCAGATGAACAACACTGCTCTCCCTGGAAAATTGAAGCTATGGTGCTTTCAGTTTGGGCTGCTACCTCGCCTCATGTGGCCAATTTCCATCTATGAGGTCACCTTATCTCATGTCAATCGGCTTGAGAGACTGGTGAATGCCCAAGTGAGGAAGTGGCTTGGACTGCCGAGATGCCTTTCCAGCATAGGCCTGTATGGCAATGGAGCGCTCTCCCTTCCAATCTCAAGCCTGGTGGAGGAGTACAAATGTGCCAAAACAAGGGTGGAAATGACTCTTACAGAATCCCGGGACCCATGCGTCAGAGATGCGGCTCCAAACCTGGCAACAGGGAGGAAATGGAAACCATCTGCAGCAGTAGCAGTGGCAAAGACCACCCTCAGACACCGGGATATAGTGGGACGAGTCCAACATGGCAGAGGGGGTCTTGGCCTGGAAGCAACAACACCCGCTTGGCAAAAGGCTACTCCGTCTGAACGGCGACACATGGTGGTTGAGGAGGTGCGCAACCAGGAGGAGGCAGCCAGGTGTGCCAAGGCAGTCTCCCAAGCCCAGCAAGGACGCTGGATGAGGTGGGAGGGTGTGGAGAGGAGGAAAATCACGTGGAATGAGATGTGGAGCATGGAGGCTAATAGGCTCAGCTTCATCATCAGAGCCACTTATGATGTCCTGCCCTCTCCAACCAACCTATATCTCTGGTATGGAGAGGACCCAGCCTGCCTGCAGTGTGCAGCCCCAGCAACCCTCAAACACATCCTGGTGGGTTGCAAGACCAGCCTGACTCAAGGAAGATACACCTGGCGCCATAACCAAGTGTTGAAGTGCTTGGCTGCCGAACTTGAGGACAAGAGGGTCACCATCAACGCCATGCCTTTCAAAACCCAGACCACCCTCCCACGGAAGACAACATTCGTCCGACAAGGGGAGAAACGGAGAACCAAGCCATCACCTCCAAACTCAGGCCCACTGGACACAGCCCGGGATTGGGAAATGCGGGTAGACCTCAGCCAGAGGCTCACTTTCCCGCCAGAAATCGCAGCAACCAACCTGCGCCCAGATTTGGTCCTCTGGTCCAAGTCATGCCGGCGTGTCTTCATTGTGGAGCTGACTGTCCCGTGGGAGGATAACATCGACGAAGCATTCGAAAGAAAAAGGCTGCGTTATGCTAACCTAGCAGCTGATGCTGAGGCGCGGGGATGAAACGTAAAGGTGTGGCCAGTGGAGGTTGGCTGCCGAGGCTTTGTAGCCAGGTCCACCACACGGCTCCTGAAGGAAGTTGGGATCAGAGGACAGGCCCAGCGGAAGGCAATAAAAGAACTTGCCAAAGCAGCCGAACGGAGCAGTCACTGGCTGTGGCTGAAACGGAGGGATGCAACATGGGCTGTTTGATGACCACGGGGTGCCACCATATGACACACACCCAGGTCTGATCAGCCTGTGGCAGGCCAACCTTGGAAGAGGGTGTATTGTGTTAAGAGGCCGAAACACCTGATGAAGACAAGGCACACAACTGATGACGTGTAGATTTGGTGGTGCCCCGCGATCTTGTCCAAACTCCACCCCACAGTCATGTCCGATAGGAGTTATCGTGCTGATATATTTTAGGGATATTAACAGCTAGTCCTATTAAGAATCCTACCTTCTGATTTTTTAAGGCAAGCTATTGAAAACGTCAGAAAATTGGAGAAAGGAGTCTATGTAGTTGATTTGAGCGACTCATTTCATTATTGGACTCACCAAACCACTTACAGTGTTTCAGGTACAAAATGACTGTTTCTCGCTGAGAAACTGCCAAAAAGCGGATTTCTGTCATAACATTGATTTACCTTCTGATTTTTTAAGGCAAGCTATTGAAAACGTTAGAAAATTGGAGAAAGGAGTCTATGTAGTCGATTTGAGAGACTCATTTCATTATTGGACTCACCAAACCACTTCAGGTACAAAATGACTGTTTCTCGCTGAGAAAATGCCAAAAAGCGGATTTCTGTCCTAACATTGATTTACCTTCTGATTTTTTAAGGCAAGCTATTGAAAACGTTAGAAAATTGGAGAAAGGTGTCTATGTAGTTGATTTGAGAGACTCATTTCATTATTGGACTCACCAAACCACTTACAGTGTTTCAGGTACAAAATGACTGTTTCTCGCTGAGAAACTGCCAAAAAGCGGATTTCTGTAATAACATTGTTTTACCTTCTGATTTTTTAAGGCAAGCTATTGAAAACGTTAGAAAATTGGAGAAAGGTGTCTATGTAGTTGATTTGAGAGACTCATTTCATTATTGGACTCACCAAACCACTTACAGTGTTTCAGGTACAAAATGACTGTTTCTCGCTGAGAAAATGCCAAAAAGCGGATTTCTGTCATAACATTGATTTACCTTCTGATTTTTCAAGGCAAGCTATTGAAAACGTCAGAAAATTGGAGAAAGGAGTCTATGTAGTTGATTTGAGCGACTCATTTCATTATTGGACTCACCAAACCACTTACAGTGTTTCAGGTACAAAATGACTGTTTCTCGCTGAGAAACTGCCAAAAAGCGGATTTCTGTCATAACATTGATTTACCTTCTGATTTTTTAAGGCAAGCTATGGAAAACGTCAGAAAATTGGAGAAAGGAGTCTATGTAGTTGATTTGAGGGACTCATTTCAGTATTGGACTCACCAAACCACTTACAGTGTTTCAGGTACAAAATGACTGTTTCTCGCTGAGAAAATGGCAAAAAGCGGATTTCTGTAATAACATTGTTTTACCTTCTGATTTTTTAAGGCAAGCTATTGAAAACGTTAGAAAATTGGAAAAACTAGTCTATGTAGTTGATTTGAGAGACTCATTTCATTATTGAACTCACCAAACCACTTACAGTGTTTCAGGTACAAAATGATTGTTTCTCGCTGAGAAAATGCCAAAAAGCGGATTTCTGTCATAACATTGATTTACCTTCTGATTTTTCAAGGCAAGCTATTGAAAACGTCAGAAAATTGGAGAAAGGAGTCTATGTAGTTGATTTGAGAGACTCATTTCATTATTGGACTCACCAAACCACTTACAGTGTTTCAGGTACAAAATGACTGTTTCTCGGTGAGAAAATGCCAAAAAGCGGATTTCTGTCATAACATTGATTTACCTTCTGATTTTTCAAGGCAAGCGTCAAGGAAAACGTCAGAAAATTGGAGAAAGGAGTCTATGTAGTTGATTTGAGAGACTCATTTCATTATTGGACACACCAAACCACTTACAGTGTTTCAGGTACAAAATGACCGTTTCTCGCTGAGAAAATGCCAAAAAGCGGATTTCTGTAATAACATTGTTTTATCTTCTGATTTTTCAAGGCAAGCTATTGAAAACGTCAGAAAATTGGAGAAAGGAGTCTATGTAGTTGATTTGAGGGACTCATTTCATTATTGGACTCACCAAACCACTTACAGTGTTTCAGGTACAAAATGACTGTTTCTCGCTGAGAAAATGCCAAAAAGCGGATTTCTGTCATAACATTGATTTACCTTCTGATTTTTCAAGGCAAGCTATTGAAAACGTTAGAAAATTGGAGAAAGGTGTCTATGTAGTTGATTTGAGAGACTCATTTCATTATTGGACTCACCAAACCACTTACAGTGTTTCAGGTACAAAATGACTTTTTCTCGCTGAGAAAATGGCAAAAAGCGGATTTCTGTCATAACATTGATTTACCTTCTGATTTTTCAAGGCAAGCTATTGAAAACGTCAGAAAATTGGAGAAAGGAGTCTAAGTAGTTGATTTGAGAGACTCATTTCATTATTGGACTCACCAAACCACTTACAGTGTTTCAGGTACAAAATGACTGTTTCTCGCCTAGAAAATGCCAAAAAGCGGATTTCTGTAATAACATTGTTTTACCTTCTGAATCTTTAAGGCAACCTATTGAAAACGTCAGAAAATTGGAGAAAGGAGTCTATGTAGTTGATTTGAAGGACTCATTTCATTATTGGACTCACCAAACCACTTACAGTGTTTCAGGTACAAAATGACTGTTTCTCGCTGAGAAACTGCCAAAAAGCGGATTTCTGTCATAACATTGATTTACCTTCTGATTTTTCAAGGCAAGCTATTGAAAACGTCAGAAAATTGGAGAAAGGAGTCTATGTAGTTGATTTGAGAGACTCATTTCATTATTGGACTCACCAAACCACTTACAGTGTTTCAGGTACAAAATGACCGTTTCTCGCTGAGAAAATGCCAAAAAGCGGATTTGTGTAATAACATTGTTTTACCTTCTGATTTTTTAAGGCAAGCTATTGAAAACGTTGGAAAATTGGAGAAAGGAGTCTATGTAGTTGATTTGAGAGACTCATTTCATTATTGGACTCACCAAACCACTTACAGTGTTTCAGGTACAAAATGACTGTTTCTCGCTGAGAAAATGCCAAAAAGCGGATTTCTGTCATAACATTGATTTACCTTCTGATTTTTTTAAGGCAAGCTATTGAAAACGTCAGAAAATTGGAGAAAGGAGTGTATGTAGTTGATTTGAGAGACTCATTTCATTATTGGACTCACCAAACCACTTACAGTGTTTCAGGTACAAAATGACTGTTTCTCGCTGAGAAACTGCCAAAAAGCGGATTTCTGTAATAACATTGTTTTACCTTCTGATTTTTTAAGGCAAGCTATTGCAAACGTCAGAAAATTGGAGAAAGGAGTCTATGTAGTTGATTTGAGAGACTCATTTCATTATTGGACTCACCAAACCACTTACAGTGTTTCAGCTACAAAATGACTGTTTCTCGCTGAGAAAATGCCAAAAAGCGGATTTAAGTCATAACATTGATTTACCTTCTGATTTTTTAAGGCAAGCTATTGAAAACGTCAGAAAATTGGAGAAAGGAGTCTATGTAGTTGATTTGAGAGACTCATTTCATTATTGGACTCACCAAACCACTTACAGTGTTTCAGGTAAAAAATGACTGTTTCTCGCTGAGAAACTGCCAAAAAGCGGATTTCTGTCATAACATTGATTTACCTTCTGATTTTTTAAGGCAAGCTATTGAAAACGTCAGAAAATTGGAGAAAGGAGTCTATGTAGTTGATTTGAGAGACTCATTTCATTATTGGACGCACCAAACCACTTACAGTGTTTCAGGTACAAAATGACTGTTTCTCGCTGAGAAACTGCCAAAAAGCGGATTTCTGTCACAACATTGATTTACCTTCTGAATTTTTAAGGCAACCTATTGAAAACGTCAGAAAATTGGAGAAAGGTGTCTATGTAGTTGATTTGAGAGACTCATTTCATTATTGGACTCACCAAACCACTTACAGTGTTTCAGGTACAAAATGACTGTTTCTCGCTGAGAAACTGCCAAAAAGCGGATTTCTGTCATAACATTGATTTACCTTCTGATTTTTCAAGGCAAGCTATTGAAAATGTCAGAACATTGGAGAAAGAAGACTATGTAGTTGATTTGAGAGACTCGTTTCATTATTGGACTCACCAAACCACTTACAGTGTTTTAGGTACAAAATGACTGTTTCTCGCTGAGAAACTGCCAAAAAGCGGATTTCTGTCATAACATTGATTTACCTTGTGATTTTTTAAGGCAAGCTATTGAAAACGTTAGAAAATTGGAGAAAGGAGTCTATGTAGTTGATTTGAGAGACTCATTCATTATTGGACTCACCAAACCACTTACAGTGTTTCAGGTACAAAATGACTGTTTCTCGCTGAGAAAATGCCAAAAAGCGGATTTCTGTAATAACATTGTTTCAAGTGTCTGAGAGAGCTTAGCAAGGGGCCTCGCATTGACCATTACTTCCTTAGAGGTAGGGCAAATCAGTCGAGTGAAGCCCAGTGGCAGGATATTCACCACAGTCCACAGGGTATCAGAACCCCAGACGAAGCTCAATCAAGCACAGATCCATTTATGAACATCAGCCCAGAGCCCATCCAGCCAAAGACAGCAGTAGAGCGGAGGCTGACTGGACGAAAACCTCAAATCTTGTGGCCTAAATCCTGTCAGAAAAAGGAGTGGGAAACCACAGACACAGACCTCGTCCACCTTTTAGAAGGTCTGAAAGGGGGTGTGGAGAAAAAACTGGACAAGATCGGAGAGACCATTTATAGCTATGGAGCAGAGAGATTTGGTGTGAAACGTGAGAACTTGCAGACCCAGAAGGAACCATCTGCTCATCTCAATTCCAGGAGACAACAAGAGATTCAGAGACTCGTGAAAGAAAGGAGGTGCCTGAGGAAACAATGGAAGAAGGCCACGGAAGTGGAAAGGAAAGGCCTTGGGGCACTACAGGGCGACATCAAGCAGCGTCTGGCAGCACTGCGAAGAGCAGAATGCCTGAGAAGGCAACATAAGAAGAGAGAGCGAACGAGGACTGCCTTCTACAGAGATCCCTATAAATTTGTTAAGGACCTCTTGGTCAGGGAGAAATCTGGGACCCTCAAAGTACCCATAAGAGAACTGGAAGAACATCTTCGGAAGACCTACTCCGACAAACAGAGGCATGTGCCAACCAGCATTCCGGAGGATATGCCACCCATCCAACCACCTGAGCACCAGATGGAAACAAGGCCCCCCACATGGAGCGAAGTTGAGAGCACAGTAAAACGGGCAAGAACAGCTTCAGCCCCGGGGCCCAACGGCATTCCATACAGGGTGTATAAGAACACGCCAGGCGTCTTGAAATACCTCTGGAAGCTTATGAAAGTGGCATGGGAAAAAGGAATGATACCAAAGGCATGGCGACGGGCAGGAGGGATCCTGATTCCCAAAGAGAAGAATTCCTCAACCATCGAGCAGTTTCGCCAGATCAGCCTTCTCAATGTGGAAGGAAAGATTTTCTTCAGTGTCGTGGCCCGTAGGCTCTCAGCATTCCTGCTGGCGAACAACTTTGTTGACACCTCAGTGCAAAAGGCAGGGATAAGTGGGTTCTCAGGTTGCTTGGAACACACAAATGTCATCTGGCACCAAGTACAGACGGCCAAGAAGGAGAAGAAAGACCTGCATGTGGTGTTTTTAGATCTTGCCAATGCCTTCGGGTCAGTGCCTCATGAGATCTTGTGGACAGCGTTCAACTTCTTTCAAGTGCCAGAGGGAATCGCAAGTCTAGTCAAAGCCTACTACCAAGATCTCCAATTCTGTGTTACAGCACAGGATAGTACAACTGCCTGGCAGCACCTTGAGATAGGCATTATGGCGGGCTGCACCATCTCGCCACTGGTGTTTACAATGGCAATGGAGCTACTTATTCGTGCATCACGATGGGTGGTTGGAGGAGAACGATTGAAGAGCCGGCTCCGTCTTCCCCCAATCAGGGCGTACATGGACGACATGACGACAATAACAACAACGGTCGCATGTACCAAACGTCTGCTGGAGAAACTCCGGGGAAACATCAAATGGGCACGAATGGAGATTAAACCCAGCAAATCCCGTAGCATCTCCATTGTCAAAGGTAAGCTCACCAATGCAAGGTTCTATGTGGACGACCAGCCAATCCCAACAGTTCTGGAGAAGCCTATCAAAAGCCTTGGCCGATGGTATAGCGCAGAACTTAAAGACTCTGAGCAGGTGGAACAACTCAGGCAGGATACAATCAGCGGCCTCAAGCAGATGAACAACACTGCTCTCCCTGGAAAATTGAAGCTATGGTGCTTTCAGTTTGGGCTGCTACCTCGCCTCATGTGGCCAATTTCCATCTATGAGGTCACCTTATCTCATGTCAATCGGCTTGAGAGACTGGTGAATGCCCAAGTGAGGAAGTGGCTTGGACTGCCGAGATGCCTTTCCAGCATAGGCCTGTATGGCAATGGAGCGCTCTCCCTTCCAATCTCAAGCCTGGTGGAGGAGTACAAATGTGCCAAAACAAGGGTGGAAATGACTCTTACAGAATCCCGGGACCCATGCGTCAGAGATGCGGCTCCAAACCTGGCAACAGGGAGGAAATGGAAACCATCTGCAGCAGTAGCAGTGGCAAAGACCACCCTCAGACACCGGGATATAGTGGGACGAGTCCAACATGGCAGAGGGGGTCTTGGCCTGGAAGCAACAACACCCGCTTGGCAAAAGGCTACTCCGTCTGAACGGCGACACATGGTGGTTGAGGAGGTGCGCAACCAGGAGGAGGCAGCCAGGTGTGCCAAGGCAGTCTCCCAAGCCCAGCAAGGACGCTGGATGAGGTGGGAGGGTGTGGAGAGGAGGAAAATCACGTGGAATGAGATGTGGAGCATGGAGGCTAATAGGCTCAGCTTCATCATCAGAGCCACTTATGATGTCCTGCCCTCTCCAACCAACCTACATCTCTGGTATGGAGAGGACCCAGCCTGCCTGCAGTGTGCAGCCCCAGCAACCCTCAAACACATCCTGGTGGGTTGCAAGACCAGCCTGACTCAAGGAAGATACACCTGGCGCCATAACCAAGTGTTGAAGTGCTTGGCTGCCGAACTTGAGGACAAGAGGGTCACCATCAACGCCATGCCTTTCAAAACCCAGACCACCCTCCCACGGAAGACAACATTCGTCCGACAAGGGGAGAAACGGAGAACCAAGCCATCACCTCCAAACTCAGGCCCACTGGACACAGCCCGGGATTGGGAAATGCGGGTAGACCTCAGCCAGAGGCTCACTTTCCCGCCAGAAATCGCAGCAACCAACCTGCGCCCAGATTTGGTCCTCTGGTCCAAGTCATGCCGGCGTGTCTTCATTGTGGAGCTGACTGTCCCGTGGGAGGATAACATCGACGAAGCATTCGAAAGAAAAAGGCTGCGTTATGCTAACCTAGCAGCTGATGCTGAGGCGCGGGGATGAAACGTAAAGGTGTGGCCAGTGGAGGTTGGCTGCCGAGGCTTTGTAGCCAGGTCCACCACACGGCTCCTGAAGGAAGTTGGGATCAGAGGACAGGCCCAGCGGAAGGCAATAAAAGAACTTGCCAAAGCAGCCGAACGGAGCAGTCACTGGCTGTGGCTGAAACGGAGGGATGCAACATGGGCTGTTTGATGACCACGGGGTGCCACCATATGACACACACCCAGGTCTGATCAGCCTGTGGCAGGCCAACCTTGGAAGAGGGTGTATTGTGTTAAGAGGCCGAAACACCTGATGAAGACAAGGCACACAACTGATGACGTGTAGATTTGGTGGTGCCCCGCGATCTTGTCCAAACTCCACCCCACAGTCATGTCCGATAGGAGTTATCGTGCTGATATATTTTAGGGATATTAACAGCTAGTCCTATTAAGAATCCTACCTTCTGATTTTTTAAGGCAAGCTATTGAAAACGTCAGAAAATTGGAGAAAGGAGTCTATGTAGTTGATTTGAGCGACTCATTTCATTATTGGACTCACCAAACCACTTACAGTGTTTCAGGTACAAAATGACTGTTTCTCGCTGAGAAACTGCCAAAAAGCGGATTTCTGTCATAACATTGATTTACCTTCTGATTTTTTAAGGCAAGCTATTGAAAACGTTAGAAAATTGGAGAAAGGAGTCTATGTAGTCGATTTGAGAGACTCATTTCATTATTGGACTCACCAAACCACTTCAGGTACAAAATGACTGTTTCTCGCTGAGAAAATGCCAAAAAGCGGATTTCTGTCCTAACATTGATTTACCTTCTGATTTTTTAAGGCAAGCTATTGAAAACGTTAGAAAATTGGAGAAAGGTGTCTATGTAGTTGATTTGAGAGACTCATTTCATTATTGGACTCACCAAACCACTTACAGTGTTTCAGGTACAAAATGACTGTTTCTCGCTGAGAAACTGCCAAAAAGCGGATTTCTGTAATAACATTGTTTTACCTTCTGATTTTTTAAGGCAAGCTATTGAAAACGTTAGAAAATTGGAGAAAGGTGTCTATGTAGTTGATTTGAGAGACTCATTTCATTATTGGACTCACCAAACCACTTACAGTGTTTCAGGTACAAAATGACTGTTTCTCGCTGAGAAAATGCCAAAAAGCGGATTTCTGTCATAACATTGATTTACCTTCTGATTTTTCAAGGCAAGCTATTGAAAACGTCAGAAAATTGGAGAAAGGAGTCTATGTAGTTGATTTGAGCGACTCATTTCATTATTGGACTCACCAAACCACTTACAGTGTTTCAGGTACAAAATGACTGTTTCTCGCTGAGAAACTGCCAAAAAGCGGATTTCTGTCATAACATTGATTTACCTTCTGATTTTTTAAGGCAAGCTATGGAAAACGTCAGAAAATTGGAGAAAGGAGTCTATGTAGTTGATTTGAGAGACTCATTTCAGTATTGGACTCACCAAACCACTTACAGTGTTTCAGGTACAAAATGACTGTTTCTCGCTGACAAAATGGCAAAAAGCGGATTTCTGTAATAACATTGTTTTACCTTCTGATTTTTTAAGGCAAGCTATTGAAAACGTTAGAAAATTGGAAAAACTAGTCTATGTAGTTGATTTGAGAGACTCATTTCATTATTGGACTCACCAAACCACTTACAGTGTTTCAGGTACAAAATGACTGTTTCTCGCTGAGAAAATGCCAAAAAGCGGATTTCTGTCATAACATTGATTTACCTTCTGATTTTTCAAGGCAAGCTATTGAAAACGTCAGAAAATTGGAGAAAGGAGTCTATGTAGTTGATTTGAGAGACTCATTTCATTATTGGACTCACCAAACCACTTACAGTGTTTCAGGTACAAAATGACTGTTTCTCGCTGAGAAAATGCCAAAAAGCGGATTTCTGTCATAACATTGATTTACCTTCTGATTTTTCAAGGCAAGCGTCAAGGAAAACGTCAGAAAATTGGAGAAAGGAGTCTATGTAGTTGATTTGAGAGACTCATTTCATTATTGGACACACCAAACCACTTACAGTGTTTCAGGTACAAAATGACCGTTTCTCGCTGAGAAAATGCCAAAAAGCGGATTTCTGTAATAACATTGTTTTATCTTCTGATTTTTCAAGGCAAGCTATTGAAAACGTCAGAAAATTGGAGAAAGGAGTCTATGTAGTTGATTTGAGGGACTCATTTCATTATTGGACTCACCAAACCACTTACAGTGTTTCAGGTACAAAATGACTGTTTCTCGCTGAGAAAATGCCAAAAAGCGGATTTCTGTCATAACATTGATTTACCTTCTGATTTTTCAAGGCAAGCTATTGAAAACGTTAGAAAATTGGAGAAAGGTGTCTATGTAGTTGATTTGAGAGACTCATTTCATTATTGGACTCACCAAACCACTTACAGTGTTTCAGGTACAAAATGACTTTTTCTCGCTGAGAAAATGGCAAAAAGCGGATTTCTGTCATAACATTGATTTACCTTCTGATTTTTCAAGGCAAGCTATTGAAAACGTCAGAAAATTGGAGAAAGGAGTCTAAGTAGTTGATTTGAGAGACTCATTTCATTATTGGACTCACCAAACCACTTACAGTGTTTCAGGTACAAAATGACTGTTTCTCGCCTAGAAAATGCCAAAAAGCGGATTTCTGTAATAACATTGTTTTACCTTCTGAATCTTTAAGGCAACCTATTGAAAACGTCAGAAAATTGGAGAAAGGAGTCTATGTAGTTGATTTGAAGGACTCATTTCATTATTGGACTCACCAAACCACTTACAGTGTTTCAGGTACAAAATGACTGTTTCTCGCTGAGAAACTGCCAAAAAGCGGATTTCTGTCATAACATTGATTTACCTTCTGATTTTTCAAGGCAAGCTATTGAAAACGTCAGAAAATTGGAGAAAGGAGTCTATGTAGTTGATTTGAGAGACTCATTTCATTATTGGACTCACCAAACCACTTACAGTGTTTCAGGTACAAAATGACCGTTTCTCGCTGAGAAAATGCCAAAAAGCGGATTTGTGTAATAACATTGTTTTACCTTCTGATTTTTTAAGGCAAGCTATTGAAAACGTTGGAAAATTGGAGAAAGGAGTCTATGTAGTTGATTTGAGAGACTCATTTCATTATTGGACTCACCAAACCAATTACAGTGTTTCAGGTACAAAATGACTGTTTCTCGCTGAGAAAATGCCAAAAAGCGGATTTCTGTCATAACATTGATTTACCTTCTGATTTTTTTAAGGCAAGCTATTGAAAACGTCAGAAAATTGGAGAAAGGAGTGTATGTAGTTGATTTGAGAGACTCATTTCATTATTGGACTCACCAAACCACTTACAGTGTTTCAGGTACAAAATGACCGTTTCTCGCTGAGAAAATGCCAAAAAGCGGATTTCTGTAATAACATTGTTTTACCTTCTGATTTTTTAAGGCAAGCTATTGAAAACGTTGGAAAATTGGAGAAAGGAGTCTATGTAGTTGATTTGAGAGACTCATTTCATTATTGGACTCACCAAACCACTTACAGTGTTTCAGGTTCAAAATGACTGTTTCTCGCTGAGAAACTGCCAAAAAGCGGATTTCTGTAATAACATTGTTTCAAGTATCTGAGAGAGCTTAGCAAGGGGCCTCGCATTGACCATTACTTCCTTAGAGGTAGGGCAAATCAGTCGAGTGAAGCCCAGTGGCAGGATATTCACCACAGTCCACAGGGTATCAGAACCCCAGACGAAGCTCAATCAAGCACAGATCCATTTATGAACATCAGCCCAGAGCCCATCCAGCCACAGACAGCAGTAGAGCGGAGGCTGACTGGACGAAAACCTCAAATCTTGTGGCCTAAATCCTGTCAGAAAAAGGAGTGGGAAACCACAGACACAGACCTCGTCCACCTTTTAGAAGGTCTGAAAGTGGGTGTGGAGAAAAAACTGGACAAGATCGGAGAGACCATTTATAGCTATGGAGCAGAGAGATTTGGTGTGAAACGTGAGAACTTGCAGACACAGAAGGAACCATCTGCTCATATCAAGTCCAGGAGACAACAAGAGATTCAGAGACTCGTGAAAGAAAGGAGGTGCCTGAGGAAACAATGGAAGAAGGCCACGGAAGTGGAAAAGAAAGGCCTTGGGGCACTACAGGGCGACATCAAGCAGCGTCTGGCAGCACTGCGAAGAGCAGAATGCCTGAGAAGGCAACATAAGAAGAGAGAGCGAACGAGGACTGCCTTCTACAGAGATCCCTATAAATTTGTTAAGGACCTCTTTGTCAGGGAGAAATCTGGGACCCTCAAAGTACCCATAAGAGAACTGGAAGAACATCTTCGGAAGACCTACTCCGACAAACAGAGGCATGTGCCAGCCAGCATTCCGGAGGATATGCCACCCATCCAACCACCTGAGCACCAGATGGAAACAAGGCCCCCCACATGGAGCGAAGTTGAGAGCACAGTAAAACGGGCAAGAACAGCTTCAGCCCCGGGGCCCAACGGCATTCCATACAGGGTGTATAAGAACACGCCAGGCGTCTTGAAATACCTCTGGAAGCTTATGAAAGTGGCATGGGAAAAAGGAATGATACCAAAGGCATGGCGACGGGCAGGAGGGATCCTAATTCCCAAAGAGAAGAATTCCTCAACCATCGAGCAGTTTCGCCAGATCAGCCTTCTCAATGTGGAAGGAAAGATTTTCTTCAGTGTCGTGGCCCGTAGGCTCTCAGCATTCCTGCTGGCGAACAACTTTGTTGACACCTCAGTGCAAAAGGCAGGGATAATTGGGTTCTCAGGTTGCTTGGAACACACAAATGTCATCTGGCACCTAGTACAGACGGCCAAGAAGGAGAAGAAAGACCTGCATGTGGTGTTTTTAGATCTTGCCAATGCCTTCGGGTCAGTGCCTCATGAGATCTTGTGGACAGCGTTCAACTTCTTTCAAGTGCCAGAGGGCATCACAAGTCTAGTCAAAGCCTACTTCCAGGATCTCCAATTCTGTGTTACAGCACAGGATAGTACAACTGCCTGGCAGCACCTTGAGATAGGCATTATGGCGGGCTGCACCATCTCGCCACTGGTGTTTACAATGGCAAAGGAGCTACTTATTCGTGCATCACGATGGGTGGTTGGAGGCGAACGATTGAGAGCGGGCTCCGTCTTCCCCCAATCAGGGCGTACATGGACGACATGACGACAATAACAACAACGGTCGCATGTACCAAACGTCTGCTGGAGAAACTCCGGGGAAACATCAAATGGGCACGAATGGAGCATCTCCATTGTCAAAGGTAAGCTCACCAATGCAAGGTTCTATGTGGACGACCAGCCAATCCCAACAAGTTCTGGAGAAGCCTATCAAAAGCCTTGGCCAATGGTATAGCGCAGAACTTAAAGACTCTGAGCAGGTGGAACAACTCAGGCAGGATACAATCAGCGGCCTCAAGCAGATTAACAACACTGCTCTCCCTGGAAAATTGAAGCTATGGTGCTTTAAGTTTGGGCTGCTACCTCGCCTCATGTGGCCAATTTCCATCTATGAGGTCACCTTATCTCATGTCAATCGGCTTGAGAGACTGGTGAATGCCCAAGTGAGGAAGTGGCTTGGACTGCCGAGATGCCTTTCCAGCATAGGCCTGTATGGCAATGGAGCGCTCTCCCTTCCAATCTCAAGCCTGGTGGAGGAGTACAAATGTGCCAAAACAAGGGTGGAAATGACTCTTACAGAATCCCGGGACCCATGCGTCAGAGATGCGGCTCCAAACCTGGCAACAGGGATGAAATGGAAACCATCTGCAGCAGTAGCAGTGGCAAAGACCACCCTCAGACACCGGGATATAGTGGGACGAGTCCAACATGGCAGAGGGGGTCTTGGCCTGGAAGCAACAACACCCGCTTGGCAAAAGGCTACTCCGTCTGAACGGCGACACATGGTGGTTGAGGAGGTGCGCAACCAGGAGGAGGCAGCCAGGTGTGCCAAGGCAGTCTCCCAAGCCCAGCAAGGACGCTGGATGAGGTGGGAGGGTGTGGAGAGGAGGAAAATCACGTGGAATGAGATGTGGAGCATGGAGGCTAATAGGCTCAGCTTCATCATCAGAGCCACTTATGATGTCCTGCCCTCTCCAACCAACCTACATCTCTGGTATGGAGAGGACCCAGCCTGCCTGCATTGTGCAGCCCCAGCAACCCTCAAACACATCCTGGTGGGTTGCAAGACCAGCCTGACTCAAGGAAGATACACCTGGCGCCATAACCAAGTGTTGAAGGGCTTGGCTGCCGAACTTGAGGACAAGAGGGTCACCATCAACGCCATGCCTTTCAAAACCCAGACCACCCTCCCACGGAAGACAACATTCGTCCGACAAGGGGAGAAACGGAGAACCAAGCCATCACCTCCAAACTAAGGCCCACTGGACACAGCCCGGGATTGGGAAATGCGGGTAGACCTCAGCCAGAGGCTCACTTTCCCGCCAGAAATCGCAGCAACCAACCTGCGCCCAGATTTGGTCCTCTGGTCCAAGTCCTGCCGGCGTGTCTTCATTGTGGAGCTGACTGTCCCGTGGGAGGATAACATCGACGAAGCATTCGAAAGAAAAAGGCTGTGTTATGCTAACCGAGCAGCTGATGCTGAGGCGCGGGGATGGAACGTAAAGGTGTGGCCAGTGGAGGTTGGCTGCCGAGGCTTTGTAGCCAGGTCCACCACACGGCTCCTGAAGGAAGTTGGGATCAGAGGACAGGCCCAGCGGAAGGCAATAAAAGAACTTGCCAAAGCAGCCGAACGGAGCAGTCACTGGCTGTGGCTGAAACGGAGGGATGCAACATGGGCTGTTTGATGACCACGGGGTGCCACCATATGACACACACCCAGGTCTGATCAGCCTGTGGCAGGCCAACCTTGGAAGAGGGTGTATTGTGTTAAGAGGCCGAAACACCTGATGAAGACAAGGCACACAACTGATGACGTGTAGATTTGGTGGTGCCCCGCGATCCTGTCCAAACTCCACCCAACAGTCATGTCCGATAGGAGTTATCGTGCTGATATATTTTAGGGATATTAACAGCTAGTCCTATTAAGAATCCTACCTTCTGATTTTTTAAGGCAAGCTATTGAAAACGTCAGAAAATTGGAGAAAGGAGTCTATGTAGTTGATTTGAGCAACTCATTTCATTATTGGACTCACCAAACCACTTACAGTGTTTCAGGTACAAAATGACTGTTTCTCGCTGAGAAAATGCCAAAAAGCGGATTTCTGTCATAACATTGATTTACCTTCTGATTTTTCAAGGCAAGCTATTGAAAACGTCAGAAAATTGGAGAAAGGAGTCTATGTAGTTGATTTGAGAGACTCATTTCATTATTCGACTCACCAAACCACTTACAGTGTTTCAGGTACAAAATGACTGTTTCTCGCTGAGAAACTGCCAAAAAGCGGATTTCTGTCATAACATTGATTTACCTTCTGATTTTTTAAGGCAAGCTATGGAAAACGTCAGAAAATTGGAGAAAGGAGTCCATGTAGTTGATTTGAGAGACTCATTTCATTATTGGACTCACCAAACCACTTACAGTGTTTCAGGTACAAAATGACCGTTTCTCGCTGAGAAAATGCCAAAAAGCGGATTTCTGTAATAACATTGTTTTACCTTCTGATTTTTTAAGGCAAGCTATTGAAAACGTCCGAAAATTGGAGAAAGGAGTCTATGTAGTTGATTTGAGGGACTCATTTCATTATTGGACTCACCAAACCGCTTACAGTGTTTCAGGTACAAAATGACTGTTTCTCGCTGAGAAAATGCCAAAAAGCGGATTTCTGTAATAACATTGATTTACCTTCTGATTTTTCAAGGCAAGCTATTGAAAACGTCAGAAAATTGGAGAAAGGAGTATATGTAGTTGATTTGAGAGACTCATTTCATTATTGGACTCACCAAACCACTTACAGTGTTTCAGGTACAAAATGACTGTTTCTCGCTGAGAAAATGCCAAAAAGCGGATTTCTGTCATAACATTGATTTACCTTCTGATTTTTCAAGGCAAGCTATTGAAAACGTCAGAAAATTGGAGAAAGGAGTCTATGTAGTTGATTTGAGAGACTCATTTCATTATTGGACTCACCAAACCACTTACAGTGTTTCAGGTACAAAATGACTGTTTCTCGCTGAGAAAATGCCAAAAAGCGGATTTCTGTCATAACATTGATTTACCTTCTGATTTTTTAAGGCAAGCTATTGAAAACGTTAGAAAATTGGAGAAAGGAGTCTATGTAGTTGATTTGAGAGACTCATTTCATTATTGGACTCACCAAACCACTTACAGTGTTTCAGGTACAAAATGACTGTTTCTCGCTGAGAAACTGCCAAAAAGCGGATTTCTGTCATAACATTGATTTACCTTCTGATTTTTTAAGGCAAGCTATTGAAAACGTTAGAAAATTGGAGAAAGGTGTCTATGTAGTTGATTTGAGCGACTCATTTCATTATTGGACTCACCAAACCATTTACAGTGTTTCAGGTACAAAATGACTGTTTCTCGCTGAGAAAATGCCAAAAAGCGGATTTCTGTCATAACATTGATTTACCTTCTGATTTTTCAAGGCAAGCTATTGAAAACGTCAGAAAATTGGAGAAAGGTGTCTATGTAGTTGATTTGAGAGACTCATTTCATTATTGGACTCACCAAACCACTTACAGTGTTTCAGGTACAAAATGACTGTTTCTCGCTGAGAAAATGCCAAAAAGCGGATTTCTGTCATAACATTGATTTACCTTCTGATTTTTCCAGGCAAGCTATTGAAAACGTTAGAAAATTGGAAAAACTAGTCTATGTAGTTGATTTGAGAGATTCATTTCATTATTGGACTCACCAAACCACTTACAGTGTTTCAGGTACAAAATGACTGTTTCTCGCTGAGAAAATGCCAAAAAGCGGATTTCTGTCATAACATTGATTTACCTTCTGATTTTTCAAGGCAAGCTATTGAAAATGTTAGAAAATTGGAGAAAGGTGTCTATGTAGTTGATTTGAGACACTCATTTCATTATTGGACTCACCAAACCACTTACAGTGTTTCAGGTACAAAATGACTGTTTCTCGCTGAGAAAATGCCAAAAAGCGGATTTCTGTCATAACATTGATTTACCTTCTGATTTTTCAAGGCAAGCTATTGAAAACGTCAGAAAATTGGAGAAAGGAGTCAAAGTAGTTGATTTGAGAGACTCATTTCATTATTGGACTCACCAAACCACTTACAGTGTTTCAGGTACAAAATGACTGTTTCTCGCTGAGAAACTGCCAAAAAGCGGATTTCTGTCATAACATTGATTTACCTTCTGATTTTTTAAGGCAAGCTATTGAAAACGTTAGAAAATTGGAGAAAGGTGTCTATGTAGTTGATTTGAGCGACTCATTTCATTATTGGACTCACCAAACCATTTACAGTGTTTCAGGTACAAAATGACTGTTTCTCGCTGAGAAAATGCCAAAAAGCGGATTTCTGTCATAACATTGATTTACCTTCTGATTTTTCAAGGCAAGCTATTGAAAACGTCAGAAAATTGGAGAAAGGTGTCTATGTAGTTGATTTGAGAGACTCATTTCATTATTGGACTCACCAAACCACTTACAGTGTTTCAGGTACAAAATGACTGTTTCTCGCTGAGAAAATGCCAAAAAGCGGATTTCTGTCATAACATTGATTTACCTTCTGATTTTTCCAGGCAAGCTATTGAAAACGTTAGAAAATTGGAAAAACTAGTCTATGTAGTTGATTTGAGAGATTCATTTCATTATTGGACTCACCAAACCACTTACAGTGTTTCAGGTACAAAATGACTGTTTCTCGCTGAGAAAATGCCAAAAAGCGGATTTCTGTCATAACATTGATTTACCTTCTGATTTTTCAAGGCAAGCTATTGAAAATGTTAGAAAATTGGAGAAAGGTGTCTATGTAGTTGATTTGAGAGACTCATTTCATTATTGGACTCACCAAACCACTTACAGTGTTTCAGGTACAAAATGACTGTTTCTCGCTGAGAAAATGCCAAAAAGCGGATTTCTGTCATAACATTGATTTACCTTCTGATTTTTCAAGGCAAGCTATTGAAAACGTCAGAAAATTGGAGAAAGGAGTCAAAGTAGTTGATTTGAGAGACTCATTTCATTATTGGACTCACCAAACCACTTACTTACAGTGTTTCAGGTACAAAATGACTGTTTCTCGCCTAGAAAATGCCAAAAAGCGGATTTCTGTAATAACATTGTTTTACCTTCTGAATTTTTAAGGCAACCTATTGAAAACGTCAGAAAATTGGAGAAAGGTGTCTATGTAGTTGATTTGAGGGACTCATTTCATTATTGGACTCACCAAACCACTTACAGTGTTTCAGGTACAAAATGACTGTTTCTCGCTGAGAAACTGCCAAAAAGCGGATTTCTGTCATAACATTGATTTACCTTCTGATTTTTCAAGGCAAGCTATTGAAAATGTCAGAACATTGGAGAAAGGAGACTATGTAGTTGATTTGAGAGACTCGTTTCATTATTGGACTCACCATACCACTTACAGTGTTTCAGGTACAAAATGACTGTTTCTCGCTGAGAAAATGCCAAAAAGCGGATTTCTGTCATAACATTGATTTACCTTCTGATTTTTTAAGGCAAGCTATTGAAAACGTTAGAAAATTGGAGAAAGGTGTCTATGTAGTTGATTTGAGAGACTTATTTCATTATTGGACTCACCAAACCACTTACAGTGTTTCAGGTACAAAATGACTGTTTCTCGCTGAGAAAATGCCAAAAAGCGGATTTCTGTAATAACATTGTTTTACCTTCTGATTTTTTAAGGCAAGCTATTGAAAACGTCAGAAAATTGGAGAAAGGAGTCTATGTAGTTGATTTGAGACACTCATTTCATTATTGGACTCACCAAACCACTTACAGTGTTTCAGGTACAAAATGACTGTTTCTCGCTGAGAAACTGCCAAAAAGCGGATTTCTGTCATAACATTGATTTACCTTGTGATTTTTTAAGGCAAGCTATTGAAAACGTCAGAAAATTGGAGAAAGGAGTCTATGTAGTTGATTTGAGAGACTCATTTCATTATTGGACGCACCAAACCACTTACAGTGTTTCAGGTACAAAATGACTGTTTCTCGCTGAGAAACTGCCAAAAAGCGGATTTCTGTCATAACATTGATTTACCTTCTGATTTTTTAAGGCAAGCTATGGAAAACGTCAGAAAATTGGAGAAGGACCAAACCACTTACAGTGTTTCAGGTACAAAATGACTGTTTCTCGCTGAGAAACTGCCAAAAAGCGGATTTCTGTCATAACATTGATTTACCTTCTGATTTTTTAAGGCAAGCTATGGAAAACGTCAGAAAATTGGAGAAAGGAGTCCATGTAGTTGATTTGAGAGACTCATTTCATTATTGGACTCACCAAACCACTTACAGTGTTTCAGGTACAAAATGACCGTTTCTCGCTGAGAAAATGCCAAAAAGCGGATTTCTGTAATAACATTGTTTTACCTTCTGATTTTTTAAGGCAAGCTATTGAAAACGTCCGAAAATTGGAGAAAGGAGTCTATGTAGTTGATTTGAGGGACTCATTTCATTATTGGACTCACCAAACCGCTTACAGTGTTTCAGGTACAAAATGACTGTTTCTCGCTGAGAAAATGCCAAAAAGCGGATTTCTGTAATAACATTGATTTACCTTCTGATTTTTCAAGGCAAGCTATTGAAAACGTCAGAAAATTGGAGAAAGGAGTCTATGTAGTTGATTTGAGAGACTCATTTCATTATTGGACTCACCAAACCACTTACAGTGTTTCAGGTACAAAATGACTGTTTCTCGCTGAGAAACTTCCAAAAAGCGGATTTCTGTCATAACATTGATTTACCTTGTGATTTTTTAAGGCAAGCTATTGAAAACGTCAGAAAATTGGAGAAAGGAGTCTATGTAGTTGATTTGAGAGACTCATTTCATTATTGGACGCACCAAACCACTTACAGTGTTTCAGGTACAAAATGACTGTTTCTCGCTGAGAAAATGCCAAAAAGCGGATTTCTGTCATAACATTGATTTACCTTCTGATTTTTCAAGGCAAGCTATTGAAAACGTCAGAAAATTGGAGAAAGGAGTCTATGTAGTTGATTTGAGAGACTCATTTCATTATTGGACTCACCAAACCACTTACAGTGTTTCAGGTACAAAATGACTGTTTCTCGCTGAGAAACTGCCAAAAAGCGGATTTCTGTCATAACATTGATTTACCTTCTGATTTTTTAAGGCAAGCTATGGAAAACGTCAGAAAATTGGAGAAAGGAGTCCATGTAGTTGATTTGAGAGACTCATTTCATTATTGGACTCACCAAACCACTTACAGTGTTTCAGGTACAAAATGACTGTTTCTCGCTGAGAAAATGCCAAAAAGCGGATTTCTGTCATAACATTGATTTACCTTCTGATTTTTTAAGGCAAGCTATGGAAAACGTCAGAAAATTGGAGAAAGGAGTCCATGTAGTTGATTTGAGAGACTCATTTCATTATTGGACTCACCAAACCACTTACAGTGTTTCAGGTACAAAATGACTGTTTCTCGCTGAGAAAATGCCAAAAAGCGGATTTCTGTCATAACATTGATTTACCTTCTGATTTTTTAAGGCAAGCTATTGAAAACGTTAGAAAATTGGAGAAAGGTGTCTATGTAGTTGATTTGAGAGACTTATTTCATTATTGGACTCACCAAACCACTTACAGTGTTTCAGGTACAAAATGACTGTTTCTCGCTGAGAAAATGCCAAAAAGCGGATTTCTGTAATAACATTGTTTTACCTTCTGATTTTTTAAGGCAAGCTATTGAAAACGTCAGAAAATTGGAGAAAGGAGTCTATGTAGTTGATTTGAGAGACTCATTTCATTATTGGACTCACCAAACCACTTACAGTGTTTCAGGTACAAAATGACTGTTTCTCGCTGAGAAACTGCCAAAAAGCGGATTTCTGTCATAACATTGATTTACCTTGTGATTTTTTAAGGCAAGCTATTGAAAACGTCAGAAAATTGGAGAAAGGAGTCTATGTAGTTGATTTGAGAGACTCATTTCATTATTGGACGCACCAAACCACTTACAGTGTTTCAGGTACAAAATGACTGTTTCTCGCTGAGAAAATGCCAAAAAGCGGATTTCTGTCATAACATTGATTTACCTTCTGATTTTTCAAGGCAAGCTATTGAAAACGTCAGAAAATTGGAGAAAGGAGTCTATGTAGTTGATTTGAGAGACTCATTTCATTATTGGACGCACCAAACCACTTACAGTGTTTCAGGTACAAAATGACTGTTTCTCGCTGAGAAAATGCCAAAAAGCGGATTTCTGTAATAACATTGTTTTACCTTCTGATTTTTTAAGGCAAGCTATTGAAAACGTCAGAAAATTGGAGAAAGGAGTCTATGTAGTTGATTTGAGAGACTCATTTCATTATTGGACTCACCAAACCACTTACAGTGTTTCAGGTACAAAATGACTGTTTCTCGCTGAGAAACTGCCAAAAAGCGGATTTCTGTCATAACATTGATTTACCTTGTGATTTTTTAAGGCAAGCTATTGAAAACGTCAGAAAATTGGAGAAAGGAGTCTATGTAGTTGATTTGAGAGACTCATTTCATTATTGGACTCACCAAACCACTTACAGTGTTTCAGGTTCAAAATGACTGTTTCTCGCTGAGAAACTGCCAAAAAGCGGATTTCTGTAATAACATTGTTTCAAGTGTCTTAGAGAGCTTAGCAAGGGGCCTCGCATTGACCATTACTTCCTTAGAGGTAGGGCAAATCAGTCGAGTGAAGCCCAGTGGCAGGATATTCACCACAGTCCACAGGGTATCAGAACCCCAGACGAAGCTCAATCAAGCACAGATCCATTTATGAACATCAGCCCAGAGCCCATCCAGCCACAGACAGCAGTAGAGCGGAGGCTGACTGGACGAAAACCTCAAATCTTGTGGCCTAAATCCTGTCAGAAAAAGGAGTGGGAAACCACAGACACAGACCTCGTCCACCTTTTAGAAGGTCTGAAAGGGGGTGTGGAGAAAAAACTGGACAAGATCGGAGAGACCATTTATAGCTATGGAGCAGAGAGATTTGGTGTGAAACGTGAGAACTTGCAGACCCAGAAGGAACCATCTGCTCATCTCAAGTCCAGGAGACAACAAGAGATTCAGAGACTCGTGAAAGAAAGGAGGTGCCTGAGGAAACAATGGAAGAAGGCCACGGAAGTGGAAAGGAAAGGCCTTGGGGCACTACAGGGCGACATCAAGCAGCGTCTGGCAGCACTGCGAAGAGCAGAATGCCTGAGAAGGCAACATAAGAAGAGAGAGCGAACGAGGACTGCCTTCTACAGAGATCCCTATAAATTTGTTAAGGACCTCTTGGTCAGGGAGAAATCTGGGACCCTCAAAGTACCCATAAGAGAACTGGAAGAACATCTTCGGAAGACCTACTCCGACAAACAGAGGCATGTGCCAGCCAGCATTCCGGAGGATATGCCACCCATCCAACCACCTGAGCACCAGATGGAAACAAGGCCCCCCACATGGAGCGAAGTTGAGAGCACAGTAAAACGGGCAAGAACAGCTTCAGCCCCGGGGCCCAACGGCATTCCATACAGGGTGTATAAGAACACGCCAGGCGTCTTGAAATACCTCTGGAAGCTTATGAAAGTGGCATGGGAAAAAGGAATGATACCAAAGGCATGGCGACGGGCAGGAGGGATCCTGATTCCCAAAGAGAAGAATTCCTCAACCATCGAGCAGTTTCGCCAGATCAGCCTTCTCAATGTGGAAGGAAAGATTTTCTTCAGTGTCGTGGCCCGTAGGCTCTCAGCATTCCTGCTGGCGAACAACTTTGTTGACACCTCAGTGCAAAAGGCAGGGATAAGTGGGTTCTCAGGTTGCTTGGAACACACAAATGTCATCTGGCACCAAGTACAGACGGCCAAGAAGGAGAAGAAAGACCTGCATGTGGTGTTTTTAGATCTTGCCAATGCCTTCGGGTCAGTGCCTCATGAGATCTTGTGGACAGCGTTCAACTTCTTTCAAGTGCCAGAGGGAATCGCAAGTCTAGTCAAAGCCTACTACCAAGATCTCCAATTCTGTGTTACAGCACAGGATAGTACAACTGCCTGGCAGCACCTTGAGATAGGCATTATGGCGGGCTGCACCATCTCGCCACTGGTGTTTACAATGGCAATGGAGCTACTTATTCGTGCATCACGATGGGTGGTTGGAGGAGAACGATTGAAGAGCCGGCTCCGTCTTCCCCCAATCAGGGCGTACATGGACGACATGATGACAATAACAACAACGGTCGCATGTACCAAACGTCTGCTGGAGAAACTCCGGGGAAACATCAAATGGGCACGAATGGAGATTAAACCCAGCAAATCCCGTAGCATCTCCATTGTCAAAGGTAAGCTCACCAATGCAAGGTTCTATGTGGACGACCAGCCAATCCCAACAGTTCTGGAGAAGCCTATCAAAAGCCTTGGCCGATGGTATAGCGCAGAACTTAAAGACTCTGAGCAGGTGGAACAACTCAGGCAGGATACAATCAGCGGCCTCAAGCAGATGAACAACACTGCTCTCCCTGGAAAATTGAAGCTATGGTGCTTTCAGTTTGGGCTGCTACCTCGCCTCATGTGGCCAATTTCCATCTATGAGGTCACCTTATCTCATGTCAATCGGCTTGAGAGACTGGTGAATGCCCAAGTGAGGAAGTGGCTTGGACTGCCGAGATGCCTTTCCAGCATAGGCCTGTATGGCAATGGAGCGCTCTCCCTTCCAATCTCAAGCCTGGTGGAGGAGTACAAATGTGCCAAAACAAGGGTGGAAATGACTCTTACAGAATCCCGGGACCCATGCGTCAGAGATGCGGCTCCAAACCTGGCAACAGGGAGGAAATGGAAACCATCTGCAGCAGTAGCAGTGGCAAAGACCACCCTCAGACACCGGGATATAGTGGGACGAGTCCAACATGGCAGAGGGGGTCTTGGCCTGGAAGCAACAACACCCGCTTGGCAAAA
The DNA here is from genome assembly GCF_033807715.1 of Cololabis saira. Classification (NCBI taxonomy): domain Eukaryota; kingdom Metazoa; phylum Chordata; class Actinopteri; order Beloniformes; family Belonidae; genus Cololabis; species Cololabis saira. The sequence continues at coordinate 188,182 of NW_026906193.1, read as the reverse complement.
GGCTACTCCGTCTGAACTGCGACACATGGTGGTTGAGGAGGTGCGCAACCAGGAGGAGGCAGCCAGGTGTGCCAAGGCAGTCTCCCAAGCCCAGCAAGGACGCTGGATGAGGTGGGAGGGTGTGGAGAGGAGGAAAATCACGTGGAATGAGATGTGGAGCATGGAGGCTAATAGGCTCAGCTTCATCATCAGAGCCACTTATGATGTCCTGCCCTCTCCAACCAACCTACATCTCTGGTATGGAGAGGACCCAGCCTGCCTGCAGTGTGCAGCCCCAGCAACCCTCAAACACATCCTGGTGGGTTGCAAGACCAGCCTGACTCAAGGAAGATACACCTGGCGCCATAACCAAGTGTTGAAGGGCTTGGCTGCCGAACTTGAGGACAAGAGGGTCACCATCAACGCCATGCCTTTCAAAACCCAGACCACCCTCCCACGGAAGACAACATTCGTCCGACAAGGGGAGAAACGGAGAACCAAGCCATCACCTCCAAACTCAGGCCCACTGGACACAGCCCGGGATTGGGAAATGCGGGTAGACCTCAGCCAGAGGCTCACTTTCCCGCCAGAAATCGCAGCAACCAACCTGCGCCCAGATTTGGTCCTCTGGTCCAAGTCCTGCCGGCGTGTCTTCATTGTGGAGCTGACTGTCCCGTGGGAGGATAACATCGACGAAGCATTCGAAAGAAAAAGGCTGCGTTATGCTAACCTAGCAGCTGATGCTGAGGCGCGGGGATGGAACGTAAAGGTGTGGCCAGTGGAGGTTGGCTGCCGAGGCTTTGTAGCCAGGTCCACCACACGGCTCCTGAAGGAAGTTGGGATCAGAGGACAGGCCCAGCGGAAGGCAATAAAAGAACTTGCCAAAGCAGCCGAACGGAGCAGTCACTGGCTGTGGCTGAAACGGAGGGATGCAACATGGGCTGTTTGATGACCACGGGGTGCCACCATATGACACACACCCAGGTCTGATCAGCCTGTGGCAGGCCAACCTTGGAAGAGGGTGTATTGTGTTAAGAGGCCGAAACACCTGATGAAGACAAGGCACACAACTGATGACGTGTAGATTTGGTGGTGCCCCGCGATCCTGTCCAAACTCCACCCAACAGTCATGTCCGATAGGAGTTATCGTGCTGATATATTTTAGGGATATTAACAGCTAGTCCTATTAAGAATCCTACCTTCTGATTTTTTAAGGCAAGCTATTGAAAACGTCAGAAAATTGGAGAAAGGAGTCTATGTAGTTGATTTGAGCGACTCATTTAATTATTGGACTCACCAAACCACTTACAGTGTTTCAGGTACAAAATGACTGTTTCTCGCTGAGAAACTGCCAAAAAGCGGATTTCTGTCATAACATTGTTTTACCTTCTGATTTTTTAAGGCAAGCTATTGAAAACGTCAGAAAATTGGAGAAAGGAGTCTATGTAGTTGATTTGAGGGACTCATTTCATTATTGGACTCACCAAATCACTTACAGTGTTTCAGGTACAAAATGATTGTTTCTCGCTGAGAAAATGCCAAAAAGCGGATTTCTGTCATAACATTGATTTACCTTCTGATTTTTTAAGGCAAGCTATTGAAAACGTTAGAAAATTGGAGAAAGGTGTCTATGTAGTTGATTTGAGCGACTCATTTCATTATTGGACTCACCAAACCACTTACAGTGTTTCAGGTACAAAATGACTGTTTCTCGCTGAGAAAATGCCAAAAAGCGGATTTCTGTCATAACATTGATTTACCTTCTGATTTTTTAAGGCAAGCTATTGAAAACGTTAGAAAATTGGAGAAAGGTGTCTATGTAGTTGATTTGAGAGATTCATTTCATTATTGGACTCACCAAACCACTTACAGTGTTTCAGGTACAAAATGACTGTTTCTCGCTGAGAAAATGCCAAAAAGCGGATTTCTGTAATAACATTGTTTTACCTTCTGATTTTTTAAGGCAAGCTATTGAAAACGTTAGAAAATTGGAAAAAGGAGTCTATGTAGTTGATTTGAGAGACTCGTTTCATTATTGGACTCACCAAACCACTTACAGTGTTTCAGGTACAAAATGACTGTTTCTCGCTGAGAAAATGCCAAAAAGCGGATTTCTGTCATAACATTGATTTACCTTCTGATTTTTCAAGGCAAGCTATTGAAAACGTCAGAAAATTGGAGAAAGGAGTCTAAGTAGTTGATTTGAGAGACTCATTTCATTATTGGACTCACCAAACCACTTACAGTGTTTCAGGTACAAAATGACTGTTTCTCGCCTAGAAAATGCCAAAAAGCGGATTTCTGTAATAACATTGTTTTACCTTCTGAATTTTTAAGGCAACCTATTGAAAACGTCAGAAAATTGGAGAAAGGAGTCTATGTAGTTGATTTGAGGGACTCATTTCATTATTGGACTCACCAAACCACTTACAGTGTTTCAGGTACAAAATGACTGTTTCTCGCTGAGAAAATGCCAAAAAGCGGATTTCTGTAATAACATTGTTTTACCTTCTGATTTTTTAAGGCAAGCTATTGAAAACGTTAGAAAATTGGAAAAAGGAGTCTATGTAGTTGATTTGAGAGACTCATTTCATTATTGGACTCACCAAACCACTTACAGTGTTTCAGGTACAAAATGACTGTTTCTCGCTGAGAAAATGCCAAAAAGCGGATTTCTGTAATAACATTGTTTTACCTTCTGATTTTTTAAGGCAAGCTATTGAAAACGTTAGAAAATTGGAAAAAGGAGTCTATGTAGTTGATTTGAGAGACTCATTTCATTATTGGACTCACCAAACCACTTACAGTGTTTCAGGTACAAAATGACTGTTTCTCGCTGAGAAAATGCCAAAAAGCGGATTTCTATCATAACATTGATTTACCTTCTGATTTTTCAAGGCAAGCTATTGAAAATGCCAGAACATTGGAGAAAGGAGACTATGTAGTTGATTTGAGAGACTCGTTTCATTATTGGACTCACCAAACCACTTACAGTGTTTCAGGTACAAAATGACTGTTTCTCGCTGAGAAACTGCCAAAAAGCGGATTTCTGTCATAACATTGATTTACCTTCTGATTTTTTAATGCAAGCTATCGAAAACGTTAGAAAATTGGAGAAAGGTGTCTATGTAGTTGATTTGAGCGACTCATTTCATTATTGGACTCACCAAACCACTTACAGTGTTTCAGGTACAAAATGACTGTTTCTCGCTGAGAAAATGCCAAAAAGCGGATTTCTGTAATAACATTGTTTTACCTTCTGATTTTTTAAGGCAAGCTATTGAAAACGTTAGAAAATTGGAAAAAGGAATCTATGTAGTTGATTTGAGAGACTCATTTCATTATTGGACTCACCAAACCACTTACAGTGTTTCAGGTACAAAATGACTGTTTCTCGCTGAGAAAATGCCAAAAAGCGGATTTCTGTAATAACATTGTTTTACCTTCTGATTTTTTTAAGGCAAGCTATTGAAAACGTTAGAAAATTGGAAAAAGGAGTCTATGTAGTTGATTTGAGAGACTCATTTCATTATTGGACTCACCAAACCACTTACAGTGTTTCAGGTACAAAATGACCGTTTCTTGCTGAGAAAATGCCAAAAAGCGGATTTCTGTAGTAACATTGTTTTACCTTCTGATTTTTTAAGGCAAGCTATTGAAAACGTTAGAAAATTGGAAAAACTAGTCTATGTAGTTGATTTGAGAGACTAATTTCATTATTGGACTCACCAAACTACTTACAGTGTTTCAGGTACAAAATGACTGTTTCTCGCTGAGAAAATGCCAAAAAGCGGATTTCTATCATAACATTGATTTACCTTCTGATTTTTTAAGGCAAGCTATTGAAAAGTTTAGAAAATTGGAGAAAGGTGTCTATGTAGTTGATTTGAGCGACTCATTTCATTATTGGACTCACCAAACCACTTACAGTGTTTCAGGTACAAAATGACTGTTTCTCGCTGAGAAAATGCCAAAAAGTGGTTTTCTGTAATAACATTGTTTTACCTTCTGATTTTTTAAGGCAAGCTATTGAAAACGTTAGAAAATTGGAAAAACTAGTCTATGTATTTGATTTGAGAGACTAATTTCATTATTGGACTCACCAAACCACTTACAGTGTTTCAGGTACAAAATTACTGTTTCTCGCTGAGAAAATGCCAAAAAGCGAATTTCTGTCATAACATTGATTTACCTTCTGATTTTTTAAGGCAAGCTATTGAAAACGTTAGAAAATTGGAGAAAGGTGTCTATGTAGTTGATTTGAGCGACTCATTTCATTATTGGACTCACCAAACCACTTACAGTGTTTCAGGTACAAAATGACTGTTTCTCGCCTAGAAAATGCCAAAAAGCGGATTTCTGTAATAACATTGTTTTACCTTCTGAATTTTTAAGGCAACCTATTGAAAACGTCAGAAAATTGGAGAAAGGAGTCTCTGTAGTTGATTTGAGGGACTCATTTCATTATTGGACTCACCAAACCACTTACAGTGTTTCAGGTACAAAATGACTGTTTCTCGCTGAGAAACTGCCAAAAAGCGGATTTCTGTCATAACATTGATTTACCTTCTGATTTTTTAAGGCAAGCTATTGAAAACGTTAGAAAATTGGAGAAAGGTGTCTATGTAGTTGATTTGAGCGACTCATTTCATTATTGGACTCACCAAACCACTTACAGTGTTTCAGGTACAAAATGACTGTTTCTCGCTGAGAAAATGCCAAAAAGCGGATTTCTGTCATAACATTGATTTACCTTCTGATTTTTTAAGGCAAGCTATTGAAAACGTTAGAAAATTGGAGAAAGGTGTCTATGTAGTTGATTTGAGCGACTCATTTCATTATTGGACTCACCAAACCACTTACAGTGTTTCAGGTACAAAATGACTGTTTCTCGCTGAGAAAATGCCAAAAAGCGGATTTCTGTCATAACATTGATTTACCTTTTGATTTTTTAAGGCAAGCTATTGAAAATGTTAGAAAATTGGAGAAAGGTGTCTATGTAGTTGATTTGAGTGATTCATTTCATTATTGGACTCACCAAACCACTTACAGTGTTTCAGGTACAAAATGACTGTTTCTCGCTGAGAAAATGCCAAAAAGCGGATTTCTGTAATAACATTGTTTTACCTTCTGATTTTTTAAGGCAAGCTATTGAAAACGTTAGAAAATTGGAAAAAGGAGTCTATGTAGTTGATTTGAGAGACTCATTTAATTATTGGACTCACCAAACCACTTACAGTGTTTCAGGTACAAAATGACTGTTTCTCGCTGAGAAAATGCCAAAAAGCGGATTTCTGTCATAACATTGATTTACCTTCTGATTTTTCAAGGCAAGCTATTGAAAACGTCAGAAAATTGGAGAAAGGAGTCTCTGTAGTTGATTTGAGGGACTCATTTCATTATTGGACTCACCAAACCACTTACAGTGTTTCAGGTACAAAATGACTGTTTCTCGCTGAGAAACTGCCAAAAAGCGGATTTCTGTCATAACATTGATTTACCTTCTGATTTTTTAAGGCAAGCTATTGAAAACGTCAGAAAATTGGAGAAAGGTGTCTATGTAGTTGATTTGAGCGACTAATTTCATTATTGGAATCACCAAACCACTTACAGTGTTTCAGGTACAAAATGACTGGTTCTCGCTGAGAAAATGCCAAAAAGCGGATTTCTGTCATAACATTGATTTACCTTCTGATTTTTCAAGGCAAGCCATTGAAAACGTCAGAAAATTGGTGAAAGGTGTCTATGTAGTTGATTTGAGAGATTCATTTCATTATTGGACTCACCAAACAACTTACAGTGTTTCAGGTACAAAATGACTGTTTCTCGCTGAGAAAATGCCAAAAAGCGGATTTCTGTCATAACATTGATTTACCTTCTGATTTTTCAAGGCAAGCTATTGAAAACGTCAGAAAATTGGAGAAAGGAGTCTATGTAGTTGATTTGAGAGACTCATTTCATTATTGGACTCACCAAACCACTTACAGTGTTTCAGGTACAAAATGACCGTTTCTCGCTGAGAAAATGCCAAAAAGTGGATTTCTGTAATAACATTGTTTTACCTTCTGATTTTTTAAGGCAAGCTATTGAAAACGTTAGAAAATTGGAAAAACTAGTCTATGTAGTTGATTTGAGAGACTAATTTCATTATTGGACTCACCAAACCACTTACAGTGTTTCAGGTACAAAATGACTGTTTCTCGCTGAGAAAATGCCAAAAAGTGGATTTCTGTAATAACATTGTTTTACCTTCTGATTTTTTAAGGCAAGCTATTGAAAACGTTAGAAAATTGGAAAAACTAGTCTATGTATTTGATTTGAGAGACTAATTTCATTATTGGACTCACCAAACCACTTACAGTGTTTCAGGTACAAAATTACTGTTTCTCGCTGAGAAAATGCCAAAAAGCGAATTTCTGTCATAACATTGATTTACCTTCTGATTTTTTAAGGCAAGCTATTGAAAACGTTAGAAAATTGGAGAAAGGTGTCTATGTAGTTGATTTGAGCGACTCATTTCATTATTGGACTCACCAAACCACTTACAGTGTTTCAGGTACAAAATGACTGTTTCTCGCTGAGAAAATGCCAAAAAGCGGATTTCTGTCATAACATTGATTTACCTTCTGATTTTTTAAGGCAAGCTATTGAAAACGTTAGAAAATTACAGAAAGGTGTCTATGTAGTTGATTTGAGAGATTCATTTCATTATTGGACTCACCAAACCACTTACAGTGTTTCAGGTACAAAATGACTGTTTCTCGCTGAGAAAATGCCAAAAAGCGGATTTCTGTAATAACATTGTTTTACCTTCTGATTTTTTAAGGCAAGCTATTGAAAACGTTAGAAAATTGGAAAAAGGAGTCTATGTAGTTGATTTGAGAGACTCATTTCATTATTGGACTCACCAAACCACTTACAGTGTTTCAGGTACAAAATGACTGTTTCTCGCTGAGAAAATGCCAAAAAGCGGATTTCTGTCATAACATTGATAACCTTCTGATTTTTCAAGGCAAGCTACTGAAAATGTTAGAAAATTGGAGAAAGGTGTCTATGTAGTTGATTTGAGAGACTCATTTCATTATTGGACTCACCAAACCACTTACAGTGTTTCAGGTACAAAATGACTGTTTCTCGCTGAGAAAATACCAAAAAGCGGATTTCTGTCATAACATTGATTTACCTTCTGATTTTTCAAGGCAAGCTATTGAAAACGTCAGAAAATTGGAGAAAGGAGTCTAAGTAGTTGATTTGAGAGACTCATTTCATTATTGGACTGACCAAACCACTTACAGTGTTTCAGGTACAAAATGACTGTTTCTCGCCTAGAAAATGCCAAAAAGCGGATTTCTGTAATAACATTGTTTTACCTTCTGAATTTTTAAGGCAACCTATTGAAAACGTCAGAAAATTGGAGAAAGGAGTCTCTGTAGTTGATTTGAGGGACTCATTTCATTATTGGACTCACCAAACCACTTACAGTGTTTCAGGTACAAAATGACTGTTTCTCGCTGAGAAACTGCCAAAAAGCGGATTTCTGTCATAACATTGATTTACCTTCTGATTTTTTAAGGCAAGCTATTGAAAACGTTAGAAAATTGGAGAAAGGTGTCTATGTAGTTGATTTGAGCGACTCATTTCATTATTGGACTCACCAAACCACTTACAGTGTTTCAGGTACAAAATGACTGTTTCTCGCTGAGAAAATGCCAAAAAGCGGATTTCTGTCATAACATTGATTTACCTTCTGATTTTTTAAGGCAAGCTATTGAAAACGTTAGAAAATTACAGAAAGGTGTCTATGTAGTTGATTTGAGAGATTCATTTCATTATTGGACTCACCAAACCACTTACAGTGTTTCAGGTACAAAATGACTGTTTCTCGCTGAGAAAATGCCAAAAAGCGGATTTCTGTAATAACATTGTTTTACCTTCTGATTTTTTAAGGCAAGCTATTGAAAACGTTAGAAAATTGGAAAAAGGAGTCTATGTAGTTGATTTGAGAGACTCATTTCATTATTGGACTCACCAAACCACTTACAGTGTTTCAGGTACAAAATGACTGTTTCTCGCTGAGAAAATGCCAAAAAGCGGATTTCTGTCATAACATTGATAACCTTCTGATTTTTCAAGGCAAGCTACTGAAAATGTTAGAAAATTGGAGAAAGGTGTCTATGTAGTTGATTTGAGCGACTAATTTCATTATTGGACTCACCAAACCACTTACAGTGTTTCAGGTACAAAATGACTGTTTCTCGCTGAGAAAATGCCAAAAGGCGGATTTCTGTCATAACATTGATTTACCTTCTGATTTTTCAAGGCAAGCTATTGAAAAAGTCAGAAAATTGGAGAAAGGTGTCTATGTAGTTGATTTGAGAGATTCATTTCATTATTGGACTCACCAAACCACTTACAGTGTTTCAGGTACAAAATGACTGTTTCTCGCTGAGAAAATGCCAAAAAGCGGATTTCTGTCATAACATTGATTTACCTTCTGATTTTTCAAGGCAAGCTATTGAAAACGTCAGAAAATTGGAGAAAGGAGTCTATGTAGTTGATTTGAGAGACTCATTTCATTATTGGACTCACCAAACCACTTACAGTGTTTCAGGTACAAAATGACCGTTTCTCGCTGAGAAAATGCCAAAAAGTGGATTTCTGTAATAACATTGTTTTACCTTCTGATTTTTTTAAGGCAAGCTATTGAAAACGTTAGAAAATTGGAAAAACTAGTCTATGTAGTTGATTTGAGAGACTAATTTCATTATTGGACTCACCAAACCACTTACAGTGTTTCAGGTACAAAATGACTGTTTCTCGCTGAGAAAATGCCAAAAAGTGGATTTCTGTAATAACATTGTTTTACCTTCTGATTTTTTAAGGCAAGCTATTGAAAACGTTAGAAAATTGGAAAAACTAGTCTATGTAGTTGATTTGAGAGACTAATTTCATTATTGGACTCACCAAACCACTTACAGTGTTTCAGGTACAAAATTACTGTTTCTCGCTGAGAAAATGCCAAAAAGCGGATTTCTGTCATAACATTGATTTACCTTCTGATTTTTTAAGGCAAGTTATTGAAAACGTCAGAAAATTGGAGAAAGGAGTCTATGTAGTTGATTTGAGAGACTCATTTCATTATTGGACTCACCAAACCACTTACAGTGTTTCAGGTTCAAAATGACTGTTTCTCGCTGAGAAACTGCCAAAAAGCGGATTTCTGTAATAACATTGTTTCAAGTGTCTGAGAGAGCTTAGCAAGGGGCCTCGCATTGACCATTACTTCCTTAGAGGTAGGGCAAATCAGTCGAGTGAAGCCCAGTGGCAGGATATTCACCACAGTCCACAGGGTATCAGAACCCCAGACGAAGCTCAATCAAGCACAGATCCATTTATGAACATCAGCCCAGAGCCCATCCAGCCACAGACAGCAGTAGAGCGGAGGCTGACTGGACGAAAACCTCAAATCTTGTGGCCTAAATCCTGTCAGAAAAAGGAGTGGGAAACCACAGACACAGACCTCGTCCACCTTTTAGAAGGTCTGAAAGGGGGTGTGGAGAAAAAACTGGACAAGATCGGAGAGACCATTTATAGCTATGGAGCAGAGAGATTTGTTGTGAAACGTGAGAACTTGCAGACACAGAAGGAACCATCTGCTCATCTCAAGTCCAGGAGACAACAAGAGATTCAGAGACTCGTGAAAGAAAGGAGGTGCCTGAGGAAACAATGGAAGAAGGCCACGGAAGTGGAAAGGAAATGCCTTGGGGCACTACAGGGCGACATCAAGCAGCGTCTGGCAGCACTGCGAAGAGCAGAATGCCTGAGAAGGCAACATAAGAAGAGAGAGCGAACGAGGACTGCCTTCTACAGAGATCCCTATAAATTTGTTAAGGACCTCTTTGTCAGGGAGAAATCTGGGACCCTCAAAGTACCCATAAGAGAACTGGAAGAACATCTTCGGAAGACCTACTCCGACAAACAGAGGCATGTGCCAGCCAGCATTCCGGAGGATATGCCACCCATCCAACCACCTGAGCACCAGATGGAAACAAGGCCCCCCACATGGAGCGAAGTTGAGAGCACAGTAAAACGGGCAAGAACAGCTTCAGCCCCGGGGCCCAACGGCATTCCATACAGGGTGTATAAGAACACGCCAGGCGTCTTGAAATACCTCTGGAAGCTTATGAAAGTGGCATGGGAAAAAGGAATGATACCAAAGGCATGGCGACGGGCAGGAGGGATCCTGATTCCCAAAGAGAAGAATTCCTCAACCATCGAGCAGTTTCGCCAGATCAGCCTTCTCAATGTGGAAGGAAAGATTTTCTTCAGTGTCGTGGCCCGTAGGCTCTCAGCATTCCTGCTGGCGAACAACTTTGTTGACACCTCAGTGCAAAAGGCAGGGATATTTGGGTTCTCAGGTTGCTTGGAACACACAAATGTCATCTGGCACCAAGTACAGATGGCCAAGAAGGAGAAGAAAGACCTCCATGTGGTGTTTTTAGATCTTGCCAATGCCTTCGGGTCAGTGCCTCATGAGATCTTGTGGACAGCGTTCAACTTCTTTCAAGTGCCAGAGGGCATCACAAGTCTAGTCAAAGCCTACTTCCAGGATCTCCAATTATGTGTTACAGCACAGGATAGTACAACTGCCTGGCAGCACCTTGAGATAGGCATTATGGCGGGCTGCACCATCTCGCCACTGGTGTTTACAATGGCAATGGAGCTACTTATTCGTGCATCACGATGGGTGGTTGGAGGAGAACGATTGAGAGCGGGCTCCGTCTTCCCCCAATCAGGGCGTACATGGACGACATGACGACAATAACAACAACGGTCGCATGTACCAAACGTCTTCTGGAGAAACTCCGGGGAAACATCAAATGGGCACGAATGGAGATTAAACCCAGCAAATCCCGTAGCATCTCCATTGTCAAAGGTAAGCTCACCAATGCAAGGTTCTATGTGGACGACCAGCCAATCCCAACAAGTTCTGGAGAAGCCTATCAAAAGCCTTGGCCGATGGTATAGCGCAGAACTTAAAGACTCTGAGCAGGTGGAACAACTCAGGCAGGATACAATCAGCGGCCTCAAGCAGATTAACAACACTGCTCTCCCTGGAAAATTGAAGCTATGGTGCTTTAAGTTTGGGCTGCTACCTCGCCTCATGTGGCCAATTTCCATCTATGAGGTCACCTTATCTCATGTCAATCGGCTTGAGAGACTGGTGAATGCCCAAGTGAGGAAGTGGCTTGGACTGCCGAGATGCCTTTCCAGCATAGGCCTGTATGGCAATGGAGCGCTCTCCCTTCCAATCTCAAGCCTGGTGGAGGAGTACAAATGTGCCAAAACAAGGGTGGAAATGACTCTTACAGAATCCCGGGACCCATGCGTCAGAGATGCGGCTCCAAACCTGGCAACAGGGAGGAAATGGAAACCATCTGCAGCAGTAGCAGTGGCAAAGACCACCCTCAGACACCGGGATATAGTGGGACGAGTCCAACATGGCAGAGGGGGTCTTGGCCTGGAAGCAACAACACCCGCTTGGCAAAAGGCTACTCCGTCTGAACGGCGACACATGGTGGTTGAGGAGGTGCGCAACCAGGAGGAGGCAGCCAGGTGTGCCAAGGCAGTCTCCCAAGCCCAGCAAGGACGCTGGATGAGGTGGGAGGGTGTGGAGAGGAGGAAAATCACGTGGAATGAGATGTGGAGCATGGAGGCTAATAGGCTCAGCTTCATCATCAGAGCCACTTATGATGTCCTGCCCTCTCCAACCAACCTACATCTCTGGTATGGAGAGGACCCAGCCTGCCTGCAGTGTGCAGCCCCAGCAACCCTCAAACACATCCTGGTGGGTTGCAAGACCAGCCTGACTCAAGGAAGATACACCTGGCGCCATAACCAAGTGTTGAAGGGCTTGGCTGCCGAACTTGAGGACAAGAGGGTCACCATCAACGCCATGCCTTTCAAAACCCAGACCACCCTCCCACGGAAGACAACATTCGTCCGACAAGGGGAGAAACGGAGAACCAAGCCATCACCTCCAAACTCAGGCCCACTGGAAACAGCCCGGGATTGGGAAATGCGGGTAGACCTCAGCCAGAGGCTCACTTTCCCGCCAGAAATCGCAGCAACCAACCTGCGCCCAGATTTGGTCCTCTGGTCCAAGTCCTGCCGGCGTGTCTTCATTGTGGAGCTGACTGTCCCGTGGGAGGATAACATCGACGAAGCATTCGAAAGAAAAAGGCTGCGTTATGCTAACCTAGCAGCTGATGCTGAGGCGCGGGGATGGAACGTAAAGGTGTGGCCAGTGGAGGTTGGCTGCCGAGGCTTTGTAGCCAGGTCCACCACACGGCTCCTGAAGGAAGTTGGGATCAGAGGACAGGCCCAGCGGAAGGCAATAAAAGAACTTGCCAAAGCAGCCGAACGGAGCAGTCACTGGCTGTGGCTGAAACGGAGGGATGCAACATGGGCTGTTTGATGACCACGGGGTGCCACCATATGACACCCACCCAGGTCTGATCAGCCTGTGGCAGGCCAACCTTGGAAGAGGGTGTATTGTGTTAAGAGGCCGAAACACCTGATGAAGACAAGGCACACAACTGATGACGTGTAGATTTGGTGGTGCCCCGCGATCCTGTCCAAACTCCACCCAACAGTCATGTCCGATAGGAGTTATCGTGCTGATATATTTTAGGGATATTAACAGCTAGTCCTATTAAGAATCCTACCTTCTGATTTTTTAAGGCAAGCTATGGAAAACGTCAGAAAATTGGAGAAAGGAGTCTATGTAGTTGATTTGAGAGACTCATTTCATTATTGGACTCACCAAACCACTTACAGTGTTTCAGGTACAAAATGACCGTTTCTCGCTGAGAAAATGCCAAAAAGCGGATTTCTGTAATAACATTGTTTTACCTTCTGATTTTTTAAGGCAAGCTATTGAAAACGTCAGAAAATTGGAGAAAGGAGTCTATGTAGTTGATTTGAGGGACTCATTTCATTATTGGACTCACCAAATCACTTACAGTGTTTCAGGTACAAAATGATTGTTTCTCGCTGAGAAAATGCCAAAAAGCGGATTTCTGTCATAACATTGATTTACCTTCTGATTTTTTAAGGCAAGCTATTGAAAACGTTAGAAAATTGGAGAAAGGTGTCTATGTAGTTGATTTGAGCGACTCATTTCATTATTGGACTCACCAAAACCACTTACAGTGTTTCAGGTACAAAATGACTGTTTCTCGCTGAGAAAATGCCAAAAAGCGGATTTCTGTCATAACATTGATTTACCTTCTGATTTTTTAAGGCAAGCTATTGAAAACGTTAGAAAATTGGAAAAAGGAGTCTATGTAGTTGATTTGAGAGACTCATTTCATTATTGGACTCACCAAACCACTTACAGTGTTTCAGGTACAAAATGACTGTTTCTCGCTGAGAAAATGCCAAAAAGCGGATTTCTGTCATAACATTGATTTACCTTCTGATTTTTTAAGGCAAGCTATTGAAAACGTTAGAAAATTGGAGAAAGGTGTCTATGTAGTTGATTTGAGAGATTCATTTCATTATTGGACTCACCAAACCACTTACAGTGTTTCAGGTACAACATGACTGTTTCTCGCTGAGAAAATGCCAAAAAGCGGATTTCTGTAATAACATTGTTTTACCTTCTGATTTTTTAAGGCAAGCTATTGAAAACGTTAGAAAATTGGAAAAAGGAGTCTATGTAGTTGATTTGAGGGACTCATTTCATTATTGGACTCACCAAACCACTTACAGTGTTTCAGGTACAAAATGACTGTTTCTCGCTGAGAAACTGCCAAAAAGCGGATTTCTGTCATAACATTGATTTACCTTCTGATTTTTCAAGGCAAGCTATTGAAAACGTCAGAAAATTGGAGAAAGGAGTCTATGTAGTTGATTTGAGAGACTCATTTCATTATTGGACTCACCAAACCACTTACAGTGTTTCAGGTACAAAATGACCGTTTCTCGCTGAGAAAATGCCAAAAAGTGGATTTCTGTAATAACATTGTTTTACATTCTGATTTTTTAAGGCAAGCTATTGAAAACGTTAGAAAATTGGATAAACTAGTCTATGTAGTTGACTTGAGAGACTAATTTCATTATTGGACTCACCAAACCACTTACAGTGTTTCAGGTACAAAATGACTGTTTCTCGCTGAGAAAATGCCAAAAAGCGGATTTCTGTCATAACATTGATTTACCTTCTGATTTTTCAAGGCAAGCTATTGAAAATGTCAGAACATTGGAGAAAGGAGACTATGTAGTTGATTTGAGAGACTCGTTTCATTATTGGACTCACCAAACCACTTACAGTGTTTCAGGTACAAAATGACTGTTTCTCGCTGAGAAAATGCCAAAAAGCGGATTTCTGTCATAACATTGATTTACCTTCTGATTTTTTAAGGCAAGCTATTGAAAACGTTAGAAAATTGGAGAAAGGTGTCTATGTAGTTGATTTGAGAGACTCATTTCATTATTGGACTCACCAAACCACTTACAGTGTTTCAGGTACAAAATGACCGTTTCTCGCTGAGAAAATGCCAAAAAGCGGATTTCTGTAATAACATTGTTTTACCTTCTGATTTTTTAAGGCAAGCTATTGAAAACGTCAGAAAATTGGAGAAAGGAGTCTATGTAGTTGATTTGAGGGACTCATTTCATTATTGGACTCACCAAATCACTTACAGTGTTTCAGGTACAAAATGATTGTTTCTCGCTGAGAAAATGCCAAAAAGTGGATTTCTGTCATAACATTGATTTACCTTCTGATTTTTTAAGGCAAGCTATTGAAAACGTTAGAAAATTGGAGAAAGGTGTCTATGTAGTTGATTTGAGCGACTCATTTCATTATTGGACTCACCAAACCACTTACAGTGTTTCAGGTACAAAATGACAGTTTCTCGCTGAGAAAATGCCAAAAAGCGGATTTCTGTCATAACATTGATTTACCTTCTGATTTTTTAAGGCAAGCTATTGAAAACGTCCGAAAATTGGAGAAAGGAGTCTATGTAGTTGATTTGAGCGACTCATTTCATTATTGGACTCACCAAACCACTTACAGTGTTTCAGGTACAAAATGACTGTTTCTCGCTGAGAAAATGCCAAAAAGCGGATTTCTGTCATAACATTGATTTACCTTCTGATTTTTTAAGGCAAGCTATTGAAAACGTTAGAAAATTGGAGAAAGGTGTCTCTGTAGTTGATTTGAGAGATTCATTTCATTATTGGACTCACCAAACCACTTACAGTGTTTCAGGTACAAAATGACTGTTTCTCGCCTAGAAAATGCCAAAAAGCGGATTTCTGTAATAACATTGTTTTACCTTCTGATTTTTTAAGGCAAGCTATTGAAAACGTTAGAAAATTGGAAAAAGGAGTCTATGTAGTTGATTTGAGAGACTCATTTCATTATTGGACTCACCAAACCACTTACAGTGTTTCAGGTACAAAATGACTGTTTCTCGCTGAGAAAATGCCAAAAAGCGGATTTCTGTCATAACATTGATTTACCTTCTGATTTTTTAAGGCAAGCTATTGAAAACGTTAGAAAATTGGAGAAAGGTGTCTATGTAGTTGATTTGAGAGATTCATTTCATTATTGGATTCACCAAACCACTTACAGTGTTTCAGGTACAACATGACTGTTTCTCGCTGAGAAAATGCCAAAAAGCGGATTTCTGTAATAACATTGTTTTACCTTCTGATTTTTTAAGGCAAGCTATTGAAAACGTTAGAAAATTGGAAAAAGGAGTCTATGTAGTTGATTTGAGAGACTCATTTCATTATTGGACTCACCAAACCACTTACAGTGTTTCAGGTACAAAATGACTGTTTCTCGCCTAGAAAATGCCAAAAAGCGGATTTCTGTAATAACATTGTTTTACCTTCTGATTTTTTAAGGCAAGCTATTGAAAACGTTAGAAAATTGGAGAAAGGTGTCTATGTAGTTGATTTGAGCGACTCATTTCATTATTGGACTCACCAAACCACTTACAGTGTTTCAGGTACAAAATGACTGTTTCTCGCTGAGAAAATGCCAAAAAGCGGATTTCTGTCATAACATTGATTTACCTTCTGATTTTTTAAGGCAAGCTATTGAAAACGTCCGAAAATTGGAGAAAGGAGTCTATGTAGTTGATTTGAGCGACTCATTTCATTATTGGACTCACCAAACCACTTACAGTGTTTCAGGTACAAAATGACTGTTTCTCGCTGAGAAAATGCCAAAAAGCGGATTTCTGTCATAACATTGATTTACCTTCTGATTTTTTAAGGCAAGCTATTGAAAACGTTAGAAAATTGGAGAAAGGTGTCTCTGTAGTTGATTTGAGAGATTCATTTCATTATTGGACTCACCAAACCACTTACAGTGTTTCAGGTACAAAATGACTGTTTCTCGCCTAGAAAATGCCAAAAAGCGGATTTCTGTAATAACATTGTTTTACCTTCTGATTTTTTAAGGCAAGCTATTGAAAACGTTAGAAAATTGGAAAAAGGAGTCTATGTAGTTGATTTGAGAGACTCATTTCATTATTGGACTCACCAAACCACTTACAGTGTTTCAGGTACAAAATGACTGTTTCTCGCTGAGAAAATGCCAAAAAGCGGATTTCTGTCATAACATTGATTTACCTTCTGATTTTTTAAGGCAAGCTATTGAAAACGTTAGAAAATTGGAGAAAGGTGTCTATGTAGTTGATTTGAGAGATTCATTTCATTATTGGATTCACCAAACCACTTACAGTGTTTCAGGTACAACATGACTGTTTCTCGCTGAGAAAATGCCAAAAAGCGGATTTCTGTAATAACATTGTTTTACCTTCTGATTTTTTAAGGCAAGCTATTGAAAACGTTAGAAAATTGGAAAAAGGAGTCTATGTAGTTGATTTGAGAGACTCATTTCATTATTGGACTCACCAAACCACTTACAGTGTTTCAGGTACAAAATGACTGTTTCTCGCCTAGAAAATGCCAAAAAGCGGATTTCTGTCATAACATTGATTTACCTTCTGATTTTTCAAGGCAAGCTATTGAAAATGTCAGAACATTGGAGAAAGGAGTCTATGTAGTTGATTTGAGGGACTCATTTCATTATTGGACTCACCACACCACTTACAGTGTTTCAGGTACAAAATGACTGTTTCTCGCTGAGAAAATGCCAAAAAGCGGATTTCTGTCATAACATTGATTTACCTTCTGATTTTTTAAGGCAAGCTATTGAAAACGTTAGAAAATTGGAGAAAGGTGTCTATGTAGTTGATTTGAGAGACTCGTTTCATTATTGGACTCACCAAACCACTTACAGTGTTTCAGGTACAAAATGACTGTTTCTCGCTGAGAAAATGCCAAAAAGCGGATTTCTGTCATAACATTGATTTACCTTCTGATTTTTTAAGGCAAGCTATTGAAAACGTTAGAAAATTTGAGAAAGGTGTCTATGTAGTTGATTTGAGAGATTCATTTCATTATTGGACTCACCAAACCACTTACAGTGTTTCAGGTACAAAATGACTGTTTCTCGCTGAGAAAATGCCAAAAAGCGGATTTCTGTCATAACATTGATTTACCTTCTGATTTTTTAAGGCAAGCTATTGAAAACGTTAGAAAATTGGAGAAAGGTGTCTATGTAGTTGATTTGAGAGATTCATTTCATTATTGGACTCACCAAACCACTTACAGTGTTTCAGGTACAAAATGACTGTTTCTCGCTGAGAAAATGCCAAAAAGCGGATTTCTGTAATAACATTGTTTTACCTTCTGATTTTTTAAGGCAAGCTATTGAAAACGTTAGAAAATTGGAAAAAGGAGTCTATGTAGTTGATTTGAGAGACTCATTTCATTATTGGACTCACCAAACCACTTACAGTGTTTCAGGTACAAAATGACTGTTTCTCGCTGAGAAAATGCCAAAAAGCGGATTTCTGTCATAACATTGATTTACCTTCTGATTTTTCAAGGCAAGCTATTGAAAATGTTAGAAAATTGGAGAAAGGTGTCTATGTAGTTGATTTGAGAGACTCATTTCATTATTGGACTCACCAAACCACTTACAGTGTTTCAGGTACAAAATGACTGTTTCTCGCTGAGAAACTGCCAAAAAGCGGATTTCTGTCATAACATTGATTTACCTTCTGATTTTTTAAGGCAAGCTATTGAAAACGTCAGAAAATTGGAGAAAGGTGTCTATGTAGTTGATTTGAGCGACTCATTTCATTATTGGACTCACCAAACCACTTACAGTGTTTCAGGTACAAAATGACTGTTTCTCGCTGAGAAAATGCCAAAAAGCGGCTTTCTGTCATAACATTGATTTACCTTCTGATTTTTTAAGGCAAGCTATGGAAAACGTCAGAAAATTGGAGAAAGGAGTCTATGTAGTTGATTTGAGAGACTCATTTCATTATTGGACTCACCAAACCACTTACAGTGTTTCAGGTACAAAATGACCGTTTCTCGCTGAGAAAATGCCAAAAAGCGGATTTCTGTAATAACATTGTTTTACCTTCTGATTTTTTAAGGCAAGCTATTGAAAACGTCAGAAAATTGGAGAAAGGAGTCTATGTAGTTGATTTGAGAGACTCATTTCATTATTGGACTCACCAAACCACTTACAGTGTTTCAGGTACAAAATGACTGTTTCTCGCTGAGAAAATGCCAAAAAGCGGATTTCTGTCATAACATTGATTTACCTTCTGATTTTTCAAGGCAAGCTATTGAAAACGTCAGAAAATTGGAGAAAGGAGTCTAAGTAGTTGATTTGAGAGACTCATTTCATTATTGGACTGACCAAACCACTTACAGTGTTTCAGGTACAAAATGACTGTTTCTCACCTAGAAAATGCCAAAAAGCGGATTTCTGTAATAACATTGTTTTACCTTCTGAATTTTTAAGGCAACCTATTGAAAACGTCAGAAAATTGGAGAAAGGAGTCTATTTAGTTGATTTGAGGGACTCATTTCATTATTGGACTCACCAAACCACTTACAGTGTTTCAGGTACAAAATGACCGTTTCTCGCTGAGAAAATGCCAAAAAGTGGATTTCTGTAATAACATTGTTTTACATTCTGATTTTTTAAGGCAAGCTATTGAAAACGTTAGAAAATTGGATAAACTAGTCTATGTAGTTGACTTGAGAGACTAATTTCATTATTGGACTCACCAAACCACTTACAGTGTTTCAGGTACAAAATGACTGTTTCTCGCTGAGAAAATGCCAAAAAGCGGATTTCTGTCATAACATTGATTTACCTTCTGATTTTTCAAGGCAAGCTATTGAAAATGTCAGAACATTGGAGAAAGGAGACTATGTAGTTGATTTGAGAGACTCGTTTCATTATTGGACTCACCAAACCACTTACAGTGTTTCAGGTACAAAATGACTGTTTCTCGCTGAGAAAATGCCAAAAAGCGGATTTCTGTCATAACATTGATTTACCTTCTGATTTTTTAAGGCAAGCTATTGAAAACGTTAGAAAATTGGAGAAAGGTGTCTATGTA
The DNA here is from genome assembly GCF_033807715.1 of Cololabis saira. Classification (NCBI taxonomy): domain Eukaryota; kingdom Metazoa; phylum Chordata; class Actinopteri; order Beloniformes; family Belonidae; genus Cololabis; species Cololabis saira. The sequence goes on along the minus strand of NW_026906193.1, from coordinate 168,680 downwards.
GTTGATTTGAGAGACTCATTTCATTATTGGACTCACCAAACCACTTACAGTGTTTCAGGTACAAAATGACTGTTTCTCGCTGAGAAAATGGCAAAAAGCGGATTTCTGTCATAACATTGATTTACCTTCTGATTTTTTAAGGCAAGCTATTGAAAACGTCAGAAAATTGGAGAAAGGAGTCTATGTAGTTGATTTGAGGGACTCATTTCATTATTGGACTCACCAAACCACTTACAGTGTTTCAGGTACAAAATGACTGTTTCTCGCTGAGAAACTGCCAAAAAGCAGATTTCTGTCATAACATTGATTTACCTTCTGATTTTTTAAGGCAAGCTATTGAAAACGTCAGAAAATTGGAGAAAGGTGTCTATGTAGTTGATTTGAGCGACTCATTTCATTATTGGACTCACCAAACCACTTACAGTGTTTCAGGTACAAAATGACTGTTTCTCGCTGAGAAAATGCCAAAAAGCGGATTTCTGTCATAACATTGATTTACCTTCTGATTTTTCAAGGCAAGCTATTGAAAACGTCAGAAAATTGGAGAAAGGTGTCTATGTAGTTGATTTGAGAGATTCATTTCATTATTGGACTCACCAAACCACTTACAGTGTTTCAGGTACAAAATGACTGTTTCTCGCTGAGAAACTGCCAAAAAGCGGATTTCTGTCATAACATTGATTTACCTTCTGATTTTTTAAGGCAAGCTATTGAAAACGTCAGAAAATTGGAGAAATGTGTCTATGTAGTTGATTTGAGCGACTCATTTCATTATTGGACTCACCAAACCACTTACAGTGTTTCAGGTACAAATTGACTGTTTCTCGCTGAGAAAATGCCAAAAAGCGGATTTCTGTCATAACATTGTTTTACATTCTGATTTTTTAAGGCAAGCTATTGAAAACGTTAGAAAATTGGATAAACTAGTCTATGTAGTTGACTTGAGAGACTAATTTCATTATTGGACTCACCAAACCACTTACAGTGTTTCAGGTACAAAATGACTGTTTCTCGCTGAGAAAATGCCAAAAAGCGGATTTCTGTCATAACATTGATTTACCTTCTGATTTTTCAAGGCAAGCTATTGAAAATGTCAGAACATTGGAGAAAGGAGACTATGTAGTTGATTTGAGAGACTCGTTTCATTATTGGACTCACCAAACCACTTACAGTGTTTCAGGTACAAAATGACTGTTTCTCGCTGAGAAACTGCCAAAAAGTGGATTTCTGTCATAACATTGATTTACCTTCTGATTTTTTAAGGCAAGCTATTGAAAACGTCAGAAAATTGGAGAAATGTGTCTATGTAGTTGATTTGAGCGACTCATTTCATTATTGGACTCACCAAACCACTTACAGTGTTTCAGGTACAAATTGACTGTTTCTCGCTGAGAAAATGCCAAAAAGCGGATTTCTGTCATAACATTGATTTACCTTCTGATTTTTCAAGTCAAGCTATTGAAAATGTCAGAACATTGGAGAAAGGAGTCTATTTAGTTGATTTGAGGGACTCATTTCATTATTGGACTCACCAAACCACTTACAGTGTTTCAGGTACAAAATGACTGTTTCTCGCTGAGAAACTGCCAAAAAGCGGATTTCTGTCATAACATTGATTTACCTTCTGATTTTTTAAGGCAAGCTATTGAAAACGTCAGAAAATTGGAGAAAGGTGTCTATGTAGTTGATTTGAGCGACTCATTTCATTATTGGACTCACCAAACCACTTACAGTGTTTCAGGTACAAAATGACTGTTTCTCGCTGAGAAAATGCCAAAAAGCGGCTTTCTGTCATAACATTGATTTACCTTCTGATTTTTTAAGGCAAGCTATGGAAAACGTCAGAAAATTGGAGAAAGGAGTCTATGTAGTTGATTTGAGAGACTCATTTCATTATTGGACTCACCAAACCACTTACAGTGTTTCAGGTACAAAATGACCGTTTCTCGCTGAGAAAATGCCAAAAAGCGGATTTCTGTAATAACATTGTTTTACCTTCTGATTTTTTAAGGCAAGCTATTGAAAACGTCAGAAAATTGGAGAAAGGAGTCTATGTAGTTGATTTGAGAGACTCATTTCATTATTGGACTCACCAAACCACTTACAGTGTTTCAGGTACAAAATGACTGTTTCTCGCTGAGAAAATGCCAAAAAGCGGATTTCTGTCATAACATTGATTTACCTTCTGATTTTTCAAGGCAAGCTATTGAAAACGTCAGAAAATTGGAGAAAGGAGTCTAAGTAGTTGATTTGAGAGACTCATTTCATTATTGGACTGACCAAACCACTTACAGTGTTTCAGGTACAAAATGACTGTTTCTCGCCTAGAAAATGCCAAAAAGCGGATTTCTGTAATAACATTGTTTTACCTTCTGAATTTTTAAGGCAACCTATTGAAAACGTCAGAAAATTGGAGAAAGGAGTCTATTTAGTTGATTTGAGGGACTCATTTCATTATTGGACTCACCAAACCACTTACAGTGTTTCAGGTACAAAATGACTGTTTCTCGCTGAGAAACTGCAAAAAGCGGATTTCTGTCATAACATTGATTTACCTTCTGATTTTTTAAAGCAAGCTATTGAAAACGTCAGAAAATTGGAGAAAGGTGTCTATGTAGTTGATTTGAGCGACTCATTTCATTATTGGACTCACCAAACCACTTACAGTGTTTCAGGTACAAAATGACTGTTTCTCGCTGAGAAAATGCCAAAAAGCGGCTTTCTGTCATAACATTGATTTACCTTCTGATTTTTTAAGGCAAGCTATGGAAAACGTCAGAAAATTGGAGAAAGGAGTCTATGTAGTTGATTTGAGAGACTCATTTCATTATTGGACTCACCAAACCACTTACAGTGTTTCAGGTACAAAATGACCGTTTCTCGCTGAGAAAATGCCAAAAAGCGGATTTCTGTAATAACATTGTTTTACCTTCTGATTTTTTAAGGCAAGCTATTGAAAACGTCAGAAAATTGGAGAAAGGAGTCTATGTAGTTGATTTGAGAGACTCATTTCATTATTGGACTCACCAAACCACTTACAGTGTTTCAGGTACAAAATGACTGTTTCTCGCTGAGAAAATGCCAAAAAGCGGATTTCTATCATAACATTGATTTACCTTCTGATTTTTCAAGGCAAGCTATTGAAAATGTCAGAAAATTGGAGAAAGGAGTCTATGTAGTTGATTTGAGGGACTCATTTCATTATTGGACTCACCAAACCACTTACAGTGTTTCAGGTACAAAATGACTGTTTCTCGCTGAGAAACTGCCAAAAAGCGGATTTCTGTCATAACATTGATTTACCTTCTGATTTTTTAAGGCAAGCTATTGAAAACGTTAGAAAATTGGATAAACTAGTCTATGTAGTTGACTTGAGAGACTAATTTCATTATTGGACTCACCAAACCACTTACAGTGTTTCAGGTACAAAATGACTGTTTCTCGCTGAGAAAATGCCAAAAAGCGGATTTCTGTCATAACATTGATTTACCTTCTGATTTTTCAAGGCAAGCTATTGAAAATGTCAGAACATTGGAGAAAGGAGACTATGTAGTTGATTTGAGAGACTCGTTTCATTATTGGACTCACCAAACCACTTACAGTGTTTCAGGTACAAAATGACTGTTTCTCGCTGAGAAACTGCCAAAAAGTGGATTTCTGTCATAACATTGATTTACCTTCTGATTTTTTAAGGCAAGCTATTGAAAACGTCAGAAAATTGGAGAAATGTGTCTATGTAGTTGATTTGAGCGACTCATTTCATTATTGGACTCACCAAACCACTTACAGTGTTTCAGGTACAAATTGACTGTTTCTCGCTGAGAAAATGCCAAAAAGCGGATTTCTGTCATAACATTGATTTACCTTCTGATTTTTTAAGGCAAGCTATGGAAAACGTCAGAAAATTGGAGAAAGGAGTCTATGTAGTTGATTTGAGAGACTCATTTCATTATTGGACTCACCAAACCACTTACAGTGTTTCAGGTACAAAATGACCGTTTCTCGCTGAGAAAATGCCAAAAAGCGGATTTCTGTAATAACATTGTTTTACCTTCTGATTTTTTAAGGCAAGCTATTGAAAACGTCAGAAAATTGGAGAAAGGAGTCTATGTAGTTGATTTGAGAGACTCATTTCATTATTGGACTCACCAAACCACTTACAGTGTTTCAGGTACAAAATGACTGTTTCTCGCTGAGAAAATGCCAAAAAGCGGATTTCTATCATAACATTGATTTACCTTCTGATTTTTCAAGGCAAGCTATTGAAAATGTCAGAAAATTGGAGAAAGGAGTCTATGTAGTTGATTTGAGGGACTCATTTCATTATTGGACTCACCAAACCACTTACAGTGTTTCAGGTACAAAATGACTGTTTCTCGCTGAGAAACTGCCAAAAAGCGGATTTCTGTCATAACATTGATTTACCTTCTGATTTTTCAAGGCAAGCTATTGAAAACGTCAGAAAATTGGAGAAAGGAGTCTATGTAGTTGATTTGAGAGACTCATTTCATTATTGGACTCACCAGACCACTTACAGTGTTTCAGGTACAAAATGACCGTTTCTCGCTGAGAAAATGCCAAAAAGTGGATTTCTGTAATAACATTGTTTTACATTCTGATTTTTTAAGGCAAGCTATTGAAAACGTTAGAAAATTGGATAAACTAGTCTATGTAGTTGACTTGAGAGACTAATTTCATTATTGGACTCACCAAACCACTTACAGTGTTTCAGGTACAAAATGACTGTTTCTCGCTGAGAAAATGCCAAAAAGCGGATTTCTGTCATAACATTGATTTACCTTCTGATTTTTCAAGGCAAGCTATTGAAAATGTCAGAACATTGGAGAAAGGAGACTATGTAGTTGATTTGAGAGACTCGTTTCATTATTGGACTCACCAAACCACTTACAGTGTTTCAGGTACAAAATGACTGTTTCTCGCTGAGAAAATGCCAAAAAGCGGATTTCTGTCATAACATTGATTTACCTTCTGATTTTTTAAGGCAAGCTATTGAAAACGTTAGAAAATTGGAGAAAGGTGTCTATGTAGTTGATTTGAGAGACTCATTTCATTATTGGACTCACCAAACCACTTACAGTGTTTCAGGTACAAAATGACTGTTTCTCGCTGAGAAAATGCCAAAAAGCGGATTTCTGTCATAACATTGATTTACCTTCTGATTTTTTAAGGCAAGCTATTGAAAACGTCAGAAAATTGGAGAAAGGAGTCTATGTAGTTGATTTGAGGGACTCATTTCATTATTGGACTCACCAAACCACTTACAGTGTTTCAGGTACAAAATGACTGTTTCTCGCTGAGAAACTGCCAAAAAGCGGATTTCTGTCATAACATTGATTTACCTTCTGATTTTTTAAGGCAAGCTATTGAAAACGTCAGAAAATTGGAGAAAGGTGTCTATGTAGTTGATTTGAGCGACTCATTTCATTATTGGACTCACCAAACCACTTACAGTGTTTCAGGTACAAAATGACTGTTTCTCGCTGAGAAAATGCCAAAAAGCGGATTTCTGTCATAACATTGATTTACCTTCTGATTTTTCAAGGCAAGCTATTGAAAACGTCAGAAAATTGGAGAAAGGTGTCTATGTAGTTGATTTGAGAGATTAATTTCATTATTGGACTCACCAAACCACTTACAGTGTTTCAGGTACAAAATGACTGTTTCTCGCTGAGAAACTGCCAAAAAGCGGATTTCTGTCATAACATTGATTTACCTTCTGATTTTTTAAGGCAAGCTATTGAAAACGTCAGAAAATTGGAGAAATGTGTCTATGTAGTTGATTTGAGCGACTCATTTCATTATTGGACTCACCAAACCACTTACAGTGTTTCAGGTACAAATTGACTGTTTCTCGCTGAGAAAATGCCAAAAAGCGGATTTCTGTCATAACATTGATTTACCTTCTGATTTTTCAAGGCAAGCTATTGAAAACGTCAGAAAATTGGAGAAAGGAGTCTATGTAGTTGATTTGAGAGACTCATTTCATTATTGGACTCACCAAACCACTTACAGTGTTTCAGGTACAAAATGACTGTTTCTCGCTGAGAAAATGCCAAAAAGCGGAATTCTGTCATAACATTGATTTACCTTCTGATTTTTCAAGTCAAGCTATTGAAAATGTCAGAACATTGGAGAAAGGAGACTATGTAGTTGATTTGAGAGACTCGTTTCATTATTGGACTCACCAAACCACTTACAGTGTTTCAGGTACAAAATAACCGTTTCTCGCTGAGAAAATGCCAAAAAGCGGATTTCTGTCATAACATTGATTTACCTTCTGCTTTTTAAAGGCAAGCTATTGAAAACGTTAGAAAATTGGAGAAAGGTGTCTATGTAGTTGATTTGAGAGATTCATTTCATTATTGGACTCACCAAACCACTTACAGTGTTTCAGGTACAACATGACTGTTTCTCGCTGAGAAAATGCCAAAAAGCGGATTTCTGTCATAACATTGATTTACCTTCTGATTTTTCAAGGCAAGCTATTGAAAATGTCAGAACATTGGAGAAAGGAGTCTATGTAGTTGATTTGAGGGACTCATTTCATTATTGGACTCACCAAACCACTTACAGTGTTTCAGGTACAAAATGACTGTTTCTCGCTGAGAAAATGCCAAAAAGCGGATTTCTGTCATAACATTGATTTACCTTCTGATTTTTTAAGGCAAGCTATTGAAAACGTTAGAAAATTGGAGAAAGGTGTCTATGTAGTTGATTTGAGAGACTCGTTTCATTATTGGACTCACCAAACCACTTACAGTGTTTCAGGTACAAAATGACTGTTTCTCGCTGAGAAAATGCCAAAAAGCGGATTTCTGTCATAACATTGATTTACCTTCTGATTTTTTAAGGCAAGCTATTGAAAACGTTAGAAAATTGGAGAAAGGTGTCTATGTAGTTGATTTGAGAGATTCATTTCATTATTGGACTCACCAAACCACTTACAGTGTTTCAGGTACAAAATGACTGTTTCTCGCTGAGAAAATGCCAAAAAGCGGATTTCTGTCATAACATTGATTTACCTTCTGATTTTTTAAGGCAAGCTATTGAAAACGTTAGAAAATTGGAGAAAGGTTTCTATGTAGTTGATTTGAGAGATTCATTTCATTATTGGACTCACCAAACCACTTACAGTGTTTCAGGTACAAAATGACTGTTTCTCGCTGAGAAAATGCCAAAAAGCGGATTTCTGTAATAACATTGTTTTACCTTCTGATTTTTTAAGGCAAGCTATTGAAAACGTTAGAAAATTGGAGAAAGGAGTCTATGTAGTTGATTTGAGAGACTCATTTCATTATTGGACTCACCAAACCACTTACAGTGTTTCAGGCACAAAATGACTGTTTCTCGCTGAGAAACTGCCAAAAAGCGGATTTCTGTCATAACATTGATTTACCTTCTGATTTTTTAAGGCAAGCTATTGAAAACGTCAGAAAATTGGAGAAAGGTGTCTATGTAGTTGATTTGAGCGACTCATTTCATTATTGGACTCACCAAACCACTTACAGTGTTTCAGGTACAAAATGACTGTTTCTCGCTGAGAAAATGCCAAAAAGCGGATTTCTGTAATAACATTGTTTTACCTTCTGATTTTTTAAGGCAAGCTATTGAAAACGTCAGAAAATTGGAGAAAGATGTCTATGTAGTTGATTTGAGAGATTAATTTCATTATTGGACTCACCAAACCACTTACAGTGTTTCAGGTACAAAATGACTGTTTCTCGCTGAGAAAATGCCAAAAAGCGGATTTCTGTCATAACATTGATTTACCTTCTGATTTTTCAAGGCAAGCTATTGAAAACGTCAGAAAATTGGAGAAAGGAGTCTATGTAGTTGATTTGAGAGACTCATTTCATTATTGGACTCACCAAACCACTTACAGTGTTTCAGGTACAACATGACTGTTTCTCGCTGAGAAAATGCCAAAAAGCGGATTTCTGTCATAACATTGATTTACCTTCTGATTTTTCAAGGCAAGCTATTGAAAATGTCAGAACATTGGAGAAAGGAGTCTATGTAGTTGATTTGAGGGACTCATTTCATTATTGGACTCACCAAACCACTTACAGTGTTTCAGGTACAAAATGACTGTTTCTCGCTGAGAAAATGCCAAAAAGCGGATTTCTGTCATAACATTGATTTACCTTCTGATTTTTTAAGGCAAGCTATTGAAAACGTTAGAAAATTGGAGAAAGGTGTCTATGTAGTTGATTTGAGAGACTCGTTTCATTATTGGACTCACCAAACCACTTACAGTGTTTCAGGTACAAAATTACTGTTTCTCGCTGAGAAAATGCCAAAAAGCGGATTTCTGTCATAACATTGATTTACCTTCTGATTTTTTAAGGCAAGCTATTGAAAACGTTAGAAAATTGGAGAAAGGTGTCTATGTAGTTGATTTGAGAGATTCATTTCATTATTGGACTCACCAAACCACTTACAGTGTTTCAGGTACAAAATGACTGTTTCTCGCTGAGAAAATGCCAAAAAGCGGATTTCTGTCATAACATTGATTTACCTTCTGATTTTTTAAGGCAAGCTATTGAAAACGTTAGAAAATTGGAGAAAGGTTTCTATGTAGTTGATTTGAGAGATTCATTTCATTATTGGACTCACCAAACCACTTACAGTGTTTCAGGTACAAAATGACTGTTTCTCGCTGAGAAAATGCCAAAAAGCGGATTTCTGTAATAACATTGTTTTACCTTCTGATTTTTTAAGGCAAGCTATTGAAAACGTTAGAAAATTGGAGAAAGGAGTCTATGTAGTTGATTTGAGAGACTCATTTCATTATTGGACTCACCAAACCACTTACAGTGTTTCAGGCACAAAATGACTGTTTCTCGCTGAGAAACTGCCAAAAAGCGGATTTCTGTCATAACATTGATTTACCTTCTGATTTTTTAAGGCAAGCTATTGAAAACGTCAGAAAATTGGAGAAAGGTGTCTATGTAGTTGATTTGAGCGACTCATTTCATTATTGGACTCACCAAACCACTTACAGTGTTTCAGGTACAAAATGACTGTTTCTCGCTGAGAAAATGCCAAAAAGCGGATTTCTGTAATAACATTGTTTTACCTTCTGATTTTTTAAGGCAAGCTATTGAAAACGTCAGGAAATTGGAGAAAGATGTCTATGTAGTTGATTTGAGAGATTAATTTCATTATTGGACTCACCAAACCACTTACAGTGTTTCAGGTACAAAATGACTGTTTCTCGCTGAGAAAATGCCAAAAAGCGGATTTCTGTCATAACATTGATTTACCTTCTGATTTTTCAAGGCAAGCTATTGAAAACGTCAGAAAATTGGAGAAAGGAGTCTATGTAGTTGATCTGAGAGACTCATTTCATTATTGGACTCACCAAACCACTTACAGTGTTTCAGGTACAAAATGACCGTTTCTCGCTGAGAAAATGCCAAAAAGTGGATTTCTGTAATAACATTGTTTTACCTTCTGATTTTTTAAGGCAAGCTATTGAAAACGTTAGAGAATTGGAAAAACTAGTCTATGTAGTTGAATGAGAGACTAATTTCATTATTGGACTCACCAAACCACTTACAGTGTTTCAGGTACAAAATGACTGTTTCTCGCTGAGAAAATGCCAAAAAGCGGATTTCTGTCATAACATTGATTTACCTTCTGATTTTTCAAGGCAAGCTATTGAAAATGTCAGAACATTGGAGAAAGGAGACTATGTAGTTGATTTGACAAGACTCGTTTCATTATTGGACTCACCAAACCACTTACAGTGTTTCAGGTACAAAATGACTGTTTCTCGCTGAGAAAATGCCAAAAAGCGGATTTCTGTCATAACATTGATTTACCTTCTGATTTTTTAAGGCAAGCTATTGAAAACGTTAGAAAATTGGAGAAAGGTGTCTATGTAGTTGATTTGAGAGACTCATTTCATTATTGGACTCACCAAACCACTTACAGTGTTTCAGGTACAAAATTACTGTTTCTCGCTGAGAAAATGCCAAAAAGCGGATTTCTGTCATAACATTGATTTACCTTCTGATTTTTTAAGGCAAGCTATTGAAAACGTCAGAAAATTGGAGAAAGGAGTCTATGTAGTTGATTTGAGAGACTCATTTCATTATTGGACGCACCAAACCACTTACAGTGTTTCAGGTACAAAATGACTGTTTTTCGCTGAGAAAAGGCCAAAAAGCGGATTTCTGTCATAACATTGATTTACCTTCTGATTTTTCAAGGCAAGCTATTGAAAACGTCAGAAAATTGGGGAAATGAGTCTATGTAGTTGATTTGAGGGACTCATTTCATTATTGGACTCACCAAACCACTTACAGTGTTTCGGGTACAAAATGACTGTTTCTCGCTGAGAAAATGCCAAAAAGCGGATTTCTGTCATAACATTGATTTACCTTCTGATTTTTTAAGGCAAGCTATTGAAAACGTTAGAAAATTGGAGAAAGGAGTCTATGTAGTTGATTTGAGAGACTGATTTCATTATTGGACTCACCAAACCACTTACAGTGTTTCAGGTTCAAAATGACTGTTTCTCGCTGAGAAACTGCCAAAAAGCGGATTTCTGTAATAACATTGTTTCAAGTGTCTGAGAGAGCTTAGCAAGGGGCCTCGCATTGACCATTACTTCCTTAGAGGTAGGGCAAATCAGTCGAGTGAAGCCCAGTGGTAGGATATTCACCACAGTCCACAGGGTATCAGAACCCCAGACGAAGCTCAATCAAGCACAGATCCATTTATGAACATCAGCCCAGAGCCCATCCAGCCACAGACAGCAGTAGAGCGGAGGCTGACTGGACGAAAACCTCAAATCTTGTGGCCTAAATCCTGTCAGAAAAAGGAGTGGGAAACCACAGACACAGACCTCGTCCACCTTTTAGAAGGTCTGAAAGGGGGTGTGGAGAAAAAACTGGACAAGATCGGAGAGACCATTTATAGCTATGGAGCAGAGAGATTTGGTGTGAAACGTGAGAACTTGCAGACACAGAAGGAACCATCTGCTCATCTCAAGTCCAGGAGACAACAAGAGATTCAGAGACTCGTGAAAGAAAGGAGGTGCCTGAGGAAACAATGGAAGAAGGCCACGGAAGTGGAAAGGAAAGGCCTTGGGGCACTACAGGGCGACATCAAGCAGCGTCTGGCAGCACTGCGAAGAGCAGAATGCCTGAGAAGGCAACATAAGAAGAGAGAGCGAACGAGGACTGCCTTCTACAGAGATCCCTATAAATTTGTTAAGGACCTCTTTGTCAGGGAGAAATCTGGGACCCTCAAAGTACCCATAAGAGAACTGGAAGAACATCTTCGGAAGACCTACTCCGACAAACAGAGGCATGTGCCAGCCAGCATTCCGGAGGATATGCCACCCATCCAACCACCTGAGCACCAGATGGAAACAAGGCCCCCCACATGGAGCGAAGTTGAGAGCACAGTAAAACGGGCAAGAACAGCTTCAGCCCCGGGGCCCAACGGCATTCCATACAGGGTGTATAAGAACACGCCAGGCATCTTGAAATACCTCTGGAAGCTTATGAAAGTGGCATGGGAAAAAGGAATGATACCAAAGGCATGGCGACGGGCAGGAGGGATCCTGATTCCCAAAGAGAAGAATTCCTCAACCATCGAGCAGTTTCGCCAGATCAGCCTTCTCAATGTGGAAGGAAAGATTTTCTTCAGTGTCGTGGCCCGTAGGCTCTCAGCATTCCTGCTGGCGAACAACTTTGTTGACACCTCAGTGCAAAAGGCAGGGATAATTGGGTTCTCAGGTTGCTTGGAACACCCAAATTACATCTGGCACCAAGTACAGACGGCCAAGAAGGAGAAGAAAGACCTGCATGTGGTGTTTTTAGATCTTGCCAATGCCTTCGGGTCAGTGCCTCATGAGATCTTGTGGACAGCGTTCAACTTCTTTCAAGTGCCAGAGGGCATCACAAGCCTACTTCCAGGATCTCCAATTCTGTGTTACAGCACAGGATAGTACAACTGCCTGGCAGCACCTTGAGATAGGCATTATGGCGGGCTGCACCATCTCGCCACTGGTGTTTACAATGGCAATGGAGCTACTTATTCGTGCATCACGATGGGTGGTTGGAGGAGAACGATTGAGAGCGGGCTCCGTCTTCCCCCAATCAGGGCGTACATGGACGACATGACGACAATAACAACAACGGTCGCATGTACCAAACGTCTGCTGGAGAAACTCCGGGGAAACATCAAATGGGCACGAATGGAGATTAAACCCAGCAAATCCCGTAGCATCTCCATTGTCAAAGGTAAGCTCACCAATGCAAGGTTCTATGTGGACGACCAGCCAATCCCAACAAGTTCTGGAGAAGCCTATCAAAAGCCTTGGCCGATGGTATAGCGCAGAACTTAAAGACTCTGAGCAGGTGGAACAACTCAGGCAGGATACAATCAGCGGCCTCAAGCAGATTAACAACACTGCTCTCCCTGGAAAATTGAAGCTATGGTGCTTTAAGTTTGGGCTGCTACCTCGCCTCATGTGGCCAATTTCCATCTATGAGGTCACCTTATCTCATGTCAATCGGCTTGAGAGACTGGTGAATGCCCAAGTGAGGAAGTGGCTTGGACTGCCGAGATGCCTTTCCAGCATAGGCCTGTATGGCAATGGAGCGCTCTCCCTTCCAATCTCAAGCCTGGTGGAGGAGTACAAATGTGCCAAAACAAGGGTGGAAATGACTCTTACAGAATCCCGGGACCCATGCGTCAGAGATGCGGCTCCAAACCTGGCAACAGGGAGGAAATGGAAACCATCTGCAGCAGTAGCAGTGGCAAAGACCACCCTCAGACACCGGGATATAGTGGGACGAGTCCAACATGGCAGAGGGGGTCTTGGCCTGGAAGCAACAACACCCGCTTGGCAAAAGGCTACTCCGTCTGAACGGCGACACATGGTGGTTGAGGAGGTGCGCAACCAGGAGGAGGCAGCCAGGTGTGCCAAGGCAGTCTCCCAAGCCCAGCAAGGACGCTGGATGAGGTGGGAGGGTGTGGAGAGGAGGAAAATCACGTGGAATGAGATGTGGAGCATGGAGGCTAATAGGCTCAGCTTCATCATCAGAGCCACTTATGATGTCCTGCCCTCTCCAACCAACCTACATCTCTGGTATGGAGAGGACCCAGCCTGCCTGCAGTGTGCAGCCCCGGCCACCCTCAAACACATCCTGGTGGGTTGCAAGACCAGCCTGACTCAAGGAAGATACACCTGGCGCCATAACCAAGTGTTGAAGGGCTTGGCTGCCGAACTTGAGGACAAGAGGGTCACCATCAACGCCATGCCTTTCAAAACCCAGACCACCCTCCCACGGAAGACAACATTCGTCCGACAAGGGGAGAAACGGAGAACCAAGCCATCACCTCCAAACTCAGGCCCACTGGACACAGCCCGGGATTGGGAAATGCGGGTAGACCTCAGCCAGAGGCTCACTTTCCCGCCAGAAATCGCAGCAACCAACCTGCGCCCAGATTTGGTCCTCTGGTCCAAGTCCTGCCGGCGTGTCTTCATTGTGGAGCTGACTGTCCCGTGGGAGGATAACATCGACGAAGCATTCGAAAGAAAAAGGCTGCGTTATGCTAACCTAGCAGCTGATGCTGAGGCGCGGGGATGGAACGTAAAGGTGTGGCCAGTGGAGGTTGGCTGCCGAGGCTTTGTAGCCAGGTCCACCACACGGCTCCTGAAGGAAGTTGGGATCAGAGGAAAGGCCCAGCGGAAGGCAATAAAAGAACTTGCCAAAGCAGCCGAACGGAGCAGTCACTGGCTGTGGCTGAAACGGAGGGATGCAACATGGGCTGTTTGATGACCACGGGGTGCCACCATATGACACACACCCAGGTCTGATCAGCCTGTGGCAGGCCAACCTTGGAAGAGGGTGTATTGTGTTAAGAGGCCGAAACACCTGATGAAGACAAGGCACACAACTGATGACGTGTAGATTTGGTGGTGCCCCGCGATCCTGTCCAAACTCCACCCAACAGTCATGTCCGATAGGAGTTATCGTGCTGATATATTTTAGGGATATTAACAGCTAGTCCTATTAAGAATCCTACCTTCTGATTTTTTAAGGCAAGCTATTGAAAACGTCAGAAAATTGGAGAAAGGAGTCTATGTAGTTGATTTGAGCGACTCATTTCATTATTGGACTCACCAAACCACTTACAGTGTTTCAGGTACAAAATGACTGTTTCTCGCTGAGAAACTGCCAAAAAGCGGATTTCTGTCATAACATTGATTTACCTTCTGATTTTTTAAGGCAAGCTATGGAAAACGTCAGAAAATTGGAGAAAGGAGTCTATGTAGTTGATTTGAGAGACTCATTTCATTATTGGACTCACCAAACCACTTACAGTGTTTCAGGTACAAAATGACCGTTTCTCGCTGAGAAAATGCCAAAAAGCGGATTTCTGTAATAACATTGTTTTACCTTCTGATTTTTTAAGGCAAGCTATTGACCTGTTTAGTGCCTACGTCACGCGCGTCCTCGTCAGTCATTTCCGGGGCCAGACAGATGTTGTGACAGTGCTGTGTACCTCTCTGTTTCAACAGATCTGAGACTAAAGCAGCGCTTTCCTGCCACTTACATTAATAACTTACACTACATTAACTTAACTTAACTTACTTAACTTACATTAGGCTACTTAACACTTACACCTTGTCATAACTGCACGCGAGCGTCGCTCTGCGTGCCATCGGACGCGCTCTGTCCACACTGAACGCGTTATCGGCCCCACGTTCTTTTGATTGACAGCTGAAACTCGCTTTTTAAAAGGCTGACAAGCTTGATATTGTGATATTTAAATGTTTAAATGTTCTTCTATTTTCTTCCTGTCACTCGTTGAAAGCCCGTTGAAAGCGCTGTAGGAAACAGTCATGATGAGGAACGGCTGATCCAGTTAGTTGAAATGAGAAGTTATCTCTATGATTCCTCCTCATTTCACTACAAAAACCTCAATAAAGTGGCAGAAATAAATACTATCTTATTATTATATAAGTCCCGGAACATCGGGAGGGAGAGAAAAGGTCCTGTAAGTGTGGAAAAAACCAACAATTAATAACTGCGTGTGGTGACGCAATCAAACAGCGAACAGCGTGGAATGAGCGGCGTGTTCTCGTGGTGTTAAATGCAGCAAACATGTCAGCATGTCAGATCATTACTGGGATGTGGGGAAAAAGCAGAGGACACGAGAAATGATCCAGGTTGAGTTGGATTTGGGAAACCGCTGGTGATGGAGACGTCACGGGGACGCACAGCGCAGCAGATCGGGAGCGCAGAGAAAAGGACCCTCTTCTCTTTTTTTCTGATGCATCCGAAATAGACAAACAGGCGATCTATGAACTTCAATGAGAAATAAAACACCAAGGGAATATGGATAAAAGGAGGTGCCGGATCTTGTTCCAGCAGAATCTGACACAAATTAAGCCCTAATAAGATTCTTATTATTTTATCAGAAGCTTCCAGCTCCTTGGCGATCTCCCTCCAGCAGCTGCCACTTTATTGAGGTTCTTGTATTGAAATGACTGTTTCCTACAGCGCTTTCAACCGGCTTTCAACGCCAGCGACAGGAAAAAAATAGAAACAGGGCGTCTGACAGAAATCCAGCTCAAAACGGCGCTGCGCCGCTCGCAACCAGTATGGACAGTGCAATAAAAAATAAAGCAATGGAACTGTATTAACTCTGTATTAACTGTAATAACTCTATTCAAGTTGAAAGCGTTAAGACCCTTTTTAACCCTCGATGGTTCCTTTCTGAAAAAGGAGGTTATAGTAAAGAGATTCACGGGTTCAAACATGTTGTTTACAACGGTGCCTGCTATGCCTGTAAGCCGGGTCGGACCCGGACGTGACGTCAGCCTAGAAATGACGTCACGCTAACGTTAGAAAATTGGAGAAAGGTGTCTATGTAGTTGATTTGAGGGACTCATTTCATTATTGGACTCACCAAACCACTTACAGTGTTTCAGGTACAACATGACTGTTTCTCGCTGAGAAAATGCCAAAAAGCGGATTTCTGTAATAACATTGTTTTACCTTCTGATTTTTTAAGGCAAGCTATTGAAAACGTTAGAAAATTGGAAAAAGGAGTCTATGTAGTTGATTTGAGAGACTCATTTCATTATTGGACTCACCAAACCACTTTACAGTGTTTCAGGTACAAAATGACTGTTTGTCGCTGAGAAAATGCCAAAAAGCGGATTTCTGTCATAACATTGATTTACCTTCTGATTTTTCAAGGCAAGCTATTGAAAACGTCAGAAAATTGGAGAAAGGAGTCTATGTAGTTGATTTGAGGGACTCATTTCATTATTGGACTCACCAAACCACTTACAGTGTTTCAGGTACAAAATGACTGTTTCTCGCTGAGAAACTGCCAAAAAGCAGATTTCTGTCATAACATTGATTTACCTTCTGATTTTTTAAGGCAAGCTATTGAAAACGTTAGAAAATTGGAGAAAGGTGTCTATGTAGTTGATTTGAGCGACTCATTTCATTATTGGACTCACCAAACCACTTACAGTGTTTCAGGTACAAAATGACTGTTTCTCGCTGAGAAAATGCCAAAAAGCGGATTTCTGTAATAACATTGTTTTACCTTCTGATTTTTTAAGGCAAGCTATTGAAAACGTTAGAAAATTGGAAAAAGGAGTCTATGTAGTTGATTTGAGAGACTCATTTCATTATTGGACTCACCAAACCACTTACAGTGTTTCAGGTACAAAATGACTGTTTCTCGCTGAGAAACTGCCAAAAAGCAGATTTCTGTCATAACATTGATTTACCTTCTGATTTTTTAAGGCAAGCTATTGAAAACGTCAGAAAATTGGAGAAAGGTGTCTATGTAGTTGATTTGAGCGACTCATTTCATTATTGGACTCACCAAACCACTTACAGTGTTTCAGGTACAAAATGACTGTTTCTCGCTGAGAAAATGCCAAAAAGCGGATTTCTGTCATAACATTGATTTACCTTCTGATTTTTCAAGGCAAGCTATTGAAAACGTCAGAAAATTGGAGAAAGGTGTCTATGTAGTTGATTTGAGAGATTCATTTCATTATTGGACTCACCAAACCACTTACAGTGTTTCAGGTACAAATTGACTGTTTCTCGCTGAGAAAATGCCAAAAAGCGGATTTCTGTCATAACATTGATTTACCTTCTGATTTTTCAAGGCAAGCTATTGAAAACGTCAGAAAATTGGAGAAAGGAGTCTATGTAGTTGATTTGAGAGACTCATTTCATTATTGGACTCACCAAACCACTTACAGTGTTTCAGGTACAAAATGACTGTTTCTCGCTGAGAAAATGCCAAAAAGCGGAATTCTGTCATAACATTGATTTACCTTCTGATTTTTCAAGGCAAGCTATTGAAAATGTCAGAACATTGGAGAAAGGAGACTATGTAGTTGATTTGAGAGACTCGTTTCATTATTGGACTCACCAAACCACTTACAGTGTTTCAGGTACAAAATAACCGTTTCTCGCTGAGAAAATGCCAAAAAGCGGATTTCTGTCATAACATTGATTTACCTTCTGCTTTTTTAAGGCAAGCTATTGAAAACGTTAGAAAATTGGAGAAAGGTGTCTATGTAGTTGATTTGAGAGACTCATTTCATTATTGGACTCAACAAACCACTTACAGTGTTTCAGGTACAAAATGACCGTTTCTCGCTGAGAAAATGCCAAAAAGTGGATTTCTGTAATAACATTGTTTTACATTCTGATTTTTTAAGGCAAGCTATTGAAAACGTTAGAAAATTGGATAAACTAGTCTATGTAGTTGACTTGAGAGACTAATTTCATTATTGGACTCACCAAACCACTTACAGTGTTTCAGGTACAAAATGACTGTTTCTCGCTGAGAAAATGCCAAAAAGCGGATTTCTGTCATAACATTGATTTACCTTCTGATTTTTCAAGGCAAGCTATTGAAAATGTCAGAACATTGGAGAAAGGAGACTATGTAGTTGATTTGAGAGACTCGTTTCATTATTGGACTCACCAAACCACTTACAGTGTTTCAGGTACAAAATGACTGTTTCTCGCTGAGAAAATGCCAAAAAGCGGATTTCTGTCATAACATTGATTTACCTTCTGATTTTTTAAGGCAAGCTATTGAAAACGTTAGAAAATTGGAGAAAGGTGTCTATGTAGTTGATTTGAGAGACTCATTTCATTATTGGACTCACCAAACCACTTACAGTGTTTCAGGTACAAAATTACTGTTTCTCGCTGAGAAAATGCCAAAAAGCGGATTTCTGTCATAACATTGATTTACCTTCTGATTTTTTAAGGCAAGCTATTGAAAACGTCAGAAAATTGGAGAAAGGAGTCTATGTAGTTGATTTGAGGGACTCATTTCATTATTGGACTCACCAAACCACTTACAGTGTTTCAGGTACAAAATGACTGTTTTTCGCTGAGAAACTGCCAAAAAGCGGATTTCTGTCATAACATTGATTTACCTTCTGATTTTTTAAGGCAAGCTATTGAAAACGTCAGAAAATTGGAGAAAGGTGTCTATGTAGTTGATTTGAGCGACTCATTTCATTATTGGACTCACCAAACCACTTACAGTGTTTCAGGTACAAAATGACTGTTTCTCGCTGAGAAAATGCCAAAAAGCGGATTTCTGTCATAACATTGATTTACCTTCTGATTTTTCAAGGCAAGCTATTGAAAACGTCAGAAAATTGGAGAAAGGTGTCTATGTAGTTGATTTGAGAGATTCATTTCATTATTGGACTCACCAAACCACTTACAGTTTTTCAGGTACAAAATGACTGTTTCTCGCTGAGAAACTGCCAAAAAGCGGATTTCTGTCATAACATTGATTTACCTTCTGATTTTTTAAGGCAAGCTATTGAAAACGTCAGAAAATTGGAGAAATGTGTCTATGTAGTTGATTTGAGCGACTCATTTCATTATTGGACTCACCAAACCACTTACAGTGTTTCAGGTACAAATTGACTGTTTCTCGCTGAGAAAATGCCAAAAAGCGGATTTCTGTCATAACATTGATTTACCTTCTGATTTTTCAAGGCAAGCTATTGAAAACGTCAGAAAATTGGAGAAAGGAGTCTATGTAGTTGATTTGAGAGACTCATTTCATTATTGGACTCACCAAACCACTTACAGTGTTTCAGGTACAAAATGACTGTTTCTCGCTGAGAAAATGCCAAAAAGCGGAATTCTGTCATAACATTGATTTACCTTCTGATTTTTCAAGGCAAGCTATTGAAAATGTCAGAACATTGGAGAAAGGAGACTATGTAGTTGATTTGAGAGACTCGTTTCATTATTGGACTCACCAAACCACTTACAGTGTTTCAGGTACAAAATAACCGTTTCTCGCTGAGAAAATGCCAAAAAGCGGATTTCTGTCATAACATTGATTTACCTTCTGCTTTTTTAAGGCAAGCTATTGAAAACGTTAGAAAATTGGAGAAAGGTGTCTATGTAGTTGATTTGAGAGATTCATTTCATTATTGGACTCACCAAACCACTTACAGTGTTTCAGGTACAACATGACTGTTTCTCGCTGAGAAACTGCCAAAAAGCGGATTTCTGTAATAACATTGTTTTACCTTCTGATCTTTTAAGGCAAGCTATTGAAAACGTTAGAAAATTGGAAAAAGGAGTCTATGTAGTTGATTTGAGAGACTCATTTCATTATTGGACTCACCAAACCACTTACAGTGTTTCAGGTACAAAATGACTGTTTCTCGCTGAGAAAATGCCAAAAAGCGGATTTCTGTCATAACATTGATTTACCTTCTGATTTTTCAAGGCAAGCTATTGAAAATGTCAGAACATTGGAGAAAGGAGTCTATGTAGTTGATTTGAGGGACTCATTTCATTATTGGACTCACCAAACCACTTACAGTGTTTCAGGTACAAAATGACTGTTTCTCGCTGAGAAAATGCCAAAAAGCGGATTTCTGTCATAACATTGATTTACCTTCTGATTTTTTAAGGCAAGCTATTGAAAACGTTAGAAAATTGGAGAAAGGTGTCTATGTAGTTGATTTGAGAGACTCGTTTCATTATTGGACTCACCAAACCACTTACAGTGTTTCAGGTACAAAATGACTGTTTCTCGCTGAGAAAATGCCAAAAAGCGGATTTCTGTCATAACATTGATTTACCTTCTGATTTTTTAAGGCAAGCTATTGAAAACGTTAGAAAATTGGAGAAAGGTGTCTATGTAGTTGATTTGAGAGATTCATTTCATTATTGGACTCACCAAACCACTTACAGTGTTTCAGGTACAAAATGACTGTTTCTCGCTGAGAAAATGCCAAAAAGCGGATTTCTGTCATAACATTGATTTACCTTCTGATTTTTTAAGGCAAGCTATTGAAAACGTTAGAAAATTGGAGAAAGGTTTCTATGTAGTTGATTTGAGAGATTCATTTCATTATTGGACTCACCAAACCACTTACAGTGTTTCAGGTACAAAATGACTGTTTCTCGCTGAGAAAATGCCAAAAAGCGGATTTCTGTCATAACATTGATTTACCTTCTGATTTTTCAAGGCAAGCTATTGAAAACGTCAGAAAATTGGAGAAAGGAGTCTATGTAGTTGATTTGAGAGACTCATTTCATTATTGGACTCACCAAACCACTTACAGTGTTTCAGGTACAAAATGACCGTTTCTCGCTGAGAAAATGCCAAAAAGTGGATTTCTGTAATAACATTGTTTTACCTTCTGATTTTTTAAGGCAAGCTATTGAAAACGTTAGAGAATTGGAAAAACTAGTCTATGTAGTTGAATGAGAGACTAATTTCATTATTGGACTCACCAAACCACTTACAGTGTTTCAGGTACAAAATGACTGTTTCTCGCTGAGAAAATGCCAAAAAGCGGATTTCTGTCATAACATTGATTTACCTTCTGATTTTTCAAGACAAGCTATTGAAAATGTCAGAACATTGGAGAAAGGAGACTATGTAGTTGATTTGACAGACTCGTTTCATTATTGGACTCACCAAACCACTTACAGTGTTTCAGGTACAAAATGACTGTTTCTCGCTGAGAAAATGCCAAAAAGCGGATTTCTGTCATAACATTGATTTACCTTCTGATTTTTTAAGGCAAGCTATTGAAAACGTCAGAAAATTGGAGAAAGGAGTCTATGTAGTTGATTTGAGAGACTCATTTCATTATTGGACTCACCAAACCACTTACAGTGTTTCAGGTACAAAATGACCGTTTCTCGCTGAGAAAATGCCAAAAAGTGGATTTCTGTAATAACATTGTTTTACCTTCTGATTTTTTAAGGCAAGCTATTGAAAACGTTAGAGAATTGGAAAAACTAGTCTATGTAGTTGAATGAGAGACTAATTTCATTATTGGACTCACCAAACCACTTACAGTGTTTCAGGTACAAAATGACTGTTTCTCGCTGAGAAAATGCCAAAAAGCGGATTTCTGTCATAACATTGATTTACCTTCTGATTTTTCAAGACAAGCTATTGAAAATGTCAGAACATTGGAGAAAGGAGACTATGTAGTTGATTTGACAGACTCGTTTCATTATTGGACTCACCAAACCACTTACAGTGTTTCAGGTACAAAATGACTGTTTCTCGCTGAGAAAATGCCAAAAAGCGGATTTCTGTCATAACATTGATTTACCTTCTGATTTTTTAAGGCAAGCTATTGAAAACGTTAGAAAATTGGAGAAAGGTGTCTATGTAGTTGATTTGAGAGACTCATTTCATTATTGGACTCACCAAAACACTTACAGTGTTTCAGGTACAAAATGACTGTTTCTCGCTGAGAAAATGCCAAAAAGCGGATTTCTGTAATAACATTGTTTTACCTTCTGATTTTTTAAGGCAAGCTATTGAAAACGTCAGAAAATTGGAGAAAGATGTCTATGTAGTTGATTTGAGAGATTAATTTCATTATTGGACTCACCAAACCACTTACAGTGTTTCAGGTACAAAATGACTGTTTCTCGCTGAGAAAATGCCAAAAAGCGGATTTCTGTCATAACATTGATTTACCTTCTGATTTTTCAAGGCAAGCTATTGAAAACGTCAGAAAATTGGAGAAAGGAGTCTATGTAGTTGATTTGAGAGAGTCATTTCATTATTGGACTCACCAAACCACTTACAGTGTTTCAGGTACAAAATGACCGTTTCTCGCTGAGAAAATGCCAAAAAGTGGATTTCTGTAATAACATTGTTTTACCTTCTGATTTTTTAAGGCAAGCTATTGAAAACGTTAGAGAATTGGAAAAACTAGTCTATGTAGTTGAATGAGAGACTAATTTCATTATTGGACTCACCAAACCACTTACAGTGTTTCAGGTACAAAATGACTGTTTCTCGCTGAGAAAATGCCAAAAAGCGGATTTCTGTCATAACATTGATTTACCTTCTGATTTTTCAAGGCAAGCTATTGAAAATGTCAGAACATTGGAGAAAGGAGACTATGTAGTTGATTTGACAGACTCGTTTCATTATTGGACTCACCAAACCACTTACAGTGTTTCAGGTACAAAATGACTGTTTCTCGCTGAGAAAATGCCAAAAAGCGGATTTCTGTCATAACATTGATTTACCTTCTGATTTTTTAAGGCAAGCTATTGAAAACGTTAGAAAATTGGAGAAAGGTTTCTATGTAGTTGATTTGAGAGATTCATTTCATTATTGGACTCACCAAACCACTTACAGTGTTTCAGGTACAAAATGACTGTTTCTCGCTGAGAAAATGCCAAAAAGCGGATTTCTGTAATAACATTGTTTTACCTTCTGATTTTTTAAGGCAAGCTATTGAAAACGTCAGAAAATTGGAGAAAGATGTCTATGTAGTTGATTTGAGAGATTAATTTCATTATTGGACTCACCAAACCACTTACAGTGTTTCAGGTACAAAATGACTGTTTCTCGCTGAGAAAATGCCAAAAAGCGGATTTCTGTCATAACATTGATTTACCTTCTGATTTTTCAAGGCAAGCTATTGAAAACGTCAGAAAATTGGAGAAAGGAGTCTATGTAGTTGATTTGAGAGACTCATTTCATTATTGGACTCACCAAACCACTTACAGTGTTTCAGGTACAAAATGACCGTTTCTCGCTGAGAAAATGCCAAAAAGTGGATTTCTGTAATAACATTGTTTTACCTTCTGATTTTTTAAGGCAAGCTATTGAAAACGTTAGAGAATTGGAAAAACTAGTCTATGTAGTTGAATGAGAGACTAATTTCATTATTGGACTCACCAAACCACTTACAGTGTTTCAGGTACAAAATGACTGTTTCTCGCTGAGAAAATGCCAAAAAGCGGATTTCTGTCATAACATTGATTTACCTTCTGATTTTTCAAGGCAAGCTATTGAAAATGTCAGAACATTGGAGAAAGGAGACTATGTAGTTGATTTGACAGACTCGTTTCATTATTGGACTCACCAAACCACTTACAGTGTTTCAGGTACAAAATGACTGTTTCTCGCTGAGAAAATGCCAAAAAGCGGATTTCTGTCATAACATTGATTTACCTTCTGATTTTTTAAGGCAAGCTATTGAAAACGTTAGAAAATTGGAGAAAGGTGTCTATGTAGTTGATTTGAGAGACTCATTTCATTATTGGACTCACCAAAACACTTACAGTGTTTCAGGTACAAAATGACTGTTTCTCGCTGAGAAAATGCCAAAAAGCGGATTTCTGTAATAACATTGTTTTACCTTCTGATTTTTTAAGGCAAGCTATTGAAAACGTCAGAAAATTGGAGAAAGATGTCTATGTAGTTGATTTGAGAGATTAATTTCATTATTGGACTCACCAAACCACTTACAGTGTTTCAGGTACAAAATGACTGTTTCTCGCTGAGAAAATGCCAAAAAGCGGATTTCTGTCATAACATTGATTTACATTCTGATTTTTCAAGGCAAGCTATTGAAAACGTCAGAAAATTGGAGAAAGGAGTCTATGTAGTTGATTTGAGAGACTCATTTCATTATTGGACTCACCAAACCACTTACAGTGTTTCAGGTACAAAATGACCGTTTCTCGCTGAGAAAATGCCAAAAAGTGGATTTCTGTAATAACATTGTTTTACCTTCTGATTTTTTAAGGCAAGCTATTGAAAACGTTAGAGAATTGGAAAAACTAGTCTATGTAGTTGAATGAGAGACTAATTTCATTATTGGACTCACCAAACCACTTACAGTGTTTCAGGTACAAAATGACTGTTTCTCGCTGAGAAAATGCCAAAAAGCGGATTTCTGTCATAACATTGATTTACCTTCTGATTTTTTAAGGCAAGCTATTGAAAACGTTAGAAAATTGGAGAAAGGTGTCTATGTAGTTGATTTGAGAGATTCATTTCATTATTGGACTCACCAAACCACTTACAGTGTTTCAGGTACAAAATGACTGTTTCTCGCTGAGAAAATGCCAAAAAGCGGATTTCTGTCATAACATTGATTTACCTTCTGATTTTTTAAGGCAAGCTATTGAAAACGTTAGAAAATTGGAGAAAGGTTTCTATGTAGTTGATTTGAGAGATTCATTTCATTATTGGACTCACCAAACCACTTACAGTGTTTCAGGTACAAAATGACTGTTTCTCGCTGAGAAAATGCCAAAAAGCGGATTTCTGTCATAACATTGATTTACCTTCTGATTTTTCAAGGCAAGCTATTGAAAACGTCAGAAAATTGGAGAAAGGAGTCTATGTAGTTGATTTGAGAGACTCATTTCATTATTGGACTCACCAAACCACTTACAGTGTTTCAGGTACAAAATGACCGTTTCTCGCTGAGAAAATGCCAAAAAGTGGATTTCTGTAATAACATTGTTTTACCTTCTGATTTTTTAAGGCAAGCTATTGAAAACGTTAGAGAATTGGAAAAACTAGTCTATGTAGTTGAATGAGAGACTAATTTCATTATTGGACTCACCAAACCACTTACAGTGTTTCAGGTACAAAATGACTGTTTCTCGCTGAGAAAATGCCAAAAAGCGGATTTCTGTCATAACATTGATTTACCTTCTGATTTTTCAAGACAAGCTATTGAAAATGTCAGAACATTGGAGAAAGGAGACTATGTAGTTGATTTGACAGACTCGTTTCATTATTGGACTCACCAAACCACTTACAGTGTTTCAGGTACAAAATGACTGTTTCTCGCTGAGAAAATGCCAAAAAGCGGATTTCTGTCATAACATTGATTTACCTTCTGATTTTTTAAGGCAAGCTATTGAAAACGTTAGAAAATTGGAGAAAGGTGTCTATGTAGTTGATTTGAGAGACTCATTTCATTATTGGACTCACCAAAACACTTACAGTGTTTCAGGTACAAAATGACTGTTTCTCGCTGAGAAAATGCCAAAAAGCGGATTTCTGTAATAACATTGTTTTACCTTCTGATTTTTTAAGGCAAGCTATTGAAAACGTCAGAAAATTGGAGAAAGATGTCTATGTAGTTGATTTGAGAGATTAATTTCATTATTGGACTCACCAAACCACTTACAGTGTTTCAGGTACAAAATGACTGTTTCTCGCTGAGAAAATGCCAAAAAGCGGATTTCTGTCATAACATTGATTTACCTTCTGATTTTTCAAGGCAAGCTATTGAAAACGTCAGAAAATTGGAGAAAGGAGTCTATGTAGTTGATTTGAGAGAGTCATTTCATTATTGGACTCACCAAACCACTTACAGTGTTTCAGGTACAAAATGACCGTTTCTCGCTGAGAAAATGCCAAAAAGTGGATTTCTGTAATAACATTGTTTTACCTTCTGATTTTTTAAGGCAAGCTATTGAAAACGTTAGAGAATTGGAAAAACTAGTCTATGTAGTTGAATGAGAGACTAATTTCATTATTGGACTCACCAAACCACTTACAGTGTTTCAGGTACAAAATGACTGTTTCTCGCTGAGAAAATGCCAAAAAGCGGATTTCTGTCATAACATTGATTTACCTTCTGATTTTTCAAGGCAAGCTATTGAAAATGTCAGAACATTGGAGAAAGGAGACTATGTAGTTGATTTGACAGACTCGTTTCATTATTGGACTCACCAAACCACTTACAGTGTTTCAGGTACAAAATGACTGTTTCTCGCTGAGAAAATGCCAAAAAGCGGATTTCTGTCATAACATTGATTTACCTTCTGATTTTTTAAGGCAAGCTATTGAAAACGTTAGAAAATTGGAGAAAGGTTTCTATGTAGTTGATTTGAGAGATTCATTTCATTATTGGACTCACCAAACCACTTACAGTGTTTCAGGTACAAAATGACTGTTTCTCGCTGAGAAAATGCCAAAAAGCGGATTTCTGTAATAACATTGTTTTACCTTCTGATTTTTTAAGGCAAGCTATTGAAAACGTCAGAAAATTGGAGAAAGATGTCTATGTAGTTGATTTGAGAGATTAATTTCATTATTGGACTCACCAAACCACTTACAGTGTTTCAGGTACAAAATGACTGTTTCTCGCTGAGAAAATGCCAAAAAGCGGATTTCTGTCATAACATTGATTTACCTTCTGATTTTTCAAGGCAAGCTATTGAAAACGTCAGAAAATTGGAGAAAGGAGTCTATGTAGTTGATTTGAGAGACTCATTTCATTATTGGACTCACCAAACCACTTACAGTGTTTCAGGTACAAAATGACCGTTTCTCGCTGAGAAAATGCCAAAAAGTGGATTTCTGTAATAACATTGTTTTACCTTCTGATTTTTTAAGGCAAGCTATTGAAAACGTTAGAGAATTGGAAAAACTAGTCTATGTAGTTGAATGAGAGACTAATTTCATTATTGGACTCACCAAACCACTTACAGTGTTTCAGGTACAAAATGACTGTTTCTCGCTGAGAAAATGCCAAAAAGCGGATTTCTGTCATAACATTGATTTACCTTCTGATTTTTCAAGGCAAGCTATTGAAAATGTCAGAACATTGGAGAAAGGAGACTATGTAGTTGATTTGACAGACTCGTTTCATTATTGGACTCACCAAACCACTTACAGTGTTTCAGGTACAAAATGACTGTTTCTCGCTGAGAAAATGCCAAAAAGCGGATTTCTGTCATAACATTGATTTACCTTCTGATTTTTTAAGGCAAGCTATTGAAAACGTTAGAAAATTGGAGAAAGGTGTCTATGTAGTTGATTTGAGAGACTCATTTCATTATTGGACTCACCAAAACACTTACAGTGTTTCAGGTACAAAATGACTGTTTCTCGCTGAGAAAATGCCAAAAAGCGGATTTCTGTAATAACATTGTTTTACCTTCTGATTTTTTAAGGCAAGCTATTGAAAACGTCAGAAAATTGGAGAAAGATGTCTATGTAGTTGATTTGAGAGATTAATTTCATTATTGGACTCACCAAACCACTTACAGTGTTTCAGGTACAAAATGACTGTTTCTCGCTGAGAAAATGCCAAAAAGCGGATTTCTGTCATAACATTGATTTACATTCTGATTTTTCAAGGCAAGCTATTGAAAACGTCAGAAAATTGGAGAAAGGAGTCTATGTAGTTGATTTGAGAGACTCATTTCATTATTGGACTCACCAAACCACTTACAGTGTTTCAGGTACAAAATGACCGTTTCTCGCTGAGAAAATGCCAAAAAGTGGATTTCTGTAATAACATTGTTTTACCTTCTGATTTTTTAAGGCAAGCTATTGAAAACGTTAGAGAATTGGAAAAACTAGTCTATGTAGTTGAATGAGAGACTAATTTCATTATTGGACTCACCAAACCACTTACAGTGTTTCAGGTACAAAATGACTGTTTCTCGCTGAGAAAATGCCAAAAAGCGGATTTCTGTCATAACATTGATTTACCTTCTGATTTTTCAAGGCAAGCTATTGAAAATGTCAGAACATTGGAGAAAGGAGACTATGTAGTTGATTTGACAGACTCGTTTCATTATTGGACTCACCAAACCACTTACAGTGTTTCAGGTACAAAATGACTGTTTCTCGCTGAGAAAATGCCAAAAAGCGGATTTCTGTCATAACATTGATTTACCTTCTGATTTTTTAAGGCAAGCTATTGAAAACGTTAGAAAATTGGAGAAAGGTGTCTATGTAGTTGATTTGAGAGACTCATTTCATTATTGGACTCACCAAACCACTTACAGTGTTTCAGGTACAAAATTACTGTTTCTCGCTGAGAAAATGCCAAAAAGCGGATTTCTGTCATAACATTGATTTACCTTCTGATTTTTTAAGGCAAGCTATTGAAAACGTCAGAAAATTGGAGAAAGGAGTCTATGTAGTTGATTTGAGAGACTCATTTCATTATTGGACGCACCAAACCACTTACAGTGTTTCAGGTACAAAATGACTGTTTTTCGCTGAGAAAAGGCCAAAAAGCGGATTTCTGTCATAACATTGATTTACCTTCTGATTTTTCAAGGCAAGCTATTGAAAACGTCAGAAAATTGGGGAAATGAGTCTATGTAGTTGATTTGAGGGACTCATTTCATTATTGGACTCACCAAACCACTTACAGTGTTTCGGGTACAAAATGACTGTTTCTCGCTGAGAAAATGCCAAAAAGCGGATTTCTGTCATAACATTGATTTACCTTCTGATTTTTTAAGGCAAGCTATTGAAAACGTTAGAAAATTGGAGAAAGGAGTCTATGTAGTTGATTTGAGAGACTGATTTCATTATTGGACTCACCAAACCACTTACAGTGTTTCAGGTTCAAAATGACTGTTTCTCGCTGAGAAACTGCCAAAAAGCGGATTTCTGTAATAACATTGTTTCAAGTGTCTGAGAGAGCTTAGCAAGGGGCCTCGCATTGACCATTACTTCCTTAGAGGTAGGGCAAATCAGTCGAGTGAAGCCCAGTGGTAGGATATTCACCACAGTCCACAGGGTATCAGAACCCCAGACGAAGCTCAATCAAGCACAGATCCATTTATGAACATCAGCCCAGAGCCCATCCAGCCACAGACAGCAGTAGAGCGGAGGCTGACTGGACGAAAACCTCAAATCTTGTGGCCTAAATCCTGTCAGAAAAAGGAGTGGGAAACCACAGACACAGACCTCGTCCACCTTTTAGAAGGTCTGAAAGGGGGTGTGGAGAAAAAACTGGACAAGATCGGAGAGACCATTTATAGCTATGGAGCAGAGAGATTTGGTGTGAAACGTGAGAACTTGCAGACACAGAAGGAACCATCTGCTCATCTCAAGTCCAGGAGACAACAAGAGATTCAGAGACTCGTGAAAGAAAGGAGGTGCCTGAGGAAACAATGGAAGAAGGCCACGGAAGTGGAAAGGAAAGGCCTTGGGGCACTACAGGGCGACATCAAGCAGCGTCTGGCAGCACTGCGAAGAGCAGAATGCCTGAGAAGGCAACATAAGAAGAGAGAGCGAACGAGGACTGCCTTCTACAGAGATCCCTATAAATTTGTTAAGGACCTCTTTGTCAGGGAGAAATCTGGGACCCTCAAAGTACCCATAAGAGAACTGGAAGAACATCTTCGGAAGACCTACTCCGACAAACAGAGGCATGTGCCAGCCAGCATTCCGGAGGATATGCCACCCATCCAACCACCTGAGCACCAGATGGAAACAAGGCCCCCCACATGGAGCGAAGTTGAGAGCACAGTAAAACGGGCAAGAACAGCTTCAGCCCCGGGGCCCAACGGCATTCCATACAGGGTGTATAAGAACACGCCAGGCGTCTTGAAATACCTCTGGAAGCTTATGAAAGTGGCATGGGAAAAAGGAATGATACCAAAGGCATGGCGACGGGCAGGAGGGATCCTGATTCCCAAAGAGAAGAATTCCTCAACCATCGAGCAGTTTCGCCAGATCAGCCTTCTCAATGTGGAAGGAAAGATTTTCTTCAGTGTCGTGGCCCGTAGGCTCTCAGCATTCCTGCTGGCGAACAACTTTGTTGACACCTCAGTGCAAAAGGCAGGGATAATTGGGTTCTCAGGTTGCTTGGAACACACAAATGTCATCTGGCACCAAGTACAGACGGCCAAGAAGGAGAAGAAAGACCTGCATGTGGTGTTTTTAGATCTTGCCAATGCCTTCGGGTCAGTGCCTCATGAGATCTTGTGGACAGCGTTCAACTTCTTTCAAGTGCCAGAGGGAATCGCAAGTCTAGTCAAAGCCTACTTCCAGGATCTCCAATTCTGTGTTACAGCACAGGATAGTACAACTGCCTGGCAGCACCTTGAGATAGGCATTATGGCGGGCTGCACCATCTCGCCACTGGTGTTTACAATGGCAATGGAGCTACTTATTCGTGCATCACGATGGGTGGTTGGAGGAGAACGATTGAAGAGCCGGCTCCGTCTTCCCCCAATCAGGGCGTACATGGACGACATGACGACAATAACAACAACGGTCGCATGTACCAAACGTCTGCTGGAGAAACTCCGGGGAAACATCAAATGGGCACGAATGGAGATTAAACCCAGCAAATCCCGTAGCATCTCCATTGTCAAAGGTAAGCTCACCAATGCAAGGTTCTATGTGGACGACCAGCCAATCCCAACAGTTCTGGAGAAGCCTATCAAAAGCCTTGGCCGATGGTATAGCGCAGAACTTAAAGACTCTGAGCAGGTGGAACAACTCAGGCAGGATACAATCAGCGGCCTCAAGCAGATTAACAACACTGCTCTCCCTGGAAAATTGAAGCTATGGTGCTTTCAGTTTGGGCTGCTACCTCGCCTCATGTGGCCAATTTCCATCTATGAGGTCACCTTATCTCATGTCAATCGGCTTGAGAGACTGGTGAATGCCCAAGTGAGGAAGTGGCTTGGACTGCCGAGATGCCTTTCCAGCATAGGCCTGTATGGCAATGGAGCGCTCTCCCTTCCAATCTCAAGCCTGGTGGAGGAGTACAAATGTGCCAAAACAAGGGTGGAAATGACCCTTACAGAATCCCGGGACCCATGCGTCAGAGATGCGGCTCCAAACCTGGCAACAGGGAGGAAATGGAAACCATCTGCAGCAGTAGCAGTGGCAAAGACCACCCTCAGACACCGGGATATAGTGGGACGAGTCCAACATGGCAGAGGGGGTCTTGGCCTGGAAGCAACAACACCCGCTTGGCAAAAGGCTACTCCGTCTGAACGGCGACACATGGTGGTTGAGGAGGTGCGCAACCAGGAGGAGGCAGCCAGGTGTGCCAAGGCAGTCTCCCAAGCCCAGCAAGGACGCTGGATGAGGTGGGAGGGTGTGGAGAGGAGGAAAATCACGTGGAATGAGATGTGGAGCATGGAGGCTAATAGGCTCAGCTTCATCATCAGAGCCACTTATGATGTCCTGCCCTCTCCAACCAACCTACATCTCTGGTATGGAGAGGACCCAGCCTGCCTGCAGTGTGCAGCCCCAGCAACCCTCAAACACATCCTGGTGGGTTGCAAGACCAGCCTGACTCAAGGAAGATACACCTGGCGCCATAACCAAGTGTTGAAGTGCTTGGCTGCCGAACTTGAGGACAAGAGGGTCACCATCAACGCCATGCCTTTCAAAACCCAGACCACCCTCCCACGGAAGACAACATTCGTCCGACAAGGGGAGAAACGGAGAACCAAGCCATCACCTCCAAACTCAGGCCCACTGGACACAGCCCGGGATTGGGAAATGCGGGTAGACCTCAGCCAGAGGCTCACTTTCCCGCCAGAAATCGCAGCAACCAACCTGTGCCCAGATTTGGTCCTCTGGTCCAAGTCCTGCCGGCGTGTCTTCATTGTGGAGCTGACTGTCCCGTGGGAGGATAACATCGACGAAGCATTCGAAAGAAAAAGGCTGCGTTATGCTAACCTAGCAGCTGATGCTGAGGCGCGGGGATGAAACGTAAAGGTGTGGCCAGTGGAGGTTGGCTGCCGAGGCTTTGTAGCCAGGTCCACCACACGGCTCCTGAAGGAAGTTGGGATCAGAGGACAGGCCCAGCGGAAGGCAATAAAAGAACTTGCCAAAGCAGCCGAACGGAGCAGTCACTGGCTGTGGCTGAAACGGAGGGATGCAACATGGGCTGTTTGATGACCACGGGGTGCCAGCATATGACACACACCCAGGTCTGATCAGCCTGTGGCAGGCCAACCTTGGAAGAGGGTGTATTGTGTTAAGAGGCCGAAACACCTGATGAAGACAAGGCACACAACTGATGACGTGTAGATTTGG
Source organism: Cololabis saira (assembly GCF_033807715.1). Taxonomy (NCBI): domain Eukaryota; kingdom Metazoa; phylum Chordata; class Actinopteri; order Beloniformes; family Belonidae; genus Cololabis; species Cololabis saira. The sequence continues at coordinate 136,541 of NW_026906193.1, read as the reverse complement.
TGGTGCCCCGCGATCTTGTCCAAACTCCACCCCACAGTCATGTCCGATAGGAGTTATCGTGCTGATATATTTTAGGGATATTAACAGCTAGTCCTATTAAGAATCCTACCTTCTGATTTTTTAAGGCAAGCTATTGAAAACGTCAGAAAATTGGAGAAAGGAGTCTATGTAGTTGATTTGAGCGACTCATTTCATTATTGGACTCACCAAACCACTTACAGTGTTTCAGGTACAAAATGACTGTTTCTCGATGAGAAACTGCCAAAAAGCGGATTTCTGTCATAACATTGATTTACCTTCTGATTTTTTAAGGCAAGCTATTGAAAACGTCAGAAAATTGGAGAAAGGAGTCTATGTAGTTGATTTGAGAGACTCATTTCATTATTGGACTCACCAAACCACTTACAGTGTTTCAGGTACAAAATGACCGTTTCTCGCTGAGAAAATGCCAAAAAGCGGATTTCTGTAATAACATTGTTTTACCTTCTGATTTTTTAAGGCAAGCTATTGAAAACGTCAGAAAATTGGAGAAAGGAGTCTATGTAGTTGATTTGAGGGACTCATTTCATTATTGGACTCACCAAACCACTTACAGTGTTTCAGGTACAAAATGACTGTTTATCGCTGAGAAAATGCCAAAAAGCGGATTTCTGTCATAACATTGATTTACCTTCTGATTTTTTAAGGCAAGCTATTGAAAACGTTAGAAAATTGGAGAAAGGTGTCTATGTAGTTGATTTGAGAGACTCATTTAATTATTGGACTCACCAAACCACTTACAGTGTTTCAGGTACAAAATTACTGTTTCTCGCTGAGAAAATGCCAAAAAGCGGATTTCTGTCATAACATTGATTTACCTTCTGATTTTTTAAGGCAAGCTATTGAAAACGTCAGAAAATTGGAGAAAGGAGTCTATGTAGTTGATTTGAGAGACTCATTTCATTATTGGACTCACCAAACCACTTACAGTGTTTCAGGTACAAAATGACTGTTTCTCGCTGAGAAAATGGCAAAAAGCGGATTTCTGTCATAACATTGATTTACCTTCTGATTTTTTAAGGCAAGCTATTGAAAACGTTAGAAAATTGAAGAAAGGAGTCTATGTAGTTGATTTGAGAGACTCATTTCATTATTGGACTCACCAAACCACTTACTTACTTTCAGGAACAAAATGACTGTTTCTCGCTGAGAAACTGCCAAAAAGCGGATTTCTGTCATAACATTGATTTACCTTCTGATTTTTTAAGGCAAGCTATTGAAAACGTCAGAAAATTGGAGAAAGGAGTCTATGTAGTTGATTTGAGAGACTCATTTCATTATTGGACTCACCAAACCACTTACAGTGTTTCAGGTTCAAAATGACTGTTTCTCGCTGAGAAACTGCCAAAAAGCGGATTTCTGTAATAACATTGTTTCAAGTGTCTGAGAGAGCTTAGCAAGGGGCCTCGCATGGACCATTACTTCCTTAAAGGTAGGGCAAATCAGTCGAGTGAAGCCCAGTGGTAGGATATTCACCACAGTCCACAGGGTATCAGAACCCCAGACGAAGCTCAATCAAGCACAGATCCATTTATGAACATCAGCCCAGAGCCCATCCAGCCACAGACAGCAGTAGAGCGGAGGCTGACTGGACGAAAACCTCAAATCTTCTGGCCTAAATCCTGTCAGAAAAAGGAGTGGGAAACCACAGACACAGACCTCGTCCACCTTTTAGAAGGTCTGAAAGGGGGTGTGGAGAAAAAACTGGACAAGATCGGAGAGACCATTTATAGCTATGGAGCAGAGAGATTTGGTGTGAAACGTGAGAACTTGCAGACACAGAAGGAACCATCTGCTCATCTCAAGTCCAGGAGACAACAAGAGATTCAGAGACTCGTGAAAGAAAGGAGGTGCCTGAGGAAACAATGGAAGAAGGTCACGGAAGTGGAAAGGAAAGGCCTTGGGGCACTACAGGGCGACATCAAGCAGCGTCTGGCAGCACTGCGAAGAGCAGAATGCCTGAGAAGGCAACATAAGAAGAGAGAGCGAACGAGGACTGCCTTCTACAGAGATCCCTATAAATTTGTTAAGGACCTCTTTGTCAGGGAGAAATCTGGGACCCTCAAAGTACCCATAAGAGAACTGGAAGAACATCTTCGGAAGACCTACTCCGACAAACAGAGGCATGTGCCAGCCAGCATTCCGGAGGATATGCCACCCATCCAACCACCTGAGCACCAGATGGAAACAAGGCCCCCCACATGGAGCGAAGTTGAGAGCACAGTAAAACGGGCAAGAACAGCTTCAGCCCCGGGGCCCAACGGCATTCCATACAGGGTGTATAAGAACACGCCAGGCGTCTTGAAATACCTCTGGAAGCTTATGAAAGTGGCATGGGAAAAAGGAATGATACCAAAGGCATGGCGACGGGCAGGAGGGATCCTGATTCCCAAAGAGAAGAATTCCTCAACCATCGAGCAGTTTCGCCAGATCAGCCTTCTCAATGTGGAAGGAAAGATTTTCTTCAGTGTCGTGGCCCGTAGGCTCTCAGCATTCCTGCTGGCGAACAACTTTGTTGACACCTCAGTGCAAAAGGCAGGGATAATTGGGTTCTCAGGTTGCTTGGAACACACAAATGTCATCTGGCACCAAGTACAGACGGCCAAGAAGGAGAAGAAAGACCTGCATGTGGTGTTTTTAGATCTTGCCAATGCCTTCGGGTCAGTGCCTCATGAGATCTTGTGGACAGCGTTCAACTTCTTTCAAGTGCCAGAGGGCATCACAAGCCTACTTCCAGGATCTCCAATTCTGTGTTACAGCACAGGATAGTACAACTGCCTGGCAGCACCTTGAGATAGGCATTATGGCGGGCTGCACCATCTCGCCACTGGTGTTTACAATGGCAATGGAGCTACTTATTCGTGCATCACGATGGGTGGTTGGAGGAGAACGATTGAGAGCGGGCTCCGTCTTCCCCCAATCAGGGCGTACATGGACGACATGACGACAATAACAACAACGGTCGCATGTACCAAACGTCTGCTGGAGAAACTCCGGGGAAACATCAAATGGGCACGAATGGAGATTAAACCCAGCAAATCCCGTAGCATCTCCATTGTCAAAGGTAAGCTCACCAATGCAAGGTTCTATGTGGACGACCAGCCAATCCCAACAAGTTCTGGAGAAGCCTATCAAAAGCCTTGGCCGATGGTATAGCGCAGAACTTAAAGACTCTGAGCAGGTGGAACAACTCAGGCAGGATACAATCAGCGGCCTCAAGCAGATTAACAACACTGCTCTCCCTGGAAAATTGAAGCTATGGTGCTTTAAGTTTGGGCTGCTACCTCGCCTCATGTGGCCAATTTCCATCTATGAGGTCACCTTATCTCATGTCAATCGGCTTGAGAGACTGGTGAATGCCCAAGTGAGGAAGTGGCTTGGACTGCCGAGATGCCTTTCCAGCATAGGCCTGTATGGCAATGGAGCGCTCTCCCTTCCAATCTCAAGCCTGGTGGAGGAGTACAAATGTGCCAAAACAAGGGTGGAAATGACTCTTACAGAATCCCGGGACCCATGCGTCAGAGATGCGGCTCCAAACCTGGCAACAGGGAGGAAATGGAAACCATCTGCAGCAGTAGCAGTGGCAAAGACCACCCTCAGACACCGGGATATAGTGGGACGAGTCCAACATGGCAGAGGGGGTCTTGGCCTGGAAGCAACAACACCCGCTTGGCAAAAGGCTACTCCGTCTGAACGGCGACACATGGTGGTTGAGGAGGTGCGCAACCAGGAGGAGGCAGCCAGGTGTGCCAAGGCAGTCTCCCAAGCCCAGCAAGGACGCTGGATGAGGTGGGAGGGTGTGGAGAGGAGGAAAATCACGTGGAATGAGATGTGGAGCATGGAGGCTAATAGGCTCAGCTTCATCATCAGAGCCACTTATGATGTCCTGCCCTCTCCAACCAACCTACATCTCTGGTATGGAGAGGACCCAGCCTGCCTGCAGTGTGCAGCCCCAGCCACCCTCAAACACATCCTGGTGGGTTGCAAGACCAGCCTGACTCAAGGAAGATACACCTGGCGCCATAACCAAGTGTTGAAGGGCTTGGCTGCCGAACTTGAGGACAAGAGGGTCACCATCAACGCCATGCCTTTCAAAACCCAGACCACCCTCCCACGGAAGACAACATTCGTCCGACAAGGGGAGAAACGGAGAACCAAGCCATCACCTCCAAACTCAGGCCCACTGGACACAGCCCGGGATTGGGAAATGCGGGTAGACCTCAGCCAGAGGCTCACTTTCCCGCCAGAAATCGCAGCAACCAACCTGCGCCCAGATTTGGTCCTCTGGTCCAAGTCCTGCCGGCGTGTCTTCATTGTGGAGCTGACTGTCCCGTGGGAGGATAACATCGACGAAGCATTCGAAAGAAAAAGGCTGCGTTATGCTAACCTAGCAGCTGATGCTGAGGCGCGGGGATGGAACGTAAAGGTGTGGCCAGTGGAGGTTGGCTGCCGAGGCTTTGTAGCCAGGTCCACCACACGGCTCCTGAAGGAAGTTGGGATCAGAGGACAGGCCCAGCGGAAGGCAATAAAAGAACTTGCCAAAGCAGCCGAACGGAGCAGTCACTGGCTGTGGCTGAAACGGAGGGATGCAACATGGGCTGTTTGATGACCACGGGGTGCCACCATATGACACACACCCAGGTCTGATCAGCCTGTGGCAGGCCAACCTTGGAAGAGGGTGTATTGTGTTAAGAGGCCGAAACACCTGATGAAGACAAGGCACACAACTGATGACGTGTAGATTTGGTGGTGCCCCGCGATCCTGTCCAAACTCCACCCAACAGTCATGTCCGATAGGAGTTATCGTGCTGATATATTTTAGGGATATTAACAGCTAGTCCTATTAAGAATCCTACCTTCTGATTTTTTAAGGCAAGCTATTGAAAACGTCAGAAAATTGGAGAAAGGAGTCTATGTAGTTGATTTGAGCGACTCATTTCATTATTGGACTCACCAAACCACTTACAGTGTTTCAGGTACAAAATGACTGTTTCTCGCTGAGAAACTGCCAAAAAGCGGATTTCTGTCATAACATTGATTTACCTTCTGATTTTTTAAGGCAAGCTATGGAAAACGTCAGAAAATTGGAGAAAGGAGTCTATGTAGTTGATTTGAGAGACTCATTTCATTATTGGACTCACCAAACCACTTACAGTGTTTCAGGTACAAAATAACCGTTTCTCGCTGAGAAAATGCCAAAAAGCGGATTTCTGTAATAACATTGTTTTACCTTCTGATTTTTTAAGGCAAGCTATTGAAAACGTCAGAAAATTGGAGAAAGGAGTCTATGTAGTTGATTTGAGGGACTCATTTCATTATTGGACTCACCAAATCACTTACAGTGTTTCAGGTACAAAATGATTGTTTCTCGCTGAGAAAATGCCAAAAAGCGGATTTCTGTCATAACATTGATTTACCTTCTGATTTTTTAAGGCAAGCTATTGAAAACGTTAGAAAATTGGAGAAAGGTGTCTATGTAGTTGATTTGAGCGACTCATTTCATTATTGGACTCACCAAACCACTTACAGTGTTTCAGGTACAAAATGACTGTTTCTCGCTGAGAAAATGCCAAAAAGCGGATTTCTGTCATAACATTGATTTACCTTCTGATTTTTTAAGGCAAGCTATTGAAAACGTCCGAAAATTGGAGAAAGGTGTCTCTGTAGTTGATTTGAGAGATTCATTTCATTATTGGACTCACCAAACCACTTACAGTGTTTCAGGTACAAAATGACTGTTTCTCGCCTAGAAAATGCCAAAAAGCGGATTTCTGTAATAACATTGTTTTACCTTCTGATTTTTTAAGGCAAGCTATTGAAAACGTTAGAAAATTGGAAAAAGGAGTCTATGTAGTTGATTTGAGAGACTCATTTCATTATTGGACTCACCAAACCACTTACAGTGTTTCAGGTACAACATGACTGTTTCTCGCTGAGAAAATGCCAAAAAGCGGATTTCTGTAATAACATTGTTTTACCTTCTGATTTTTTAAGGCAAGCTATTGAAAACGTTAGAAAATTGGAAAAAGGAGTCTATGTAGTTGATTTGAGAGACTCATTTCACTATTGGACCCACCAAACCACTTACAGTGTTTCAGGTACAAAATGACTGTTTCTCGCCTAGAAAATGCCAAAAAGCGGATTTCTGTAATAACATTGTTTTACCTTCTGATTTTTTAAGGCAAGCTATTGAAAACGTTAGAAAATTGGAGAAAGGTGTCTATGTAGTTGATTTGAGCGACTCATTTCATTATTGGACTCACCAAACCACTTACAGTGTTTCAGGTACAAAATGACTGTTTCTCGCTGAGAAAATGCCAAAAAGCGGATTTCTGTCATAACATTGATTTACCTTCTGATTTTTTAAGGCAAGCTATTGAAAACGTTAGAAAATTGGAGAAAGGTGTCTCTGTAGTTGATTTGAGAGATTCATTTCATTATTGGACTCACCAAACCACTTACAGTGTTTCAGGTACAAAATGACTGTTTCTCGCCTAGAAAATGCCAAAAAGCGGATTTCTGTAATAACATTGTTTTACCTTCTGATTTTTTAAGGCAAGCTATTGAAAACGTTAGAAAATTGGAAAAAGGAGTCTATGTAGTTGATTTGAGAGACTCATTTCATTATTGGACTCACCAAACCACTTACAGTGTTTCAGGTACAAAATGACTGTTTCTCGCTGAGAAAATGCCAAAAAGCGGATTTCTGTCATAACATTGATTTACCTTCTGATTTTTTAAGGCAAGCTATTGGAAACGTTAGAAAATTGGAGAAAGGTGTCTATGTAGTTGATTTGAGAGATTCATTTCATTATTGGATTCACCAAACCACTTACAGTGTTTCAGGTACAACATGACTGTTTCTCGCTGAGAAAATGCCAAAAAGCGGATTTCTGTAATAACATTGTTTTACCTTCTGATTTTTTAAGGCAAGCTATTGAAAACGTTAGAAAATTGGAAAAAGGAGTCTATGTAGTTGATTTGAGAGACTCATTTCATTATTGGACTCACCAAACCACTTACAGTGTTTCAGGTACAAAATGACTGTTTCTCGCCTAGAAAATGCCAAAAAGCGCATTTCTGTCATAACATTGATTTACCTTCTGATTTTTCAAGGCAAGCTATTGAAAATGTCAGAACATTGGAGAAAGGAGTCTATGTAGTTGATTTGAGGGACTCATTTCATTATTGGACTCACCACACCACTTACAGTGTTTCAGGTACAAAATGACTGTTTCTCGCTGAGAAAATGCCAAAAAGCGGATTTCTGTCATAACATTGATTTACCTTCTGATTTTTTAAGGCAAGCTATTGAAAACGTTAGAAAATTGGAGAAAGGTGTCTATGTAGTTGATTTGAGAGACTCGTTTCATTATCGGACTCACCAAACCACTTACAGTGTTTCAGGTACAAAATGACTGTTTCTCGCTGAGAAAATGCCAAAAAGCGGATTTCTGTCATAACATTGATTTACCTTCTGATTTTTTAAGGCAAGCTATTGAAAACGTTAGAAAATTGGAGAAAGGTGTCTATGTAGTTGATTTGAGAGATTCATTTCATTATTGGACTCACCAAACCACTTACAGTGTTTCAGGTACAAAATGACTGTTTCTCGCTGAGAAAATGCCAAAAAGCGGATTTCTGTCATAACATTGATTTACCTTCTGATTTTTTAAGGCAAGCTATTGAAAACGTTAGAAAATTGGAGAAAGGTGTCTATGTAGTTGATTTGAGAGATCCATTTCATTATTGGACTCACCAAACCACTTACAGTGTTTCAGGTACAAAATGACTGTTTCTCGCTGAGAAAATGCCAAAAAGCGGATTTCTGTAATAACATTGTTTTACCTTCTGATTTTTTAAGGCAAGCTATTGAAAACGTTAGAAAATTGGAAAAAGGAGTCTATGTAGTTGATTTGAGAGACTCATTTCATTATTGGACTCACCAAACCACTTACAGTGTTTCAGGTACAAAATGACTGTTTCTCGCTGAGAAAATGCCAAAAAGCGGATTTCTGTCATAACATTGATTTACCTTCTGATTTTTCAAGGCAAGCTATTGAAAATGTTAGAAAATTGGAGAAAGGTGTCTATGTAGTTGATTTGAGAGACTCATTTCATTATTGGACTCACCAAACCACTTACAGTGTTTGAGGTACAAAATGACTGTTTCTCGCTGAGAAAATGCCAAAAAGCGGATTTCTGTCATAACATTGATTTACCTTCTGATTTTTCAAGGCAAGCTATTGAAAACGTCAGAAAATTGGAGAAAGGAGTCTAAGTAGTTGATTTGAGAGACTCATTTCATTATTGGACTGACCAAACCACTTACAGTGTTTCAGGTACAAAATGACTGTTTCTCGCCTAGAAAATGCCAAAAAGCGGATTTCTGTAATAACATTGTTTTACCTTCTGAATTTTTAAGGCAACCTATTGAAAACGTCAGAAAATTGGAGAAAGGAGTCTATTTAGTTGATTTGAGGGACTCATTTCATTATTGGACTCACCAAACCACTTACAGTGTTTCAGGTACAAAATGACCGTTTCTCGCTGAGAAAATGCCAAAAAGTGGATTTCTGTAATAACATTGTTTTACATTCTGATTTTTTAAGGCAAGCTATTGAAAACGTTAGAAAATTGGATAAACTAGTCTATGTAGTTGACTTGAGAGACTAATTTCATTATTGGACTCACCAAACCACTTACAGTGTTTCAGGTACAAAATGACTGTTTCTCGCTGAGAAAATGCCAAAAAGCGGATTTCTGTCATAACATTGATTTACCTTCTGATTTTTCAAGGCAAGCTATTGAAAATGTCAGAACATTGGAGAAAGGAGACTATGTAGTTGATTTGAGAGACTCGTTTCATTATTGGACTCACCAAACCACTTACAGTGTTTCAGGTACAAAATGACTGTTTCTCGCTGAGAAAATGGCAAAAAGCGGATTTCTGTCATAACATTGATTTACCTTCTGATTTTTTAAGGCAAGCTATTGAAAACGTCAGAAAATTGGAGAAAGGAGTCTATGTAGTTGATTTGAGGGACTCATTTCATTATTGGACTCACCAAACCACTTACAGTGTTTCAGGTACAAAATGACTGTTTCTCGCTGAGAAACTGCCAAAAAGCAGATTTCTGTCATAACATTGATTTACCTTCTGATTTTTTAAGGCAAGCTATTGAAAACGTCAGAAAATTGGAGAAAGGTGTCTATGTAGTTGATTTGAGCGACTCATTTCATTATTGGACTCACCAAACCACTTACAGTGTTTCAGGTACAAAATGACTGTTTCTCGCTGAGAAAATGCCAAAAAGCGGATTTCTGTCATAACATTGATTTACCTTCTGATTTTTCAAGGCAAGCTATTGAAAACGTCAGAAAATTGGAGAAAGGTGTCTATGTAGTTGATTTGAGAGATTCATTTCATTATTGGACTCACCAAACCACTTACAGTGTTTCAGGTACAAAATGACTGTTTCTCGCTGAGAAACTGCCAAAAAGCGGATTTCTGTCATAACATTGATTTACCTTCTGATTTTTTAAGGCAAGCTATTGAAAACGTCAGAAAATTGGAGAAATGTGTCTATGTAGTTGATTTGAGCGACTCATTTCATTATTGGACTCACCAAACCACTTACAGTGTTTCAGGTACAAATTGACTGTTTCTCGCTGAGAAAATGCCAAAAAGCGGATTTCTGTCATAACATTGATTTACCTTCTGATTTTTCAAGGCAAGCTATTGAAAACGTCAGAAAATTGGAGAAAGGAGTCTATGTAGTTGATTTGAGAGACTCATTTCATTATTGGACTCACCAAACCACTTACAGTGTTTCAGGTACAAAATGACTGTTTCTCGCTGAGAAAATGCCAAAAAGCGGAATTCTGTCATAACATTGATTTACCTTCTGATTTTTCAAGGCAAGCTATTGAAAATGTCAGAACATTGGAGAAAGGAGACTATGTAGTTGATTTGAGAGACTCGTTTCATTATTGGACTCACCAAACCACTTACAGTGTTTCAGGTACAAAATAACCGTTTCTCGCTGAGAAAATGCCAAAAAGCGGATTTCTGTCATAACATTGATTTACCTTCTGCTTTTTTAAGGCAAGCTATTGAAAACGTTAGAAAATTGGAGAAAGGTGTCTATGTAGTTGATTTGAGAGACTCATTTCATTATTGGACTCACCAAACCACTTACAGTGTTTCAGGTACAAAATGACCGTTTCTCGCTGAGAAAATGCCAAAAAGTGGATTTCTGTAATAACATTGTTTTACATTCTGATTTTTTAAGGCAAGCTATTGAAAACGTTAGAAAATTGGATAAACTAGTCTATGTAGTTGACTTGAGAGACTAATTTCATTATTGGACTCACCAAACCACTTACAGTGTTTCAGGTACAAAATGACTGTTTCTCGCTGAGAAACTGCCAAAAAGCGGATTTCTGTCATAACATTGATTTACCTTCTGATTTTTTAAGGCAAGCTATTGAAAACGTCAGAAAATTGGAGAAAGGTGTCTATGTAGTTGATTTGAGCGACTCATTTCATTATTGGACTCACCAAACCACTTACAGTGTTTCAGGTACAACATGACTGTTTCTCGCTGAGAAAATGCCAAAAAGCGGAATTCTGTCATAACATTGATTTACCTTCTGATTTTTCAAGTCAAGCTATTGAAAATGTCAGAACATTGGAGAAAGGAGACTATGTAGTTGATTTGAGAGACTCGTTTCATTATTGGACTCACCAAACCACTTACAGTGTTTCAGGTACAAAATAACCGTTTCTCGCTGAGAAAATGCCAAAAAGCGGATTTCTGTCATAACATTGATTTACCTTCTGCTTTTTTAAGGCAAGCTATTGAAAACGTTAGAAAATTGGAGAAAGGTGTCTATGTAGTTGATTTGAGAGATTCATTTCATTATTGGACTCACCAAACCACTTACAGTGTTTCAGGTACAACATGACTGTTTCTCGCTGAGAAAATGCCAAAAAGCGGATTTCTGTCATAACATTGATTTACCTTCTGATTTTTCAAGGCAAGCTATTGAAAATGTCAGAACATTGGAGAAAGGAGTCTATGTAGTTGATTTGAGGGACTCATTTCATTATTGGACTCACCAAACCACTTACAGTGTTTCAGGTACAAAATGACTGTTTCTCGCTGAGAAAATGCCAAAAAGCGGATTTCTGTCATAACATTGATTTACCTTCTGATTTTTCAAGGCAAGCTATTGAAAATGTCAGAACATTGGAGAAAGGAGTCTATGTAGTTGATTTGAGGGACTCATTTCATTATTGGACTCACCAAACCACTTACAGTGTTTCAGGTACAAAATGACTGTTTCTCGCTGAGAAAATGCCAAAAAGCGGATTTCTGTCATAACATTGATTTACCTTCTGATTTTTTAAGGCAAGCTATTGAAAACGTTAGAAAATTGGAGAAAGGTGTCTATGTAGTTGATTTGAGAGACTCGTTTCATTATTGGACTCACCAAACCACTTACAGTGTTTCAGGTACAACATGACTGTTTCTCGCTGAGAAAATGCCAAAAAGCGGATTTCTGTCATAACATTGATTTACCTTCTGATTTTTCAAGGCAAGCTATTGAAAATGTCAGAACATTGGAGAAAGGAGTCTATGTAGTTGATTTGAGGGACTCATTTCATTATTGGACTCACCAAACCACTTACAGTGTTTCAGGTACAAAATGACTGTTTCTCGCTGAGAAAATGCCAAAAAGCGGATTTCTGTCATAACATTGATTTACCTTCTGATTCTTTAAGGCAAGCTATTGAAAACGTTAGAAAATTGGAGAAAGGTGTCTATGTAGTTGATTTGAGAGACTCGTTTCATTATTGGACTCACCAAACCACTTACAGTGTTTCAGGTACAAAATGACTGTTTCTCGCTGAGAAAATGCCAAAAAGCGGATTTCTGTCATAACATTGATTTACCTTCTGATTTTTTAAGGCAAGCTATTGAAAACGTTAGAAAATTGGAGAAAGGTGTCTATGTAGTTGATTTGAGAGATTCATTTCATTATTGGACTCACCAAACCACTTACAGTGTTTCAGGTACAAAATGACTGTTTCTCGCTGAGAAAATGCCAAAAAGCGGATTTCTGTCATAACATTGATTTACCTTCTGATTTTTTAAGGCAAGCTATTGAAAACGTTAGAAAATTGGAGAAAGGTTTCTATGTAGTTGATTTGAGAGATTCATTTCATTATTGGACTCACCAAACCACTTACAGTGTTTCAGGTACAAAATGACTGTTTCTCGCTGAGAAAATGCCAAAAAGCGGATTTCTGTAATAACATTGTTTTACCTTCTGATTTTTTAAGGCAAGCTATTGAAAACGTTAGAAAATTGGAGAAAGGAGTCTATGTAGTTGATTTGAGAGACTCATTTCATTATTGGACTCACCAAACCACTTACAGTGTTTCAGGCACAAAATGACTGTTTCTCGCTGAGAAACTGCCAAAAAGCGGATTTCTGTCATAACATTGATTTACCTTCTGATTTTTTAAGGCAAGCTATTGAAAACGTCAGAAAATTGGAGAAAGGTGTCTATGTAGTTGATTTGAGCGACTCATTTCATTATTGGACTCACCAAACCACTTACAGTGTTTCAGGTACAAAATGACTGTTTCTCGCTGAGAAAATGCCAAAAAGCGGATTTCTGTAATAACATTGTTTTACCTTCTGATTTTTTAAGGCAAGCTATTGAAAACGTCAGAAAATTGGAGAAGATGTCTATGTAGTTGATTTGAGAGATTAATTTCATTATTGGACTCACCAAACCACTTACAGTGTTTCAGGTACAAAATGACTGTTTCTCGCTGAGAAAATGCCAAAAAGCGGATTTCTGTCATAACATTGATTTACCTTCTGATTTTTCAAGGCAAGCTATTGAAAACGTCAGAAAATTGGAGAAAGGAGTCTATGTAGTTGATTTGAGAGACTCATTTCATTATTGGACTCACCAAACCACTTACAGTGTTTCAGGTACAAAATGACCGTTTCTCGCTGAGAAAATGCCAAAAAGTGGATTTCTGTAATAACATTGTTTTACCTTCTGATTTTTTAAGGCAAGCTATTGAAAACGTTAGAGAATTGGAAAAACTAGTCTATGTAGTTGAATGAGAGACTAATTTCATTATTGGACTCACCAAACCACTTACAGTGTTTCAGGTACAAAATGACTGTTTCTCGCTGAGAAAATGCCAAAAAGCGGATTTCTGTCATAACATTGATTTACCTTCTGATTTTTCAAGGCAAGCTATTGAAAATGTCAGAACATTGGAGAAAGGAGACTATGTAGTTGATTTGACAGACTCGTTTCATTATTGGACTCACCAAACCACTTACAGTGTTTCAGGTACAAAATGACTGTTTCTCGCTGAGAAAATGCCAAAAAGCGGATTTCTGTCATAACATTGATTTACCTTCTGATTTTTTAAGGCAAGCTATTGAAAACGTTAGAAAATTGGAGAAAGGTGTCTATGTAGTTGATTTGAGAGACTCATTTCATTATTGGACTCACCAAACCACTTACAGTGTTTCAGGTACAAAATGACTGTTTCTCGCTGAGAAAATGCCAAAAAGCGGATTTCTGTCATAACATTGATTTACCTTCTGATTTTTTAAGGCAAGCTATTGAAAACGTCAGAAAATTGGAGAAAGGAGTCTATGTAGTTGATTTAAGAGACTCATTTCATTATTGGACGCACCAAACCACTTACAGTGTTTCAGGTACAAAATGACTGTTTTTCGCTGAGAAAAGGCCAAAAAGCGGATTTCTGTCATAACATTGATTTACCTTCTGATTTTTCAAGGCAAGCTATTGAAAACGTCAGAAAATTGGGGAAATGAGTCTATGTAGTTGATTTGAGGGACTCATTTCATTATTGGACTCACCAAACCACTTACAGTGTTTCGGGTACAAAATGACTGTTTCTCGCTGAGAAAATGCCAAAAAGCGGATTTCTGTCATAACATTGATTTACCTTCTGATTTTTTAAGGCAAGCTATTGAAAACGTTAGAAAATTGGAGAAAGGTGTCTATGTAGTTGATTTGAGAGACTGATTTCATTATTGGACTCACCAAACCACTTACAGTGTTTCAGGTTCAACATGACTGTTTCTCGCTGAGAAAATGCCAAAAAGCGGATTTCTGTAATAACATTGTTTCAAGTGTCTGAGAGAGCTTAGCAAGGGGCCTCGCATTGACCATTACTTCCTTAGAGGTAGGGCAAATCAGTCGAGTGAAGCCCAGTGGTAGGATATTCACCACAGTCCACAGGGTATCAGAACCCCAGACGAAGCTCAATCAAGCACAGATCCATTTATGAACATCAGCCCAGAGCCCATCCAGCCACAGACAGCAGTAGAGCGGAGGCTGACTGGACGAAAACCTCAAATCTTGTGGCCTAAATCCTGTCAGAAAAAGGAGTGGGAAACCACAGACACAGACCTCGTCCACCTTTTAGAAGGTCTGAAAGGGGGTGTGGAGAAAAAACTGGACAAGATCGGAGAGACCATTTATAGCTATGGAGCAGAGAGATTTGGTGTGAAACGTGAGAACTTGCAGACACAGAAGGAACCATCTGCTCATCTCAAGTCCAGGAGACAACAAGAGATTCAGAGACTCGTGAAAGAAAGGAGGTGCCTGAGGAAACAATGGAAGAAGGCCACGGAAGTGGAAAGGAAAGGCCTTGGGGCACTACAGGGCGACATCAAGCAGCGTCTGGCAGCACTGCGAAGAGCAGAATGCCTGAGAAGGCAACATAAGAAGAGAGAGCGAACGAGGACTGCCTTCTACAGAGATCCCTATAAATTTGTTAAGGACCTCTTTGTCAGGGAGAAATCTGGGACCCTCAAAGTACCCATAAGAGAACTGGAAGAACATCTTCGGAAGACCTACTCCGACAAACAGAGGCATGTGCCAGCCAGCATTCCGGAGGATATGCCACCCATCCAACCACCTGAGCACCAGATGGAAACAAGGCCCCCCACATGGAGCGAAGTTGAGAGCACAGTAAAACGGGCAAGAACAGCTTCAGCCCCGGGGCCCAACGGCATTCCATACAGGGTGTATAAGAACACGCCAGGCGTCTTGAAATACCTCTGGAAGCTTATGAAAGTGGCATGGGAAAAAGGAATGATACCAAAGGCATGGCGACGGGCAGGAGGGATCCTGATTCCCAAAGAGAAGAATTCCTCAACCATCGAGCAGTTTCGCCAGATCAGCCTTCTCAATGTGGAAGGAAAGATTTTCTTCAGTGTCGTGGCCCGTAGGCTCTCAGCATTCCTGCTGGCGAACAACTTTGTTGACACCTCAGTGCAAAAGGCAGGGATAATTGGGTTCTCAGGTTGCTTGGAACACACAAATGTCATCTGGCACCAAGTACAGACGGCCAAGAAGGAGAAGAAAGACCTGCATGTGGTGTTTTTAGATCTTGCCAATGCCTTCGGGTCAGTGCCTCATGAGATCTTGTGGACAGCGTTCAACTTCTTTCAAGTGCCAGAGGGCATCACAAGCCTACTTCCAGGATCTCCAATTCTGTGTTACAGCACAGGATAGTACAACTGCCTGGCAGCACCTTGAGATAGGCATTATGGCGGGCTGCACCATCTCGCCACTGGTGTTTACAATGGCAATGGAGCTACTTATTCGTGCATCACGATGGGTGGTTGGAGGAGAACGATTGAGAGCGGGCTCCGTCTTCCCCCAATCAGGGCGTACATGGACGACATGACGACAATAACAACAACGGTCGCATGTACCAAACGTCTGCTGGAGAAACTCCGGGGAAACATCAAATGGGCACGAATGGAGATTAAACCCAGCAAATCCCGTAGCATCTCCATTGTCAAAGGTAAGCTCACCAATGCAAGGTTCTATGTGGACGACCAGCCAATCCCAACAAGTTCTGGAGAAGCCTATCAAAAGCCTTGGCCGATGGTATAGCGCAGAACTTAAAGACTCTGAGCAGGTGGAACAACTCAGGCAGGATACAATCAGCGGCCTCAAGCAGATTAACAACACTGCTCTCCCTGGAAAATTGAAGCTATGGTGCTTTAAGTTTGGGCTGCTACCTCGCCTCATGTGGCCAATTTCCATCTATGAGGTCACCTTATCTCATGTCAATCGGCTTGAGAGACTGGTGAATGCCCAAGTGAGGAAGTGGCTTGGACTGCCGAGATGCCTTTCCAGCATAGGCCTGTATGGCAATGGAGCGCTCTCCCTTCCAATCTCAAGCCTGGTGGAGGAGTACAAATGTGCCAAAACAAGGGTGGAAATGACTCTTACAGAATCCCGGGACCCATGCGTCAGAGATGCGGCTCCAAACCTGGCAACAGAGAGGAAATGGAAACCATCTGCAGCAGTAGCAGTGGCAAAGACCACCCTCAGACACCGGGATATAGTGGGACGAGTCCAACATGGCAGAGGGGGTCTTGGCCTGGAAGCAACAACACCCGCTTGGCAAAAGGCTACTCCGTCTGAACGGCGACACATGGTGGTTGAGGAGGTGCGCAACCAGGAGGAGGCAGCCAGGTGTGCCAAGGCAGTCTCCCAAGCCCAGCAAGGACGCTGGATGAGGTGGGAGGGTGTGGAGAGGAGGAAAATCACGTGGAATGAGATGTGGAGCATGGAGGCTAATAGGCTCAGCTTCATCATCAGAGCCACTTATGATGTCCTGCCCTCTCCAACCAACCTACATCTCTGGTATGGAGAGGACCCAGCCTGCCTGCAGTGTGCAGCCCCGGCCACCCTCAAACACATCCTGGTGGGTTGCAAGACCAGCCTGACTCAAGGAAGATACACCTGGCGCCATAACCAAGTGTTGAAGGGCTTGGCTGCCGAACTTGAGGACAAGAGGGTCACCATCAACGCCATGCCTTTCAAAACCCAGACCACCCTCCCACGGAAGACAACATTCGTCCGACAAGGGGAGAAACGGAGAACCAAGCCATCACCTCCAAACTCAGGCCCACTGGACACAGCCCGGGATTGGGAAATGCGGGTAGACCTCAGCCAGAGGCTCACTTTCCCGCCAGAAATCGCAGCAACCAACCTGCGCCCAGATTTGGTCCTCTGGTCCAAGTCCTGCCGGCGTGTCTTCATTGTGGAGCTGACTGTCCCGTGGGAGGATAACATCGACGAAGCATTCGAAAGAAAAAGGCTGCGTTATGCTAACCTAGCAGCTGATGCTGAGGCGCGGGGATGGAACGTAAAGGTGTGGCCAGTGGAGGTTGGCTGCCGAGGCTTTGTAGCCAGGTCCACCACACGGCTCCTGAAGGAAGTTGGGATCAGAGGAAAGGCCCAGCGGAAGGCAATAAAAGAACTTGCCAAAGCAGCCGAACGGAGCAGTCACTGGCTGTGGCTGAAACGGAGGGATGCAACATGGGCTGTTTGATGACCACGGGGTGCCACCATATGACACACACCCAGGTCTGATCAGCCTGTGGCAGGCCAACCTTGGAAGAGGGTGTATTGTGTTAAGAGGCCGAAACACCTGATGAAGACAAGGCACACAACTGATGACGTGTAGATTTGGTGGTGCCCCGCGATCCTGTCCAAACTCCACCCAACAGTCATGTCCGATAGGAGTTATCGTGCTGATATATTTTAGGGATATTAACAGCTAGTCCTATTAAGAATCCTACCTTCTGATTTTTTAAGGCAAGCTATTGAAAACGTCAGAAAATTGGAGAAAGGAGTCTATGTAGTTGATTTGAGCGACTCATTTCATTATTGGACTCACCAAACCACTTACAGTGTTTCAGGTACAAAATGACTGTTTCTCGCTGAGAAACTGCCAAAAAGCGGATTTCTGTCATAACATTGATTTACCTTCTGATTTTTTAAGGCAAGCTATGGAAAACGTCAGAAAATTGGAGAAAGGAGTCTATGTAGTTGATTTGAGAGACTCATTTCATTATTGGACTCACCAAACCACTTACAGTGTTTCAGGTACAAAATGACCGTTTCTCGCTGAGAAAATGCCAAAAAGCGGATTTCTGTAATAACATTGTTTTACCTTCTGATTTTTTAAGGCAAGCTATTGACCTGTTTAGTGCCTACGTCACGCGCGTCCTCGTCAGTCATTTCCGGGGCCAGACAGATGTTGTGACAGTGCTGTGTACCTCTCTGTTTCAACAGATCTGAGACTAAAGCAGCGCTTTCCTGCCACTTACATTAATAACTTACACTACATTAACTTAACTTAACTTACTTAACTTACATTAGGCTACTTAACACTTACACCTTGTCATAACTGCACGCGAGCGTCGCTCTGCGTGCCATCGGACGCGCTCTGTCCACACTGAACGCGTTATCGGCCCCACGTTCTTTTGATTGACAGCTGAAACTCGCTTTTTAAAAGGCTGACAAGCTTGATATTGTGATATTTAAATGTTTAAATGTTCTTCTATTTTCTTCCTGTCACTCGTTGAAAGCCCGTTGAAAGCGCTGTAGGAAACAGTCATGATGAGGAACGGCTGATCCAGTTAGTTGAAATGAGAAGTTATCTCTATGATTCCTCCTCATTTCACTACAAAAACCTCAATAAAGTGGCAGAAATAAATACTATCTTATTATTATATAAGTCCCGGAACATCGGGAGGGAGAGAAAAGGTCCTGTAAGTGTGGAAAAAACCAACAATTAATAACTGCGTGTGGTGACGCAATCAAACAGCGAACAGCGTGGAATGAGCGGCGTGTTCTCGTGGTGTTAAATGCAGCAAACATGTCAGCATGTCAGATCATTACTGGGATGTGGGGAAAAAGCAGAGGACACGAGAAATGATCCAGGTTGAGTTGGATTTGGGAAACCGCTGGTGATGGAGACGTCACGGGGACGCACAGCGCAGCAGATCGGGAGCGCAGAGAAAAGGACCCTCTTCTCTTTTTTTCTGATGCATCCGAAATAGACAAACAGGCGATCTATGAACTTCAATGAGAAATAAAACACCAAGGGAATATGGATAAAAGGAGGTGCCGGATATTGTTCCAGCAGAATCTGACACAAATTAAGCCCTAATAAGATTCTTATTATTTTATCAGAAGCTTCCAGCTCCTTGGCGATCTCCCTCCAGCAGCTGCCACTTTATTGAGGTTCTTGTATTGAAATGACTGTTTCCTACAGCGCTTTCAACCGGCTTTCAACGCCAGCGACAGGAAAAAAATAGAAACAGGGCGTCTGACAGAAATCCAGCTCAAAACGGCGCTGCGCCGCTCGCAACCAGTATGGACAGTGCAATAAAAAATAAAGCAATGGAACTGTATTAACTCTGTATTAACTGTAATAACTCTATTCAAGTTGAAAGCGTTAAGACCCTTTTTAACCCTCGATGGTTCCTTTCTGAAAAAGGAGGTTATAGTAAAGAGATTCACGGGTTCAAACATGTTGTTTACAACGGTGCCTGCTATGCCTGTAAGCCGGGTCGGACCCGGACGTGACGTCAGCCTAGAAATGACGTCACGCTAAACAACTCAATTGAAAACGTCAGAAAATTGGAGAAAGGAGTCTATGTAGTTGATTTGAGGGACTCATTTCATTATTGGACTCACCAAACCACTTACAGTGTTTCAGGTACAACATGACTGTTTCTCGCTGAGAAAATGCCAAAAAGCGGATTTCTGTAATAACATTGTTTTACCTTCTGATTTTTTAAGGCAAGCTATTGAAAACGTTAGAAAATTGGAAAAAGGAGTCTATGTAGTTGATTTGAGAGACTCATTTCATTATTGGACTCACCAAACCACTTTACAGTGTTTCAGGTACAAAATGACTGTTTCTCGCTGAGAAAATGCCAAAAAGCGGATTTCTGTCATAACATTGATTTACCTTCTGATTTTTCAAGGCAAGCTATTGAAAACGTTAGAAAATTGGAGAAAGGTGTCTATGTAGTTGATTTGAGGGACTCATTTCATTATTGGACTCACCAAACCACTTACAGTGTTTCAGGTACAAAATGACTGTTTCTCGCTGAGAAACTGCCAAAAAGCAGATTTCTGTCATAACATTGATTTACCTTCTGATTTTTTAAGGCAAGCTATTGAAAACGTTAGAAAATTGGAGAAAGGTGTCTATGTAGTTGATTTGAGCGACTCATTTCATTATTGGACTCACCAAACCACTTACAGTGTTTCAGGTACAAAATGACTGTTTCTCGCTGAGAAAATGCCAAAAAGCGGATTTCTGTAATAACATTGTTTTACCTTCTGATTTTTTAAGGCAAGCTATTGAAAACGTTAGAAAATTGGAAAAAGGAGTCTATGTAGTTGATTTGAGAGACTCATTTCATTATTGGACTCACCAAACCACTTTACAGTGTTTCAGGTACAAAATGACTGTTTCTCGCTGAGAAAATGCCAAAAAGCGGATTTCTGTCATAACATTGATTTACCTTCTGATTTTTCAAGGCAAGCTATTGAAAACGTCAGAAAATTGGAGAAAGGAGTCTATGTAGTTGATTTGAGGGACTCATTTCATTATTGGACTCACCAAACCACTTTACAGTGTTTCAGGTACAAAATGACTGTTTCTCGCTGAGAAAATGCCAAAAAGCGGATTTCTGTCATAACATTGATTTACCTTCTGATTTTTCAAGGCAAGCTATTGAAAGCGTTAGAAAATTGGAGAAAGGTGTCTATGTAGTTGATTTGAGGGACTCATTTCATTATTGGACTCACCAAACCACTTACAGTGTTTCAGGTACAAAATGACTGTTTCTCGCTGAGAAACTGCCAAAAAGCAGATTTCTGTCATAACATTGATTTACCTTCTGATTTTTTAAGGCAAGCTATTGAAAACGTTAGAAAATTGGAGAAAGGTGTCTATGTAGTTGATTTGAGCGACTCATTTCATTATTGGACTCACCAAACCACTTACAGTGTTTCAGGTACAAAATGACTGTTTCTCGCTGAGAAAATGCCAAAAAGCGGATTTCTGTAATAACATTGTTTTACCTTCTGATTTTTTAAGGCAAGCTATTGAAAACGTTAGAAAATTGGAAAAAGGAGTCTATGTAGTTGATTTGAGAGACTCATTTCATTATTGGACTCACCAAACCACTTTACAGTGTTTCAGGTACAAAATGACTGTTTCTCGCTGAGAAAATGCCAAAAAGCGGATTTCTGTCATAACATTGATTTACCTTCTGATTTTTCAAGGCAAGCTATTGAAAACGTCAGAAAATTGGAGAAAGGAGTCTATGTAGTTGATTTGAGGGACTCATTTCATTATTGGACTCACCAAACCACTTACAGTGTTTCAGGTACAAAATGACTGTTTCTCGCTGAGAAACTGCCAAAAAGCAGATTTCTGTCATAACATTGATTTACCTTCTGATTTTTTAAGGCAAGCTATTGAAAACGTTAGAAAATTGGAGAAAGGTGTCTATGTAGTTGATTTGAGCGACTCATTTCATTATTGGACTCACCAAACCACTTACAGTGTTTCAGGTACAAAATGACTGTTTCTCGCTGAGAAACTGCCAAAAAGCAGATTTCTGTCATAACATTGATTTACCTTCTGATTTTTTAAGGCAAGCTATTGAAAACGTCAGAAAATTGGAGAAAGGTGTCTATGTAGTTGATTTGAGCGACTCATTTCATTATTGGACTCACCAAACCACTTACAGTGTTTCAGGTACAAAATGACTGTTTCTCGCTGAGAAAATGCCAAAAAGCGGATTTCTGTCATAACATTGATTTACCTTCTGATTTTTCAAGGCAAGCTATTGAAAACGTCAGAAAATTGGAGAAATGTGTCTATGTAGTTGATTTGAGCGACTCATTTCATTATTGGACTCACCAAACCACTTACAGTGTTTCAGGTACAAATTGACTGTTTCTCGCTGAGAAAATGCCAAAAAGCGGATTTCTGTCATAACATTGATTTACCTTCTGATTTTTCAAGGCAAGCTATTGAAAACGTCAGAAAATTGGAGAAAGGAGTCTATGTAGTTGATTTGAGAGACTCATTTCATTATTGGACTCACCAAACCACTTACAGTGTTTCAGGTACAAAATGACTGTTTCTCGCTGAGAAAATGCCAAAAAGCGGAATTCTGTCATAACATTGATTTACCTTCTGATTTTTCAAGGCAAGCTATTGAAAATGTCAGAACATTGGAGAAAGGAGACTATGTAGTTGATTTGAGAGACTCGTTTCATTATTGGACTCACCAAACCACTTACAGTGTTTCAGGTACAAAATAACCGTTTCTCGCTGAGAAAATGCCAAAAAGCGGATTTCTGTCATAACATTGATTTACCTTCTGCTTTTTTAAGGCAAGCTATTGAAAACGTTAGAAAATTGGAGAAAGGTGTCTATGTAGTTGATTTGAGAGACTCATTTCATTATTGGACTCAACAAACCACTTACAGTGTTTCAGGTACAAAATGACCGTTTCTCGCTGAGAAAATGCCAAAAAGTGGATTTCTGTAATAACATTGTTTTACATTCTGATTTTTTAAGGCAAGCTATTGAAAACGTTAGAAAATTGGATAAACTAGTCTATGTAGTTGACTTGAGAGACTAATTTCATTATTGGACTCACCAAACCACTTACAGTGTTTCAGGTACAAAATGACTGTTTCTCGCTGAGAAAATGCCAAAAAGCGGATTTCTGTCATAACATTGATTTACCTTCTGATTTTTCAAGGCAAGCTATTGAAAATGTCAGAACATTGGAGAAAGGAGACTATGTAGTTGATTTGACAGACTCGTTTCATTATTGGACTCACCAAACCACTTACAGTGTTTCAGGTACAAAATGACTGTTTCTCGCTGAGAAAATGCCAAAAAGCGGATTTCTGTCATAACATTGATTTACCTTCTGATTTTTTAAGGCAAGCTATTGAAAACGTTAGAAAATTGGAGAAAGGTGTCTATGTAGTTGATTTGAGAGACTCATTTCATTATTGGACTCACCAAACCACTTACAGTGTTTCAGTTACAAAATTACTGTTTCTCGCTGAGAAAATGCCAAAAAGCGGATTTCTGTCATAACATTGATTTACCTTCTGATTTTTTAAGGCAAGCTATTGAAAACGTCAGAAAATTGGAGAAAGGAGTCTATGTAGTTGATTTGAGGGACTCATTTCATTATTGGACTCACCAAACCACTTACAGTGTTTCAGGTACAAAATGACTGTTTCTCGCTGAGAAACTGCCAAAAAGCGGATTTCTGTCATAACATTGATTTACCTTCTGATTTTTTAAGGCAAGCTATTGAAAACGTCAGAAAATTGGAGAAAGGTGTCTATGTAGTTGATTTGAGCGACTCATTTCATTATTGGACTCACCAAACCACTTACAGTGTTTCAGGTACAAAATGACTGTTTCTCGCTGAGAAAATGCCAAAAAGCGGATTTCTGTCATAACATTGATTTACCTTCTGATTTTTCAAGGCAAGCTATTGAAAACGTCAGAAAATTGGAGAAAGGTGTCTATGTAGTTGATTTGAGAGATTCATTTCATTATTGGACTCACCAAACCACTTACAGTGTTTCAGGTACAAAATGACTGTTTCTCGCTGAGAAACTGCGAAAAAGCGGATTTCTGTCATAACATTGATTTACCTTCTGATTTTTTAAGGCAAGCTATTGAAAACGTCAGAAAATTGGAGAAATGTGTCTATGTAGTTGATTTGAGGGACTCATTTCATTATTGGACTCACCAAACCACTTACAGTGTTTCAGGTACAAAATGACTGTTTCTCGCTGAGAAAATGCCAAAAAGCGGATTTCTGTCAAATGGATTTCTGTCATAACATTGATTTACCTTCTGCTTTTTTAAGGCAAGCTATTGAAAATGTCAGAAAATGTTCTGACATTTTCTGACAGTCTCTCAAATCAACTACATAGTCTCCTTTCTCCAATGGGAGAAAGGAGACTATGTAGTTGATTTGAGAGACTCATTTCATTATTGGACTCACCAAACCACTTACAGTGTTTCAGGTACAAAATGACCGTTTCTCGCTGAGAAAATGCCAAAAAGCGGAATTCTGTCATAACATTGATTTACCTTCTGATTTTTCAAGGCAAGCTATTGAAAATGTCAGAAAATGTTCTGACATTTTCTGACAGTCTCTCAAATCAACTACATAGTCTCCTTTCTCCAATGGGAGAAAGGAGACTATGTAGTTGATTTGAGAGACTCGTTTCATTATTGGACTCACCAAACCACTTACAGTGTTTCAGGTACAAAATAACCGTTTCTCGCTGAGAAAATGCCAAAAAGCGGATTTCTGTCATAACATTGATTTACCTTCTGCTTTTTTAAGGCAAGCTATTGAAAACGTTAGAAAATTGGAGAAAGGTGTCTATGTAGTTGATTTGAGAGATTCATTTCATTATTGGACTCACTGTCATAACATTGATTTACCTTCTGATTTTTCAAGGCAAGCTATTGAAAATGTCAGAACATTGGAGAAAGGAGTCTATGTAGTTGATTTGAGGGACTCATTTCATTATTGGACTCACCAAACCACTTACAGTGTTTCAGGTACAAAATGACTGTTTCTCGCTGAGAAAATGCCAAAAAGCGGATTTCTGTCATAACATTGATTTACCTTCTGATTTTTTAAGGCAAGCTATTGAAAACGTTAGAAAATTGGAGAAAGGTGTCTATGTAGTTGATTTGAGAGACTCGTTTCATTATTGGACTCACCAAACCACTTACAGTGTTTCAGGTACAAAATGACTGTTTCTCGCTGAGAAAATGCCAAAAAGCGGATTTCTGTCATAACATTGATTTACCTTCTGATTTTTTAAGGCAAGCTATTGAAAACGTTAGAAAATTGGAGAAAGGTGTCTATGTAGTTGATTTGAGAGATTCATTTCATTATTGGACTCACCAAACCACTTACAGTGTTTCAGGTACAAAATGACTGTTTCTCGCTGAGAAAATGCCAAAAAGCGGATTTCTGTCATAACATTGATTTACCTTCTGATTTTTTAAGGCAAGCTATTGAAAACGTTAGAAAATTGGAGAAAGGTTTCTATGTAGTTGATTTGAGAGATTCATTTCATTATTGGACTCACCAAACCACTTACAGTGTTTCAGGTACAAAATGACTGTTTCTCGCTGAGAAAATGCCAAAAAGCGGATTTCTGTAATAACATTGTTTTACCTTCTGATTTTTTAAGGCAAGCTATTGAAAACGTTAGAAAATTGGAGAAAGGAGTCTATGTAGTTGATTTGAGAGACTCATTTCATTATTGGACTCACCAAACCACTTACAGTGTTTCAGGCACAAAATGACTGTTTCTCGCTGAGAAACTGCCAAAAAGCGGATTTCTGTCATAACATTGATTTACCTTCTGATTTTTTAAGGCAAGCTATTGAAAACGTCAGAAAATTGGAGAAAGGTGTCTATGTAGTTGATTTGAGCGACTCATTTCATTATTGGACTCACCAAACCACTTACAGTGTTTCAGGTACAAAATGACTGTTTCTCGCTGAGAAAATGCCAAAAAGCGGATTTCTGTAATAACATTGTTTTACCTTCTGATTTTTTAAGGCAAGCTATTGAAAACGTCAGAAAATTGGAGAAAGATGTCTATGTAGTTGATTTGAGAGATTAATTTCATTATTGGACTCACCAAACCACTTACAGTGTTTCAGGTACAAAATGACTGTTTCTCGCTGAGAAAATGCCAAAAAGCGGATTTCTGTCATAACATTGATTTACCTTCTGATTTTTCAAGGCAAGCTATTGAAAACGTCAGAAAATTGGAGAAAGGAGTCTATGTAGTTGATTTGAGAGACTCATTTCATTATTGGACTCACCAAACCACTTACAGTGTTTCAGGTACAAAATGACCGTTTCTCGCTGAGAAAATGCCAAAAAGTGGATTTCTGTAATAACATTGTTTTACCTTCTGATTTTTTAAGGCAAGCTATTGAAAACGTTAGAGAATTGGAAAAACTAGTCTATGTAGTTGAATGAGAGACTAATTTCATTATTGGACTCACCAAACCACTTACAGTGTTTCAGGTACAAAATGACTGTTTCTCGCTGAGAAAATGCCAAAAAGCGGATTTCTGTCATAACATTGATTTACCTTCTGATTTTTCAAGGCAAGCTATTGAAAATGTCAGAACATTGGAGAAAGGAGACTATGTAGTTGATTTGACAGACTCGTTTCATTATTGGACTCACCAAACCACTTACAGTGTTTCAGGTACAAAATGACTGTTTCTCGCTGAGAAAATGCCAAAAAGCGGATTTCTGTCATAACATTGATTTACCTTCTGATTTTTTAAGGCAAGCTATTGAAAACGTTAGAAAATTGGAGAAAGGTGTCTATGTAGTTGATTTGAGAGACTCATTTCATTATTGGACTCACCAAAACACTTACAGTGTTTCAGGTACAAAATGACTGTTTCTCGCTGAGAAAATACCAAAAAGCGGATTTCTGTAATAACATTGTTTTACCTTCTGATTTTTTAAGGCAAGCTATTGAAAACGTCAGAAAATTGGAGAAAGATGTCTATGTAGTTGATTTGAGAGATTAATTTCATTATTGGACTCACCAAACCACTTACAGTGTTTCAGGTACAAAATGACTGTTTCTCGCTGAGAAAATGCCAAAAAGCGGATTTCTGTCATAACATTGATTTACCTTCTGATTTTTCAAGGCAAGCTATTGAAAACGTCAGAAAATTGGAGAAAGGAGTCTATGTAGTTGATTTGAGAGACTCATTTCATTATTGGACTCACCAAACCACTTACAGTGTTTCAGGTACAAAATGACCGTTTCTCGCTGAGAAAATGCCAAAAAGTGGATTTCTGTAATAACATTGTTTTACCTTCTGATTTTTTAAGGCAAGCTATTGAAAACGTTAGAGAATTGGAAAAACTAGTCTATGTAGTTGAATGAGAGACTAATTTCATTATTGGACTCACCAAACCACTTACAGTGTTTCAGGTACAAAATGACTGTTTCTCGCTGAGAAAATGCCAAAAAGCGGATTTCTGTCATAACATTGATTTACCTTCTGATTTTTCAAGGCAAGCTATTGAAAATGTCAGAACATTGGAGAAAGGAGACTATGTAGTTGATTTGACAGACTCGTTTCATTATTGGACTCACCAAACCACTTACAGTGTTTCAGGTACAAAATGACTGTTTCTCGCTGAGAAAATGCCAAAAAGCGGATTTCTGTCATAACATTGATTTACCTTCTGATTTTTTAAGGCAAGCTATTGAAAACGTTAGAAAATTGGAGAAAGGTGTCTATGTAGTTGATTTGAGAGACTCATTTCATTATTGGACTCACCAAACCACTTACAGTGTTTCAGGTACAAAATTACTGTTTCTCGCTGAGAAAATGCCAAAAAGCGGATTTCTGTCATAACATTGATTTACCTTCTGATTTTTTAAGATAAGCTATTGAAAACGTCAGAAAATTGGAGAAAGGAGTCTATGTAGTTGATTTGAGGGACTCATTTCATTATTGGACTCACCAAACCACTTACAGTGTTTCGGGTACAAAATGACTGTTTCTCGCTGAGAAAATGCCAAAAAGCGGATTTCTGTCATAACATTGATTTACCTTCTGATTTTTTAAGGCAAGCTATTGAAAACGTTAGAAAATTGGAGAAAGGAGTCTATGTAGTTGATTTGAGAGACTGATTTCATTATTGGACTCACCAAACCACTTACAGTGTTTCAGGTTCAAAATGACTGTTTCTCGCTGAGAAACTGCCAAAAAGCGGATTTCTGTAATAACATTGTTTCAAGTGTCTGAGAGAGCTTAGCAAGGGGCCTCGCATTGACCATTACTTCCTTAGAGGTAGGGCAAATCAGTCGAGTGAAGCCCAGTGGTAGGATATTCACCACAGTCCACAGGGTATCAGAACCCCAGACGAAGCTCAATCAAGCACAGATCCATTTATGAACATCAGCCCAGAGCCCATCCAGCCACAGACAGCAGTAGAGCGGAGGCTGACTGGACGAAAACCTCAAATCTTGTGGCCTAAATCCTGTCAGAAAAAGGAGTGGGAAACCACAGACACAGACCTCGTCCACCTTTTAGAAGGTCTGAAAGGGGGTGTGGAGAAAAAACTGGACAAGATCGGAGAGACCATTTATAGCTATGGAGCAGAGAGATTTGGTGTGAAACGTGAGAACTTGCAGACACAGAAGGAACCATCTGCTCATCTCAAGTCCAGGAAACAACAAGAGATTCAGAGACTCGTGAAAGAAAGGAGGTGCCTGAGGAAACAATGGAAGAAGGCCACGGAAGTGGAAAGGAAAGGCCTTGGGGCACTACAGGGCGACATCAAGCAGCGTCTGGCAGCACTGCGAAGAGCAGAATGCCTGAGAAGGCAACATAAGAAGAGAGAGCGAACGAGGACTGCCTTCTACAGAGATCCCTATAAATTTGTTAAGGACCTCTTTGTCAGGGAGAAATCTGGGACCCTCAAAGTACCCATAAGAGAACTGGAAGAACATCTTCGGAAGACCTACTCCGACAAACAGAGGCATGTGCCAGCCAGCATTCCGGAGGATATGCCACCCATCCAACCACCTGAGCACCAGATGGAAACAAGGCCCCCCACATGGAGCGAAGTTGAGAGCACAGTAAAACGGGCAAGAACAGCTTCAGCCCCGGGGCCCAACGGCATTCCATACAGGGTGTATAAGAACACGCCAGGCGTCTTGAAATACCTCTGGAAGCTTATGAAAGTGGCATGGGAAAAAGGAATGATACCAAAGGCATGGCGACGGGCAGGAGGGATCCTGATTCCCAAAGAGAAGAATTCCTCAACCATCGAGCAGTTTCGCCAGATCAGCCTTCTCAATGTGGAAGGAAAGATTTTCTTCAGTGTCGTGGCCCGTAGGCTCTCAGCATTCCTGCTGGCGAACAACTTTGTTGACACCTCAGTGCAAAAGGCAGGGATAATTGGGTTCTCAGGTTGCTTGGAACACACAAATGTCATCTGGCACCAAGTACAGACGGCCAAGAAGGAGAAGAAAGACCTGCATGTGGTGTTTTTAGATCTTGCCAATGCCTTCGGGTCAGTGCCTCATGAGATCTTGTGGACAGCGTTCAACTTCTTTCAAGTGCCAGAGGGCATCACAAGCCTACTTCCAGGATCTCCAATTCTGTGTTACAGCACAGGATAGTACAACTGCCTGGCAGCACCTTGAGATAGGCATTATGGCGGGCTGCACCATCTCGCCACTGGTGTTTACAATGGCAATGGAGCTACTTATTCGTGCATCACGATGGGTGGTTGGAGGAGAACGATTGAGAGCGGGCTCCGTCTTCCCCCAATCAGGGCGTACATGGACGACATGACGACAATAACAACAACGGTCGCATGTACCAAACGTCTGCTGGAGAAACTCCGGGGAAACATCAAATGGGCACGAATGGAGATTAAACCCAGCAAATCCCGTAGCATCTCCATTGTCAAAGGTAAGCTCACCAATGCAAGGTTCTATGTGGACGACCAGCCAATCCCAACAAGTTCTGGAGAAGCCTATCAAAAGCCTTGGCCGATGGTATAGCGCAGAACTTAAAGACTCTGAGCAGGTGGAACAACTCAGGCAGGATACAATCAGCGGCCTCAAGCAGATTAACAACACTGCTCTCCCTGGAAAATTGAAGCTATGGTGCTTTAAGTTTGGGCTGCTACCTCGCCTCATGTGGCCAATTTCCATCTATGAGGTCACCTTATCTCATGTCAATCGGCTTGAGAGACTGGTGAATGCCCAAGTGAGGAAGTGGCTTGGACTGCCGAGATGCCTTTCCAGCATAGGCCTGTATGGCAATGGAGCGCTCTCCCTTCCAATCTCAAGCCTGGTGGAGGAGTACAAATGTGCCAAAACAAGGGTGGAAATGACTCTTACAGAATCCCGGGACCCATGCGTCAGAGATGCGGCTCCAAACCTGGCAACAGGGAGGAAATGGAAACCATCTGCAGCAGTAGCAGTGGCAAAGACCACCCTCAGACACCGGGATATAGTGGGACGAGTCCAACATGGCAGAGGGGGTCTTGGCCTGGAAGCAACAACACCCGCTTGGCAAAAGGCTACTCCGTCTGAACGGCGACACATGGTGGTTGAGGAGGTGCGCAACCAGGAGGAGGCAGCCAGGTGTGCCAAGGCAGTCTCCCAAGCCCAGCAAGGACGCTGGATGAGGTGGGAGGGTGTGGAGAGGAGGAAAATCACGTGGAATGAGATGTGGAGCATGGAGGCTAATAGGCTCAGCTTCATCATCAGAGCCACTTATGATGTCCTGCCCTCTCCAACCAACCTACATCTCTGGTATGGAGAGGACCCAGCCTGCCTGCAGTGTGCAGCCCCAGCCACCCTCAAACACATCCTGGTGGGTTGCAAGACCAGCCTGACTCAAGGAAGATACACCTGGCGCCATAACCAAGTGTTGAAGGGCTTGGCTGCCGAACTTGAGGACAAGAGGGTCACCATCAACGCCATGCCTTTCAAAACCCAGACCACCCTCCCACGGAAGACAACATTCGTCCGACAAGGGGAGAAACGGAGAACCAAGCCATCACCTCCAAACTCAGGCCCACTGGACACAGCCCGGGATTGGGAAATGCGGGTAGACCTCAGCCAGAGGCTCACTTTCCCGCCAGAAATCGCAGCAACCAACCTGCGCCCAGATTTGGTCCTCTGGTCCAAGTCCTGCCGGCGTGTCTTCATTGTGGAGCTGACTGTCCCGTGGGAGGATAACATCGACGAAGCATTCAAAAGAAAAAGGCTGCGTTATGCTAACCTAGCAGCTGATGCTGAGGCGCGGGGATGGAACGTAAAGGTGTGGCCAGTGGAGGTTGGCTGCCGAGGCTTTGTAGCCAGGTCCACCACACGGCTCCTGAAGGAAGTTGGGATCAGAGGAAAGGCCCAGCGGAAGGCAATAAAAGAACTTGCCAAAGCAGCCGAACGGAGCAGTCACTGGCTGTGGCTGAAACGGAGGGATGCAACATGGGCTGTTTGATGACCACGGGGTGCCACCATATGACACACACCCAGGTCTGATCAGCCTGTGGCAGGCCAACCTTGGAAGAGGGTGTATTGTGTTAAGAGGCCGAAACACCTGATGAAGACAAGGCACACAACTGATGACGTGTAGATTTGGTGGTGCCCCGCGATCCTGTCCAAACTCCACCCAACAGTCATGTCCGATAGGAGTTATCGTGCTGATATATTTTAGGGATATTAACAGCTAGTCCTATTAAGAATCCTACCTTCTGATTTTTTAAGGCAAGCTATTGAAAACGTCAGAAAATTGGAGAAAGGAGTCTATGTAGTTGATTTGAGCGACTCATTTCATTATTGGACTCACCAAACCACTTACAGTGTTTCAGGTACAAAATGACTGTTTCTCGCTGAGAAACTGCCAAAAAGCGGATTTCTGTCATAACATTGATTTACCTTCTGATTTTTTAAGGCAAGCTATGGAAAACGTCAGAAAATTGGAGAAAGGAGTCTATGTAGTTGATTTGAGAGACTCATTTCATTATTGGACTCACCAAACCACTTACAGTGTTTCAGGTACAAAATGACCGTTTCTCGCTGAGAAAATGCCAAAAAGCGGATTTCTGTAATAACATTGTTTTACCTTCTGATTTTTTAAGGCAAGCTATTGACCTGTTTAGTGCCTACGTCACGCGCGTCCTCGTCAGTCATTTCCGGGGCCAGACAGATGTTGTGACAGTGCTGTGTACCTCTCTGTTTCAACAGATCTGAGACTAAAGCAGCGCTTTCCTGCCACTTACATTAATAACTTACACTACATTAACTTAACTTAACTTACTTAACTTACATTAGGCTACTTAACACTTACACCTTGTCATAACTGCACGCGAGCGTCGCTCTGCGTGCCATCGGACGCGCTCTGTCCACACTGAACGCGTTATCGGCCCCACGTTCTTTTGATTGACAGCTGAAACTCGCTTTTTAAAAGGCTGACAAGCTTGATATTGTGATATTTAAATGTTTAAATGTTCTTCTATTTTCTTCCTGTCACTCGTTGAAAGCCCGTTGAAAGCGCTGTAGGAAACAGTCATGATGAGGAACGGCTGATCCAGTTAGTTGAAATGAGAAGTTATCTCTATGATTCCTCCTCATTTCACTACAAAAACCTCAATAAAGTGGCAGAAATAAATACTATCTTATTATTATATAAGTCCCGGAACATCGGGAGGGAGAGAAAAGGTCCTGTAAGTGTGGAAAAAACCAACAATTAATAACTGCGTGTGGTGACGCAATCAAACAGCGAACAGCGTGGAATGAGCGGCGTGTTCTCGTGGTGTTAAATGCAGCAAACATGTCAGCATGTCAGATCATTACTGGGATGTGGGGAAAAAGCAGAGGACACGAGAAATGATCCAGGTTGAGTTGGATTTGGGAAACCGCTGGTGATGGAGACGTCACGGGGACTCACAGCGCAGCAGATCGGGAGCGCAGAGAAAAGGACCCTCTTCTCTTTTTTTCTGATGCATCCGAAATAGACAAACAGGCGATCTATGAACTTCAATGAGAAATAAAACACCAAGGGAATATGGATAAAAGGAGGTGCCGGATCTTGTTCCAGCAGAATCTGACACAAATTAAGCCCTAATAAGATTCTTATTATTTTATCAGAAGCTTCCAGCTCCTTGGCGATCTCCCTCCAGCAGCTGCCACTTTATTGAGGTTCTTGTATTGAAATGACTGTTTCCTACAGCGCTTTCAACCGGCTTTCAACGCCAGCGACAGGAAAAAAATAGAAACAGGGCGTCTGACAGAAATCCAGCTCAAAACGGCGCTGCGCCGCTCGCAACCAGTATGGACAGTGCAATAAAAAATAAAGCAATGGAACTGTATTAACTCTGTATTAACTGTAATAACTCTATTCAAGTTGAAAGCGTTAAGACCCTTTTTAACCCTCGATGGTTCCTTTCTGAAAAAGGAGGTTATAGTAAAGAGATTCACGGGTTCAAACATGTTGTTTACAACGGTGCCTGCTATGCCTGTAAGCCGGGTCGGACCCGGACGTGACGTCAGCCTAGAAATGACGTCACGCTAAACAACTCAATTGAAAACGTCAGAAAATTGGAGAAAGGAGTCTATGTATTTGATTTGAGGGACTCATTTCATTATTGGACTCACCAAACCACTTACAGTGTTTCAGGTACAAAATGACTGTTTCTCGCTGAGAAAATGCCAAAAAGCGGATTTCTGTCATAACATTGATTTACCTTCTGATTTTTTAAGGCAAGCTATTGAAAACGTTAGAAAATTGGAGAAAGGTGTCTATGTAGTTGATTTGAGAGATTCATTTCATTATTGGACTCACCAAACCACTTACAGTGTTTCAGGTACAAAATGACTGTTTCTCGCTGAGAAAATGCCAAAAAGCGGATTTCTGTAATAACATTGTTTTTCCTTCTGATTTTTTAAGGCAAGCTATTGAAAACGTTAGAAAGTTGGAAAAAGGAGTCTATGTAGTTGATTTGAGAGACTCATTTCATTATTGGACTCACCAAACCACTTACAGTGTTTCAGGTACAAAATGACTGTTTCTCGCTGAGAAAATGCCAAAAAGCGGATTTCTGTCATAACATTGATTTACCTTCTGATTTTTTAAGGCAAGCTATTGAAAACGTTAGAAAATTGGAGAAAGGTGTCTATGTAGTTGATTTGAGAGATTCATTTCATTATTGGACTCACCAAACCACTTACAGTGTTTCAGGTACAACATGACTGTTTCTCGCTGAGAAAATGCCAAAAAGCGGATTTCTGTAATAACATTGTTTTACCTTCTGATTTTTTAAGGCAAGCTATTGAAAACGTTAGAAAATTGGAGAAAGGTGTCTATGTAGTTGATTTGAGCGACTCATTTCATTATTGGACTCACCAAACCACTTACAGTGTTTCAGGTACAAAATGACTGTTTCTCGCTGAGAAAATGCCAAAAAGCGGATTTCTGTAATAACATTGTTTTACCTTCTGATTTTTTAAGGCAAGCTATTGAAAACGTTAGAAAATTGGAAAAAGGAGTCTATGTAGTTGATTTGAGCGACTCATTTCATTATTGGACTCACCAAACCACTTTACAGTGTTTCAGGTACAAAATGACTGTTTCTCGCTGAGAAAATGCCAAAAAGCGGATTTCTGTCATAACATTGATTTACCTTCTGATTTTTCAAGGCAAGCTATTGAAAACGTCAGAAAATTGGAGAAAGGCGTCTATGTAGTTGATTTGAGGGACTCATTTCATTATTGGACTCACCAAACCACTTACAGTGTTTCAGGTACAAAATGACTGTTTTTCGCTGAGAAACTGCCAAAAAGCAGATTTCTGTCATAACATTGATTTACCTTCTGATTTTTTAAGGCAAGCTATTGAAAACGTTAGAAAATTGGAGAAAGGTGTCTATGTAGTTGATTTGAGCGACTCATTTCATTATTGGACTCACCAAACCACTTACAGTGTTTCAGGTACAAAATGACTGTTTCTCGCTGAGAAAATGCCAAAAAGCGGATTTCTGTCATAACATTGATTTACCTTCTGATTTTTTAAGGCAAGCTATTGAAAACGTTAGAAAATTGGAGAAAGGTGTCTATGTAGTTGATTTGAGCGACTCATTTCATTATTGGACTCACCAAACCACTTACAGTGTTTCAGGTACAAAATGACTGTTTCTCGCTGAGAAAATGCCAAAAAGCGGATTTCTGTCATAACATTGATTTACCTTCTGATTTTTTAAGGCAAGCTATTGAAAACGTTAGAAAATTGGAGAAAGGTGTCTATGTAGTTGATTTGAGCGACTCATTTCATTATTGGACTCACCAAACCACTTACAGTGTTTCAGGTACAAAATGACTGTTTCTCGCTGAGAAAATGCCAAAAAGCGGATTTCTGTAATAACATTGTTTTACCTTCTGATTTTTTAAGGCAAGCTATTGAAAACGTTAGAAAATTGGAAAAAGGAGTCTATGTAGTTGATTTGAGAGACTCATTTCATTATTGGACTCACCAAACCACTTACAGTGTTTCAGGTACAAAATGACTGTTTCTCGCTGAGAAAATGCCAAAAAGCGGATTTCTGTCATAACATTGATTTACCTTCTGATTTTTTAAGGCAAGCTATTGAAAACGTTAGAAAATTGGAGAAAGGTGTCTATGTAGTGGATTTGAGCGACTCATTTCATTATTGGACTCACCAAACCACTTACAGTGTTTCAGGTACAAAATGACTGTTTCTCGCTGAGAAAATGCCAAAAAGCGGATTTCTGTCATAACATTGATTTACCTTCTGATTTTTCAAGGCAAGCTATTGAAAATGTCAGAACATTGGAGAAAGGAGACTATGTAGTTGATTTGAGAGACTCGTTTCATTATTGGACTCACCAAACCACTTACAGTGTTTCAGGTACAAAATGACTGTTTCTCGCTGAGAAAATGCCAAAAAGCGGATTTCTGTCATAACATTGATTTACCTTCTGATTTTTCAAGGCAAGCTATTGAAAATGTCAGAACATTAGAGAAAGGAGACTATGTAGTTGATTTGAGAGACTCGTTTCATTATTGGACTCACCAAACCACTTACAGTGTTTCAGGTACAAAATGACTGTTTCTCGCTGAGAAAATGCCAAAAAGCGGATTTCTGTCATAACATTGATTTACCTTCTGATTTTTCAAGGCAAGCTATTGAAAATGTCAGAACATTAGAGAAAGGAGACTATGTAGTTGATTTGAGAGACTCGTTTCATTATTGGACTCACCAAACCACTTACAGTGTTTCAGGTACAAAATGACTGTTTCTCGCTGAGAAAATGCCAAAAAGCGGATTTCTGTCATAACATTGATTTACCTTCTGATTTTTTAAGGCAAGCTATTGAAAACGTTAGAAAATTGGAGAAAGGTGTCTATGTAGTTGATTTGAGAGATTCATTTCATTATTGGACTCACCAAACCACTTACAGTGTTTCAGGTACAACATGACTGTTTCTCGCTGAGAAAATGCCAAAAAGCGGATTTCTGTAATAACATTGTTTTACCTTCTGATTTTTTAAGGCAAGCTATTGAAAACGTTAGAAAATTGGAAAAAGGAGTCTATGTAGTTGATTTGAGAGACTCATTTCATTATTGGACTCACCAAACCACTTTACAGTGTTTCAGGTACAAAATGACTGTTTCTCGCTGAGAAAATGCCAAAAAGCGGATTTCTGTCATAACATTGATTTACCTTCTGATTTTTCAAGGCAAGCTATTGAAAACGTCAGAAAATTGGAGAAAGGAGTCTATGTAGTTGATTTGAGGGACTCATTTCATTATTGGACTCACCAAACCACTTACAGTGTTTCAGGTACAAAATGACTGTTTCTCGCTGAGAAACTGCCAAAAAGCAGATTTCTGTCATAACATTGATTTACCTTCTGATTTTTTAAGGCAAGCTATTGAAAACGTTAGAAAATTGGAGAAAGGTGTCTATGTAGTTGATTTGAGCGACTCATTTCATTATTGGACTCACCAAACCACTTACAGTGTTTCAGGTACAAAATGACTGTTTCTCGCTGAGAAAATGCCAAAAAGCGGATTTCTGTAATAACATTGTTTTACCTTCTGATTTTTTAAGGCAAGCTATTGAAAACGTTAGAAAATTGGAAAAAGGAGTCTATGTAGTTGATTTGAGAGACTCATTTCATTATTGGACTCACCAAACCACTTTACAGTGTTTCGGGTACAAAATGACTGTTTCTCGCTGAGAAAATGCCAAAAAGCGGATTTCTGTCATAACATTGATTTACCTTCTGATTTTTCAAGGCAAGCTATTGAAAACGTCAGAAAATTGGAGAAAGGAGTCTATGTAGTTGATTTGAGGGACTCATTTCATTATTGGACTCACCAAACCACTTACAGTGTTTCAGGTACAAAATGACTGTTTCTCGCTGAGAAACTGCCAAAAAGCAGATTTCTGTCATAACATTGATTTACCTTCTGATTTTTTAAGGCAAGCTATTGAAAACGTTAGAAAATTGGAGAAAGGTGTCTATGTAGTTGATTTGAGCGACTCATTTCATTATTGGACTCACCAAACCACTTACAGTGTTTCAGGTACAAAATGACTGTTTCTCGCTGAGAAAATGCCAAAAAGCGGATTTCTGTAATAACATTGTTTTACCTTCTGATTTTTTAAGGCAAGCTATTGAAAACGTTAGAAAATTGGAAAAAGGAGTCTATGTAGTTGATTTGAGAGACTCATTTCATTATTGGACTCACCAAACCACTTACAGTGTTTCAGGTACAAAATGACTGTTTCTCGCTGAGAAAATGCCAAAAAGCGGATTTCTGTCATAACATTGATTTACCTTCTGATTTTTTAAGGCAAGCTATTGAAAACGTTAGAAAATTGGAGAAAGGTGTCTATGTAGTGGATTTGAGCGACTCATTTCATTATTGGACTCACCAAACCACTTACAGTGTTTCAGGTACAAAATGACTGTTTCTCGCTGAGAAAATGCCAAAAAGCGGATTTCTGTCATAACATTGATTTACCTTCTGATTTTTCAAGGCAAGCTATTGAAAACGTCAGAAAATTGGAGAAAGGAGTCTAAGTAGTTGATTTGAGAGACTCATTTCATTATTGGACTGACCAAACCACTTACAGTTTTTCAGGTACAAAATGACTGTTTCTCGCCTAGAAAATGCGAAAAAGCGGATTTCTGTAATAACATTGTTTTACCTTCTGAATTTTTAAGGCAACCTATTGAAAACGTCAGAAAATTGGAGAAAGGAGTCTATGTAGTTGATTTGAGAGACTCATTTCATTATTGGACTCACCAAACCACTTACAGTGTTTCAGGTACAAAATTACTGTTTCTCGCTGAGAAAATGCCAAAAAGTGGATTTCTGTAATAACATTGTTTTACCTTCTGATTTTTTAAGGCAAGCTATTGAAAACGTTAGAAAATTGGAAAAACTAGTCTATGTAGTTGACTTGAGAGACTAATTTCATTATTGGACTCACCAAACCACTTACAGTGTTTCAGGTACAAAATGACTGTTTCTCGCTGAGAAAATGCCAAAAAGCGGATTTCTGTCATAACATTGATTTACCATCTGATTTTTCAAGGCAAGCTATTGAAAATGTCAGAACATTGGAGAAAGGAGACTATGTAGTTGATTTGAGAGACTCGTTTCATTATTGGACTCACCAAACCACTTACAGTGTTTCAGGTACAAAATTACTGTTTCTCGCTGAGAAAATGCCAAAAAGCGGATTTCTGTAATAACATTGTTTTACCTTCTGATTTTTTAAGGCAAGCTATTGAAAACGTTAGAAAATTGGAAAAAGGAGTCTATGTAGTTGATTTGAGAGACTCATTTCATTATTGGACTCACCAAACCACTTTACAGTGTTTCAGGTACAAAATGACTGTTTCTCGCTGAGAAAATGCCAAAAAGCGGATTTCTGTCATAACATTGATTTACCTTCTGATTTTTCAAGGCAAGCTATTGAAAACGTTAGAAAATTGGAAAAAGGAGTCTATGTAGTTGATTTGAGAGACTCATTTCATTATTGGACTCACCAAACCACTTACAGTGTTTCGGGTACAAAATGACTGTTTCTCGCTGAGAAAATGCCAAAAAGCGGATTTCTGTCATAACATTGATTTACCTTCTGATTTTTTAAGGCAAGCTATTGAAAACGTTAGAAAATTGGAGAAATGAGTCTATGTAGTTGATTTGAGAGACTCATTTCATTATTGGACTCACCAAACCACTTACAGTGTTTCAGGTACAAAATGACTGTTTCTCGCTGAGAAAATGCCAAAAAGCGGATTTCTGTAATAACATTGTTTTACCTTCTGATTTTTTAAGGCAAGCTATTGAAAACGTTAGAAATTTGGAAAAAGGAGTCTATGTAGTTGATTTGAGAGACTCATTTCATTATTGGACTCACCAAACCACTTACAGTGTTTCAGGTACAAAATTACTGTTTCTCGCTGAGAAAATGCCAAAAAGTGGATTTCTGTAATAACATTGTTTTACCTTCTGATTTTTTAAGGCAAGCTATTGAAAACGTTAGAAAATTGGAAAAACTAGTCTATGTAGTTGACTTGAGAGACTAATTTCATTATTGGACTCACCAAACCACTTACAGTGTTTCAGGTACAAAATGACTGTTTCTCGCTGAGAAAATGCCAAAAAGCGGATTTCTGTCATAACATTGATTTACCATCTGATTTTTCAAGGCAAGCTATTGAAAATGTCAGAACATTGGAGAAAGGAGACTATGTAGTTGATTTGAGAGACTCGTTTCATTATTGGACTCACCAAACCACTTACAGTGTTTCAGGTACAAAATTACTGTTTCTCGCTGAGAAAATGCCAAAAAGCGGATTTCTGTAATAACATTGTTTTACCTTCTGATTTTTTAAGGCAAGCTATTGAAAACGTTAGAAAATTGGAAAAAGGAGTCTATGTAGTTGATTTGAGAGACTCATTTCATTATTGGACTCACCAAACCACTTTACAGTGTTTCAGGTACAAAATGACTGTTTCTCGCTGAGAAAATGCCAAAAAGCGGATTTCTGTCATAACATTGATTTACCTTCTGATTTTTCAAGGCAAGCTATTGAAAACGTCAGAAAATTGGAGAAAGGAGTCTATGTAGTTGATTTGAGGGACTCATTTCATTATTGGACTCACCAAACCACTTACAGTGTTTCAGGTACAAAATTACTGTTTCTCGCTGAGAAAATGCCAAAAAGCGGATTTCTGTCATAACATTGATTTACCTTCTGATTTTTTAAGGCAAGCTATTGAAAACGTCAGAAAATTGGAGAAAGGAGTCTATGTAGTTGATTTGAGAGACTCATTTCATTATTGGACGCACCAAACCACTTAGAGTGTTTCAGGTACAAAATGACTGTTTCTCGCTGAGAAAAGGCCAAAAAGCGGATTTCTGTCATAACATTGATTTACCTTCTGATTTTTCAAGGCAAGCTATTGAAAACGTCAGAAAATTGGAGAAAGGAGTCTATGTAGTTGATTTGAGAGACTCATTTCATTATTGGACTCACCAAACCACTTACAGTGTTTCGGGTACAAAATGACTGTTTCTCGCTGAGAAAATGCCAAAAAGCGGATTTCTGTCATAACATTGATTTACCTTCTGATTTTTCAAGGCAAGCTATTGAAAATGTCAGAACATTGGAGAAAGGAGACTATGTAGTTGATTTGAGAGACTCGTTTCATTATTGGACTCACCAAACCACTTACAGTGTTTCAGGTACAAAATGACTGTTTCTCGCTGAGAAAATGCCAAAAAGCGGATTTCTGTCATAACATTGATTTACCTTCTGATTTTTTAAGGCAAGCTATTGAAAACGTTAGAAAATTGGAGAAAGGTGTCTATGTAGTTGATTTGAGAGACTCATTTCATTATTGGACTCACCAAACCACTTACAGTGTTTCAGGTACAAAATTACTGTTTCTCGCTGAGAAAATGCCAAAAAGCGGATTTCTGTCATAACATTGATTTACCTTCTGATTTTTTAAGGCAAGCTATTGAAAACGTCAGAAAATTGGAGAAAGGAGTCTATGTAGTTGATTTGAGAGACTCATTTCATTATTGGACGCACCAAACCACTTAGAGTGTTTCAGGTACAAAATGACTGTTTCTCGCTGAGAAAAGGCCAAAAAGCGGATTTCTGTCATAACATTGATTTACCTTCTGATTTTTCAAGGCAAGCTATTGAAAACGTCAGAAAATTGGAGAAAGGAGTCTATGTAGTTGATTTGAGAGACTCATTTCATTATTGGACTCACCAAACCACTTACAGTGTTTCGGGTACAAAATGACTGTTTCTCGCTGAGAAAATGCCAAAAAGCGGATTTCTGTCATAACATTGATTTACCTTCTGATTTTTTAAGGCAAGCTATTGAAAACGTTAGAAAATTGGAGAAAGGAGTCTATGTAGTTGATTTGAGAGACTCATTTCATTATTGGACTCACCAAACCACTTACAGTGTTTCAGGTACAAAATGACTGTTTCTCGCTGAGAAAATGCCAAAAAGCGGATTTCTGTAATAACATTGTTTTACCTTCTGATTTTTTAAGGCAAGCTATTGAAAACGTTAGAAAATTGGAAAAAGGAGTCTATGTAGTTGATTTGAGAGACTCATTTCATTATTGGACTCACCAAACCACTTTACAGTGTTTCAGGTACAAAATGACTGTTTCTCGCTGAGAAAATGCCAAAAAGCGGATTTCTGTCATAACATTGATTTACCTTCTGATTTTTCAAGGCAAGCTATTGAAAACGTCAGAAAATTGGAGAAAGGAGTCTATGTAGTTGATTTGAGCGACTCATTTCATTATTGGACTCACCAAACCACTTACAGTGTTTCAGGTACAAAATGACTGTTTCTCGCTGAGAAAATGCCAAAAAGCGGATTTCTGTAATAACATTGTTTTACCTTCTGATTTTTTAAGGCAAGCTATTGAAAACGTTAGAAAATTGGAAAAAGGAGTCTATGTAGTTGATTTGAGAGACTAATTTCATTATTGGACTCACCAAACCACTTACAGTGTTTCAGGTACAAAATGACTGTTTCTCGCTGAGAAAATGCCAAAAAGCGGATTTCTGTCATAACATTGATTTACCTTCTGATTTTTTAAGGCAAGCTATTGAAAACGTTAGAAAATTGGAGAAAGGTGTCTATGTAGTTGATTTGAGCGACTCATTTCATTATTGGACTCACCAAACCACTTACAGTGTTTCAGGTACAAAATGACTGTTTCTCGCTGAGAAAATGCAAAAAAAGCGGATTTCTGTCATAACATTGATTAACCTTCTGATTTTTCAAGGCAAGCTATTGAAAACGTCAGAAAATTGGAGAAAGGAGTCTAAGTAGTTGATTTGAGAGACTCATTTCATTATTGGACTGACCAAACCACTTACAGTTTTTCAGGTACAAAATGACTGTTTCTCGCCTAGAAAATGCCAAAAAGCGGATTTCTGTAATAACATTGTTTTACCTTCTGAATTTTTAAGGCAACCTATTGAAAACGTCAGAAAATTGGAGAAAGGTGTCTATGTAGTTGATTTGAGAGATTCATTTCATTATTGGACTCACCAAACCACTTACAGTGTTTCAGGTACAAAATGACTGTTTCTCGCTGAGAAAATGCCAAAAAGCGGATTTCTGTCATAACATTGATTTACCTTCTGATTTTTCAAGGCAAGCTATTGAAAATGTCAGAACATTGGAGAAAGGAGACTATGTAGTTGATTTGAGAGACTCGTTTCATTATTGGACTCACCAAACCACTTACAGTGTTTCAGGTACAAAATGACTGTTTCTCGCTGAGAAAATGCCAAAAAGCGGATTTCTGTCATAACATTGATTTACCTTCTGATTTTTTAAGGCAAGCTATTGAAAACGTCAGAAAATTGGAGAAAGGAGTCTATGTAGTTGATTTGAGAGACTAATTTCATTATTGGACTCACCAAACCACTTACAGTGTTTCAGGTACAAAATGACTGTTTCTCGCTGAGAAAATGCCAAAAAGCGGATTTCTGTCATAACATTGATTTACCTTCTGATTTTTCAAGGCAAGCTATTGAAAATGTCAGAACATTGGAGAAAGGAGACTATGTAGTTGATTTGACA
Source organism: Cololabis saira (assembly GCF_033807715.1). Classification (NCBI taxonomy): domain Eukaryota; kingdom Metazoa; phylum Chordata; class Actinopteri; order Beloniformes; family Belonidae; genus Cololabis; species Cololabis saira. The sequence continues at coordinate 93,823 of NW_026906193.1, read as the reverse complement.
GACTCGTTTCATTATTGGACTCACCAAACCACTTACAGTGTTTCAGGTACAAAATGACTGTTTCTCGCTGAGAAAATGCCAAAAAGCGGATTTCTGTCATAACATTGATTTACCTTCTGATTTTTTAAGGCAAGCTATTGAAAACGTTAGAAAATTGGAGAAAGGTGTCTATGTAGTTGATTTGAGAGACTCATTTCATTATTGGACTCACCAAACCACTTACAGTGTTTCAGGTACAAAATTACTGTTTCTCGCTGAGAAAATGCCAAAAAGCGGATTTCTGTCATAACATTGATTTACCTTCTGATTTTTAAGGCAAGCTATTGAAAACGTCAGAATATTGGAGAAAGGAGTCTATGTAGTTGATTTGAGAGACTCATTTCATTATTGGACGCACCAAACCACTTACAGTGTTTCAGGTACAAAATGACTGTTTTTCGCTGAGAAAAGGCCAAAAAGCGGATTTCTGTCATAACATTGATTTACCTTCTGATTTTTCAAGGCAAGCTATTGAAAACGTCAGAAAATTGGGGAAATGAGTCTATGTAGTTGATTTGAGGGACTCATTTCATTATTGGACTCACCAAACCACTTACAGTGTTTCGGGTACAAAATGACTGTTTCTCGCTGAGAAAATGCCAAAAAGCGGATTTCTGTCATAACATTGATTTACCTTCTGATTTTTTAAGGCAAGCTATTGAAAACGTTAGAAAATTGGAGAAAGGAGTCTATGTAGTTGATTTGAGAGACTGATTTCATTATTGGACTCACCAAACCACTTACAGTGTTTCAGGTTCAAAATGACTGTTTCTCGCTGAGAAACTGCCAAAAAGCGGATTTCTGTAATAACATTGTTTCAAGTGTCTGAGAGAGCTTAGCAAGGGGCCTCGCATTGACCATTACTTCCTTAGAGGTAGGGCAAATCAGTCGAGTGAAGCCCAGTGGTAGGATATTCACCACAGTCCACAGGGTATCAGAACCCCAGACGAAGCTCAATCAAGCACAGATCCATTTATGAACATCAGCCCAGAGCCCATCCAGCCACAGACAGCAGTAGAGCGGAGGCTGACTGGACGAAAACCTCAAATCTTGTGGCCTAAATCCTGTCAGAAAAAGGAGTGGGAAACCACAGACACAGACCTCGTCCACCTTTTAGAAGGTCTGAAAGGGGGTGTGGAGAAAAAACTGGACAAGATCGGAGAGACCATTTATAGCTATGGAGCAGAGAGATTTGGTGTGAAACGTGAGAACTTGCAGACACAGAAGGAACCATCTGCTCATCTCAAGTCCAGGAGACAACAAGAGATTCAGAGACTCGTGAAAGAAAGGAGGTGCCTGAGGAAACAATGGAAGAAGGCCACGGAAGTGGAAAGGAAAGGCCTTGGGGCACTACAGGGCGACATCAAGCAGCGTCTGGCAGCACTGCGAAGAGCAGAATGCCTGAGAAGGCAACATAAGAAGAGAGAGCGAACGAGGACTGCCTTCTACAGAGATCCCTATAAATTTGTTAAGGACCTCTTTGTCAGGGAGAAATCTGGGACCCTCAAAGTACCCATAAGAGAACTGGAAGAACATCTTCGGAAGACCTACTCCGACAAACAGAGGCATGTGCCAGCCAGCATTCCGGAGGATATGCCACCCATCCAACCACCTGAGCACCAGATGGAAACAAGGCCCCCCACATGGAGCGAAGTTGAGAGCACAGTAAAACGGGCAAGAACAGCTTCAGCCCCGGGGCCCAACGGCATTCCATACAGGGTGTATAAGAACACGCCAGGCGTCTTGAAATACCTCTGGAAGCTTATGAAAGTGGCATGGGAAAAAGGAATGATACCAAAGGCATGGCGACGGGCAGGAGGGATCCTGATTCCCAAAGAGAAGAATTCCTCAACCATCGAGCAGTTTCGCCAGATCAGCCTTCTCAATGTGGAAGGAAAGATTTTCTTCAGTGTCGTGGCCCGTAGGCTCTCAGCATTCCTGCTGGCGAACAACTTTGTTGACACCTCAGTGCAAAAGGCAGGGATAATTGGGTTCTCAGGTTGCTTGGAACACACAAATGTCATCTGGCACCAAGTACAGACGGCCAAGAAGGAGAAGAAAGACCTGCATGTGGTGTTTTTAGATCTTGCCAATGCCTTCGGGTCAGTGCCTCATGAGATCTTGTGGACAGCGTTCAACTTCTTTCAAGTGCCAGAGGGCATCACAAGCCTACTTCCAGGATCTCCAATTCTGTGTTACAGCACAGGATAGTACAACTGCCTGGCAGCACCTTGAGATAGGCATTATGGCGGGCTGCACCATCTCGCCACTGGTGTTTACAATGGCAATGGAGCTACTTATTCGTGCATCACGATGGGTGGTTGGAGGAGAACGATTGAGAGCGGGCTCCGTCTTCCCCCAATCAGGGCGTACATGGACGACATGACGACAATAACAACAACGGTCGCATGTACCAAACGTCTGCTGGAGAAACTCCGGGGAAACATCAAATGGGCACGAATGGAGATTAAACCCAGCAAATCCCGTAGCATCTCCATTGTCAAAGGTAAGCTCACCAATGCAAGGTTCTATGTGGACGACCAGCCAATCCCAACAAGTTCTGGAGAAGCCTATCAAAAGCCTTGGCCGATGGTATAGCGCAGAACTTAAAGACTCTGAGCAGGTGGAACAACTCAGGCAGGATACAATCAGCGGCCTCAAGCAGATTAACAACACTGCTCTCCCTGGAAAATTGAAGCTATGGTGCTTTAAGTTTGGGCTGCTACCTCGCCTCATGTGGCCAATTTCCATCTATGAGGTCACCTTATCTCATGTCAATCGGCTTGAGAGACTGGTGAATGCCCAAGTGAGGAAGTGGCTTGGACTGCCGAGATGCCTTTCCAGCATAGGCCTGTATGGCAATGGAGCGCTCTCCCTTCCAATCTCAAGCCTGGTGGAGGAGTACAAATGTGCCAAAACAAGGGTGGAAATGACTCTTACAGAATCCCGGGACCCATGCGTCAGAGATGCGGCTCCAAACCTGGCAACAGGGAGGAAATGGAAACCATCTGCAGCAGTAGCAGTGGCAAAGACCACCCTCAGACACCGGGATATAGTGGGACGAGTCCAACATGGCAGAGGGGGTCTTGGCCTGGAAGCAACAACACCCGCTTGGCAAAAGGCTACTCCGTCTGAACGGCGACACATGGTGGTTGAGGAGGTGCGCAACCAGGAGGAGGCAGCCAGGTGTGCCAAGGCAGTCTCCCAAGCCCAGCAAGGACGCTGGATGAGGTGGGAGGGTGTGGAGAGGAGGAAAATCACGTGGAATGAGATGTGGAGCATGGAGGCTAATAGGCTCAGCTTCATCATCAGAGCCACTTATGATGTCCTGCCCTCTCCAACCAACCTACATCTCTGGTATGGAGAGGACCCAGCCTGCCTGCAGTGTGCAGCCCCGGCCACCCTCAAACACATCCTGGTGGGTTGCAAGACCAGCCTGACTCAAGGAAGATACACCTGGCGCCATAACCAAGTGTTGAAGGGCTTGGCTGCCGAACTTGAGGACAAGAGGGTCACCATCAACGCCATGCCTTTCAAAACCCAGACCACCCTCCCACGGAAGACAACATTCGTCCGACAAGGGGAGAAACGGAGAACCAAGCCATCACCTCCAAACTCAGGCCCACTGGACACAGCCCGGGATTGGGAAATGCGGGTAGACCTCAGCCAGAGGCTCACTTTCCCGCCAGAAATCGCAGCAACCAACCTGCGCCCAGATTTGGTCCTCTGGTCCAAGTCCTGCCGGCGTGTCTTCATTGTGGAGCTGACTGTCCCGTGGGAGGATAACATCGACGAAGCATTCGAAAGAAAAAGGCTGCGTTATGCTAACCTAGCAGCTGATGCTGAGGCGCGGGGATGGAACGTAAAGGTGTGGCCAGTGGAGGTTGGCTGCCGAGGCTTTGTAGCCAGGTCCACCACACGGCTCCTGAAGGAAGTTGGGATCAGAGGAAAGGCCCAGCGGAAGGCAATAAAAGAACTTGCCAAAGCAGCCGAACGGAGCAGTCACTGGCTGTGGCTGAAACGGAGGGATGCAACATGGGCTGTTTGATGACCACGGGGTGCCACCATATGACACACACCCAGGTCTGATCAGCCTGTGGCAGGCCAACCTTGGAAGAGGGTGTATTGTGTTAAGAGGCCGAAACACCTGATGAAGACAAGGCACACAACTGATGACGTGTAGATTTGGTGGTGCCCCGCGATCCTGTCCAAACTCCACCCAACAGTCATGTCCGATAGGAGTTATCGTGCTGATATATTTTAGGGATATTAACAGCTAGTCCTATTAAGAATCCTACCTTCTGATTTTTTAAGGCAAGCTATTGAAAACGTCAGAAAATTGGAGAAAGGAGTCTATGTAGTTGATTTGAGCGACTCATTTCATTATTGGACTCACCAAACCACTTACAGTGTTTCAGGTACAAAATGACTGTTTCTCGCTGAGAAACTGCCAAAAAGCGGATTTCTGTCATAACATTGATTTACCTTCTGATTTTTTAAGGCAAGCTATGGAAAACGTCAGAAAATTGGAGAAAGGAGTCTATGTAGTTGATTTGAGAGACTCATTTCATTATTGGACTCACCAAACCACTTACAGTGTTTCAGGTACAAAATGACCGTTTCTCGCTGAGAAAATGCCAAAAAGCGGATTTCTGTAATAACATTGTTTTACCTTCTGATTTTTTAAGGCAAGCTATTGACCTGTTTAGTGCCTACGTCACGCGCGTCCTCGTCAGTCATTTCCGGGGCCAGACAGATGTTGTGACAGTGCTGTGTACCTCTCTGTTTCAACAGATCTGAGACTAAAGCAGCGCTTTCCTGCCACTTACATTAATAACTTACACTACATTAACTTAACTTAACTTACTTAACTTACATTAGGCTACTTAACACTTACACCTTGTCATAACTGCACGCGAGCGTCGCTCTGCGTGCCATCGGACGCGCTCTGTCCACACTGAACGCGTTATCGGCCCCACGTTCTTTTGATTGACAGCTGAAACTCGCTTTTTAAAAGGCTGACAAGCTTGATATTGTGATATTTAAATGTTTAAATGTTCTTCTATTTTCTTCCTGTCACTCGTTGAAAGCCCGTTGAAAGCGCTGTAGGAAACAGTCATGATGAGGAACGGCTGATCCAGTTAGTTGAAATGAGAAGTTATCTCTATGATTCCTCCTCATTTCACTACAAAAACCTCAATAAAGTGGCAGAAATAAATACTATCTTATTATTATATAAGTCCCGGAACATCGGGAGGGAGAGAAAAGGTCCTGTAAGTGTGGAAAAAACCAACAATTAATAACTGCGTGTGGTGACGCAATCAAACAGCGAACAGCGTGGAATGAGCGGCGTGTTCTCGTGGTGTTAAATGCAGCAAACATGTCAGCATGTCAGATCATTACTGGGATGTGGGGAAAAAGCAGAGGACACGAGAAATGATCCAGGTTGAGTTGGATTTGGGAAACCGCTGGTGATGGAGACGTCACGGGGACTCACAGCGCAGCAGATCGGGAGCGCAGAGAAAAGGACCCTCTTCTCTTTTTTTCTGATGCATCCGAAATAGACAAACAGGCGATCTATGAACTTCAATGAGAAATAAAACACCAAGGGAATATGGATAAAAGGAGGTGCCGGATCTTGTTCCAGCAGAATCTGACACAAATTAAGCCCTAATAAGATTCTTATTATTTTATCAGAAGCTTCCAGCTCCTTGGCGATCTCCCTCCAGCAGCTGCCACTTTATTGAGGTTCTTGTATTGAAATGACTGTTTCCTACAGCGCTTTCAACCGGCTTTCAACGCCAGCGACAGGAAAAAAATAGAAACAGGGCGTCTGACAGAAATCCAGCTCAAAACGGCGCTGCGCCGCTCGCAACCAGTATGGACAGTGCAATAAAAAATAAAGCAATGGAACTGTATTAACTCTGTATTAACTGTAATAACTCTATTCAAGTTGAAAGCGTTAAGACCCTTTTTAACCCTCGATGGTTCCTTTCTGAAAAAGGAGGTTATAGTAAAGAGATTCACGGGTTCAAACATGTTGTTTACAACGGTGCCTGCTATGCCTGTAAGCCGGGTCGGACCCGGACGTGACGTCAGCCTAGAAATGACGTCACGCTAAACAACTCAATTGAAAACGTCAGAAAATTGGAGAAAGGAGTCTATGTATTTGATTTGAGGGACTCATTTCATTATTGGACTCACCAAACCACTTACAGTGTTTCAGGTACAAAATGACTGTTTCTCGCTGAGAAAATGCCAAAAAGCGGATTTCTGTCATAACATTGATTTACCTTCTGATTTTTTAAGGCAAGCTATTGAAAACGTTAGAAAATTGGAGAAAGGTGTCTATGTAGTTGATTTGAGAGATTCATTTCATTATTGGACTCACCAAACCACTTACAGTGTTTCAGGTACAAAATGACTGTTTCTCGCTGAGAAAATGCCAAAAAGCGGATTTCTGTAATAACATTGTTTTTCCTTCTGATTTTTTAAGGCAAGCTATTGAAAACGTTAGAAAGTTGGAAAAAGGAGTCTATGTAGTTGATTTGAGAGACTCATTTCATTATTGGACTCACCAAACCACTTACAGTGTTTCAGGTACAAAATGACTGTTTCTCGCTGAGAAAATGCCAAAAAGCGGATTTCTGTCATAACATTGATTTACCTTCTGATTTTTTAAGGCAAGCTATTGAAAACGTTAGAAAATTGGAGAAAGGTGTCTATGTAGTTGATTTGAGCGACTCATTTCATTATTGGACTCACCAAACCACTTACAGTGTTTCAGGTACAAAATGACTGTTTCTCGCTGAGAAAATGCCAAAAAGCGGATTTCTGTCATAACATTGATTTACCTTCTGATTTTTTAAGGCAAGCTATTGAAAACGTTAGAAAATTGGAGAAAGGTGTCTATGTAGTTGATTTGAGCGACTCATTTCATTATTGGACTCACCAAACCACTTACAGTGTTTCAGGTACAAAATGACTGTTTCTCGCTGAGAAAATGCCAAAAAGCGGATTTCTGTAATAACATTGTTTTACCTTCTGATTTTTTAAGGCAAGCTATTGAAAACGTTAGAAAATTGGAAAAAGGAGTCTATGTAGTTGATTTGAGAGACTCATTTCATTATTGGACTCACCAAACCACTTACAGTGTTTCAGGTACAAAATGACTGTTTCTCGCTGAGAAAATGCCAAAAAGCGGATTTCTGTCATAACATTGATTTACCTTCTGATTTTTTAAGGCAAGCTATTGAAAACGTTAGAAAATTGGAGAAAGGTGTCTATGTAGTGGATTTGAGCGACTCATTTCATTATTGGACTCACCAAACCACTTACAGTGTTTCAGGTACAAAATGACTGTTTCTCGCTGAGAAAATGCCAAAAAGCGGATTTCTGTCATAACATTGATTTACCTTCTGATTATTCAAGGCAAGCTATTGAAAATGTCAGAACATTGGAGAAAGGAGACTATGTAGTTGATTTGAGAGACTCGTTTCATTATTGGACTCACCAAACCACTTACAGTGTTTCAGGTACAAAATGACTGTTTCTCGCTGAGAAAATGCCAAAAAGCGGATTTCTGTCATAACATTGATTTACCTTCTGATTTTTCAAGGCAAGCTATTGAAAATGTCAGAACATTAGAGAAAGGAGACTATGTAGTTGATTTGAGAGACTCGTTTCATTATTGGACTCACCAAACCACTTACAGTGTTTCAGGTACAAAATGACTGTTTCTCGCTGAGAAAATGCCAAAAAGCGGATTTCTGTCATAACATTGATTTACCTTCTGATTTTTTAAGGCAAGCTATTGAAAACGTTAGAAAATTGGAGAAAGGTGTCTATGTAGTTGATTTGAGAGATTCATTTCATTATTGGACTCACCAAACCACTTACAGTGTTTCAGGTACAACATGACTGTTTCTCGCTGAGAAAATGCCAAAAAGCGGATTTCTGTAATAACATTGTTTTACCTTCTGATTTTTTAAGGCAAGCTATTGAAAACGTTAGAAAATTGGAAAAAGGAGTCTATGTAGTTGATTTGAGAGACTCATTTCATTATTGGACTCACCAAACCACTTTACAGTGTTTCAGGTACAAAATGACTGTTTCTCGCTGAGAAAATGCCAAAAAGCGGATTTCTGTCATAACATTGATTTACCTTCTGATTTTTCAAGGCAAGCTATTGAAAACGTCAGAAAATTGGAGAAAGGAGTCTATGTAGTTGATTTGAGGGACTCATTTCATTATTGGACTCACCAAACCACTTACAGTGTTTCAGGTACAAAATGACTGTTTCTCGCTGAGAAACTGCCAAAAAGCAGATTTCTGTCATAACATTGATTTACCTTCTGATTTTTTAAGGCAAGCTATTGAAAACGTTAGAAAATTGGAGAAAGGTGTCTATGTAGTTGATTTGAGCGACTCATTTCATTATTGGACTCACCAAACCACTTACAGTGTTTCAGGTACAAAATGACTGTTTCTCGCTGAGAAAATGCCAAAAAGCGGATTTCTGTCATAACATTGATTTACCTTCTGATTTTTCAAGGCAAGCTATTGAAAACGTCAGAAAATTGGAGAAAGGAGTCTAAGTAGTTGATTTGAGAGACTCATTTCATTATTGGACTGACCAAACCACTTACAGTTTTTCAGGTACAAAATGACTGTTTCTCGCCTAGAAAATGCGAAAAAGCGGATTTCTGTAATAACATTGTTTTACCTTCTGAATTTTTAAGGCAACCTATTGAAAACGTCAGAAAATTGGAGAAAGGAGTCTATGTAGTTGATTTGAGAGACTCATTTCATTATTGGACTCACCAAACCACTTACAGTGTTTCAGGTACAAAATTACTGTTTCTCGCTGAGAAAATGCCAAAAAGTGGATTTCTGTAATAACATTGTTTTACCTTCTGATTTTTTAAGGCAAGCTATTGAAAACGTTAGAAAATTGGAAAAACTAGTCTATGTAGTTGACTTGAGAGACTAATTTCATTATTGGACTCACCAAACCACTTACAGTGTTTCAGGTACAAAATGACTGTTTCTCGCTGAGAAAATGCCAAAAAGCGGATTTCTGTCATAACATTGATTTACCATCTGATTTTTCAAGGCAAGCTATTGAAAATGTCAGAACATTGGAGAAAGGAGACTATGTAGTTGATTTGAGAGACTCGTTTCATTATTGGACTCACCAAACCACTTACAGTGTTTCAGGTACAAAATTACTGTTTCTCGCTGAGAAAATGCCAAAAAGCGGATTTCTGTAATAACATTGTTTTACCTTCTGATTTTTTAAGGCAAGCTATTGAAAACGTTAGAAAATTGGAAAAAGGAGTCTATGTAGTTGATTTGAGAGACTCATTTCATTATTGGACTCACCAAACCACTTTACAGTGTTTCAGGTACAAAATGACTGTTTCTCGCTGAGAAAATGCCAAAAAGCGGATTTCTGTCATAACATTGATTTACCTTCTGATTTTTCAAGGCAAGCTATTGAAAACGTCAGAAAATTGGAGAAAGGAGTCTATGTAGTTGATTTGAGAGACTCATTTCATTATTGGACTCACCAAACCACTTACAGTGTTTCAGGTACAAAATGACTGTTTCTCGCTGAGAAAATGCCAAAAAGCGGAATTCTGTCATAACATTGATTTACCTTCTGATTTTTCAAGTCAAGCTATTGAAAATGTCAGAACATTGGAGAAAGGAGACTATGTAGTTGATTTGAGAGACTCGTTTCATTATTGGACTCACCAAACCACTTACAGTGTTTCAGGTACAAAATAACCGTTTCTCGCTGAGAAAATGCCAAAAAGCGGATTTCTGTCATAACATTGATTTACCTTCTGCTTTTTAAAGGCAAGCTATTGAAAACGTTAGAAAATTGGAGAAAGGTGTCTATGTAGTTGATTTGAGAGATTCATTTCATTATTGGACTCACCAAACCACTTACAGTGTTTCAGGTACAACATGACTGTTTCTCGCTGAGAAAATGCCAAAAAGCGGATTTCTGTCATAACATTGATTTACCTTCTGATTTTTCAAGGCAAGCTATTGAAAATGTCAGAACATTGGAGAAAGGAGTCTATGTAGTTGATTTGAGGGACTCATTTCATTATTGGACTCACCAAACCACTTACAGTGTTTCAGGTACAAAATGACTGTTTCTCGCTGAGAAAATGCCAAAAAGCGGATTTCTGTCATAACATTGATTTACCTTCTGATTTTTTAAGGCAAGCTATTGAAAACGTTAGAAAATTGGAGAAAGGTGTCTATGTAGTTGATTTGAGAGACTCGTTTCATTATTGGACTCACCAAACCACTTACAGTGTTTCAGGTACAAAATGACTGTTTCTCGCTGAGAAAATGCCAAAAAGCGGATTTCTGTCATAACATTGATTTACCTTCTGATTTTTTAAGGCAAGCTATTGAAAACGTTAGAAAATTGGAGAAAGGTGTCTATGTAGTTGATTTGAGAGATTCATTTCATTATTGGACTCACCAAACCACTTACAGTGTTTCAGGTACAAAATGACTGTTTCTCGCTGAGAAAATGCCAAAAAGCGGATTTCTGTCATAACATTGATTTACCTTCTGATTTTTTAAGGCAAGCTATTGAAAACGTTAGAAAATTGGAGAAAGGTTTCTATGTAGTTGATTTGAGAGATTCATTTCATTATTGGACTCACCAAATCACTTACAGTGTTTCAGGTACAAAATGACTGTTTCTCGCTGAGAAAATGCCAAAAAGCGGATTTCTGTAATAACATTGTTTTACCTTCTGATTTTTTAAGGCAAGCTATTGAAAACGTTAGAAAATTGGAGAAAGGAGTCTATGTAGTTGATTTGAGAGACTCATTTCATTATTGGACTCACCAAACCACTTACAGTGTTTCAGGCACAAAATGACTGTTTCTCGCTGAGAAACTGCCAAAAAGCGGATTTCTGTCATAACATTGATTTACCTTCTGATTTTTTAAGGCAAGCTATTGAAAACGTCAGAAAATTGGAGAAAGGTGTCTATGTAGTTGATTTGAGCGACTCATTTCATTATTGGACTCACCAAACCACTTACAGTGTTTCAGGTACAAAATGACTGTTTCTCGCTGAGAAAATGCCAAAAAGCGGATTTCTGTAATAACATTGTTTTACCTTCTGATTTTTTAAGGCAAGCTATTGAAAACGTCAGAAAATTGGAGAAAGATGTCTATGTAGTTGATTTGAGAGATTAATTTCATTATTGGACTCACCAAACCACTTACAGTGTTTCAGGTACAAAATGACTGTTTCTCGCTGAGAAAATGCCAAAAAGCGGATTTCTGTCATAACATTGATTTACCTTCTGATTTTTCAAGGCAAGCTATTGAAAACGTCAGAAAATTGGAGAAAGGAGTCTATGTAGTTGATTTGAGAGACTCATTTCATTATTGGACTCACCAAACCACTTACAGTGTTTCAGGTACAACATGACTGTTTCTCGCTGAGAAAATGCCAAAAAGCGGATTTCTGTCATAACATTGATTTACCTTCTGATTTTTCAAGGCAAGCTATTGAAAATGTCAGAACATTGGAGAAAGGAGTCTATGTAGTTGATTTGAGGGACTCATTTCATTATTGGACTCACCAAACCACTTACAGTGTTTCAGGTACAAAATGACTGTTTCTCGCTGAGAAAATGCCAAAAAGCGGATTTCTGTCATAACATTGATTTACCTTCTGATTTTTTAAGGCAAGCTATTGAAAACGTTAGAAAATTTGAGAAAGGTGTCTATGTAGTTGATTTGAGAGACTCGTTTCATTATTGGACTCACCAAACCACTTACAGTGTTTCAGGTACAAAATGACTGTTTCTCGCTGAGAAAATGCCAAAAAGCGGATTTCTGTCATAACATTGATTTACCTTCTGATTTTTTAAGGCAAGCTATTGAAAACGTTAGAAAATTGGAGAAAGGTGTCTATGTAGTTGATTTGAGAGATTCATTTCATTATTGGACTCACCAAACCACTTACAGTGTTTCAGGTACAAAATGACTGTTTCTCGCTGAGAAAATGCCAAAAAGCGGATTTCTGTCATAACATTGATTTACCTTCTGATTTTTTAAGGCAAGCTATTGAAAACGTTAGAAAATTGGAGAAAGGTTTCTATGTAGTTGATTTGAGAGATTCATTTCATTATTGGACTCACCAAACCACTTACAGTGTTTCAGGTACAAAATGACTGTTTCTCGCTGAGAAAATGCCAAAAAGCGGATTTCTGTAATAACATTGTTTTACCTTCTGATTTTTTAAGGCAAGCTATTGAAAACGTTAGAAAATTGGAGAAAGGAGTCTATGTAGTTGATTTGAGAGACTCATTTCATTATTGGACTCACCAAACCACTTACAGTGTTTCAGGCACAAAATGACTGTTTCTCGCTGAGAAACTGCCAAAAAGCGGATTTCTGTCATAACATTGATTTACCTTCTGATTTTTTAAGGCAAGCTATTGAAAACGTCAGAAAATTGGAGAAAGGTGTCTATGTAGTTGATTTGAGCGACTCATTTCATTATTGGACTCACCAAACCACTTACAGTGTTTCAGGTACAAAATGACTGTTTCTCGCTGAGAAAATGCCAAAAAGCGGATTTCTGTAATAACATTGTTTTACCTTCTGATTTTTTAAGGCAAGCTATTGAAAACGTCAGGAAATTGGAGAAAGATGTCTATGTAGTTGATTTGAGAGATTAATTTCATTATTGGACTCACCAAACCACTTACAGTGTTTCAGGTACAAAATGACTGTTTCTCGCTGAGAAAATGCCAAAAAGCGGATTTCTGTCATAACATTGATTTACCTTCTGATTTTTCAAGGCAAGCTATTGAAAACGTCAGAAAATTGGAGAAAGGTGTCTATGTAGTTGATCTGAGAGACTCATTTCATTATTGGACTCACCAAACCACTTACAGTGTTTCAGGTACAAAATGACCGTTTCTCGCTGAGAAAATGCCAAAAAGTGGATTTCTGTAATAACATTGTTTTACCTTCTGATTTTTTAAGGCAAGCTATTGAAAACGTTAGAGAATTGGAAAAACTAGTCTATGTAGTTGAATGAGAGACTAATTTCATTATTGGACTCACCAAACCACTTACAGTGTTTCAGGTACAAAATGACTGTTTCTCGCTGAGAAAATGCCAAAAAGCGGATTTCTGTCATAACATTGATTTACCTTCTGATTTTTCAAGGCAAGCTATTGAAAATGTCAGAACATTGGAGAAAGGAGACTATGTAGTTGATTTGACAAGACTCGTTTCATTATTGGACTCACCAAACCACTTACAGTGTTTCAGGTACAAAATGACTGTTTCTCGCTGAGAAAATGCCAAAAAGCGGATTTCTGTCATAACATTGATTTACCTTCTGATTTTTTAAGGCAAGCTATTGAAAACGTTAGAAAATTGGAGAAAGGTGTCTATGTAGTTGATTTGAGAGACTCATTTCATTATTGGACTCACCAAACCACTTACAGTGTTTCAGGTACAAAATGACTGTTTCTCGCTGAGAAAATGCCAAAAAGCGGATTTCTGTCATAACATTGATTTACCTTCTGATTTTTTAAGGCAAGCTATTGAAAACGTTAGAAAATTGGAGAAAGGTGTCTATGTAGTTGATTTGAGAGACTCATTTCATTATTGGACTCACCAAACCACTTACAGTGTTTCAGGTACAAAATTACTGTTTCTCGCTGAGAAAATGCCAAAAAGCGGATTTCTGTCATAACATTGATTTACCTTCTGATTTTTTAAGGCAAGCTATTGAAAACGTCAGAAAATTGGAGAAAGGAGTCTATGTAGTTGATTTGAGAGACTCATTTCATTATTGGACGCACCAAACCACTTACAGTGTTTCAGGTACAAAATGACTGTTTTTCGCTGAGAAAAGGCCAAAAAGCGGATTTCTGTCATAACATTGATTTACCTTCTGATTTTTCAAGGCAAGCTATTGAAAACGTCAGAAAATTGGGGAAATGAGTCTATGTAGTTGATTTGAGGGACTCATTTCATTATTGGACTCACCAAACCACTTACAGTGTTTCGGGTACAAAATGACTGTTTCTCGCTGAGAAAATGCCAAAAAGCGGATTTCTGTCATAACATTGATTTACCTTCTGATTTTTTAAGGCAAGCTATTGAAAACGTTAGAAAATTGGAGAAAGGAGTCTATGTAGTTGATTTGAGAGACTGATTTCATTATTGGACTCACCAAACCACTTACAGTGTTTCAGGTTCAAAATGACTGTTTCTCGCTGAGAAACTGCCAAAAAGCGGATTTCTGTAATAACATTGTTTCAAGTGTCTGAGAGAGCTTAGCAAGGGGCCTCGCATTGACCATTACTTCCTTAGAGGTAGGGCAAATCAGTCGAGTGAAGCCCAGTGGTAGGATATTCACCACAGTCCACAGGGTATCAGAACCCCAGACGAAGCTCAATCAAGCACAGATCCATTTATGAACATCAGCCCAGAGCCCATCCAGCCACAGACAGCAGTAGAGCGGAGGCTGACTGGACGAAAACCTCAAATCTTGTGGCCTAAATCCTGTCAGAAAAAGGAGTGGGAAACCACAGACACAGACCTCGTCCACCTTTTAGAAGGTCTGAAAGGGGGTGTGGAGAAAAAACTGGACAAGATCGGAGAGACCATTTATAGCTATGGAGCAGAGAGATTTGGTGTGAAACGTGAGAACTTGCAGACACAGAAGGAACCATCTGCTCATCTCAAGTCCAGGAGACAACAAGAGATTCAGAGACTCGTGAAAGAAAGGAGGTGCCTGAGGAAACAATGGAAGAAGGCCACGGAAGTGGAAAGGAAAGGCCTTGGGGCACTACAGGGCGACATCAAGCAGCGTCTGGCAGCACTGCGAAGAGCAGAATGCCTGAGAAGGCAACATAAGAAGAGAGAGCGAACGAGGACTGCCTTCTACAGAGATCCCTATAAATTTGTTAAGGACCTCTTTGTCAGGGAGAAATCTGGGACCCTCAAAGTACCCATAAGAGAACTGGAAGAACATCTTCGGAAGACCTACTCCGACAAACAGAGGCATGTGCCAGCCAGCATTCCGGAGGATATGCCACCCATCCAACCACCTGAGCACCAGATGGAAACAAGGCCCCCCACATGGAGCGAAGTTGAGAGCACAGTAAAACGGGCAAGAACAGCTTCAGCCCCGGGGCCCAACGGCATTCCATACAGGGTGTATAAGAACACGCCAGGCGTCTTGAAATACCTCTGGAAGCTTATGAAAGTGGCATGGGAAAAAGGAATGATACCAAAGGCATGGCGACGGGCAGGAGGGATCCTGATTCCCAAAGAGAAGAATTCCTCAACCATCGAGCAGTTTCGCCAGATCAGCCTTCTCAATGTGGAAGGAAAGATTTTCTTCAGTGTCGTGGCCCGTAGGCTCTCAGCATTCCTGCTGGCGAACAACTTTGTTGACACCTCAGTGCAAAAGGCAGGGATAATTGGGTTCTCAGGTTGCTTGGAACACACAAATGTCATCTGGCACCAAGTACAGACGGCCAAGAAGGAGAAGAAAGACCTGCATGTGGTGTTTTTAGATCTTGCCAATGCCTTCGGGTCAGTGCCTCATGAGATCTTGTGGACAGCGTTCAACTTCTTTCAAGTGCCAGAGGGCATCACAAGCCTACTTCCAGGATCTCCAATTCTGTGTTACAGCACAGGATAGTACAACTGCCTGGCAGCACCTTGAGATAGGCATTATGGCGGGCTGCACCATCTCGCCACTGGTGTTTACAATGGCAATGGAGCTACTTATTCGTGCATCACGATGGGTGGTTGGAGGAGAACGATTGAGAGCGGGCTCCGTCTTCCCCCAATCAGGGCGTACATGGACGACATGACGACAATAACAACAACGGTCGCATGTACCAAACGTCTGCTGGAGAAACTCCGGGGAAACATCAAATGGGCACGAATGGAGATTAAACCCAGCAAATCCCGTAGCATCTCCATTGTCAAAGGTAAGCTCACCAATGCAAGGTTCTATGTGGACGACCAGCCAATCCCAACAAGTTCTGGAGAAGCCTATCAAAAGCCTTGGCCGATGGTATAGCGCAGAACTTAAAGACTCTGAGCAGGTGGAACAACTCAGGCAGGATACAATCAGCGGCCTCAAGCAGATTAACAACACTGCTCTCCCTGGAAAATTGAAGCTATGGTGCTTTAAGTTTGGGCTGCTACCTCGCCTCATGTGGCCAATTTCCATCTATGAGGTCACCTTATCTCATGTCAATCGGCTTGAGAGACTGGTGAATGCCCAAGTGAGGAAGTGGCTTGGACTGCCGAGATGCCTTTCCAGCATAGGCCTGTATGGCAATGGAGCGCTCTCCCTTCCAATCTCAAGCCTGGTGGAGGAGTACAAATGTGCCAAAACAAGGGTGGAAATGACTCTTACAGAATCCCGGGACCCATGCGTCAGAGATGCGGCTCCAAACCTGGCAACAGGGAGGAAATGGAAACCATCTGCAGCAGTAGCAGTGGCAAAGACCACCCTCAGACACCGGGATATAGTGGGACGAGTCCAACATGGCAGAGGGGGTCTTGGCCTGGAAGCAACAACACCCGCTTGGCAAAAGGCTACTCCGTCTGAACGGCGACACATGGTGGTTGAGGAGGTGCGCAACCAGGAGGAGGCAGCCAGGTGTGCCAAGGCAGTCTCCCAAGCCCAGCAAGGACGCTGGATGAGGTGGGAGGGTGTGGAGAGGAGGAAAATCACGTGGAATGAGATGTGGAGCATGGAGGCTAATAGGCTCAGCTTCATCATCAGAGCCACTTATGATGTCCTGCCCTCTCCAACCAACCTACATCTCTGGTATGGAGAGGACCCAGCCTGCCTGCAGTGTGCAGCCCCGGCCACCCTCAAACACATCCTGGTGGGTTGCAAGACCAGCCTGACTCAAGGAAGATACACCTGGCGCCATAACCAAGTGTTGAAGGGCTTGGCTGCCGAACTTGAGGACAAGAGGGTCACCATCAACGCCATGCCTTTCAAAACCCAGACCACCCTCCCACGGAAGACAACATTCGTCCGACAAGGGGAGAAACGGAGAACCAAGCCATCACCTCCAAACTCAGGCCCACTGGACACAGCCCGGGATTGGGAAATGCGGGTAGACCTCAGCCAGAGGCTCACTTTCCCGCCAGAAATCGCAGCAACCAACCTGCGCCCAGATTTGGTCCTCTGGTCCAAGTCCTGCCGGCGTGTCTTCATTGTGGAGCTGACTGTCCCGTGGGAGGATAACATCGACGAAGCATTCGAAAGAAAAAGGCTGCGTTATGCTAACCTAGCAGCTGATGCTGAGGCGCGGGGATGGAACGTAAAGGTGTGGCCAGTGGAGGTTGGCTGCCGAGGCTTTGTAGCCAGGTCCACCACACGGCTCCTGAAGGAAGTTGGGATCAGAGGAAAGGCCCAGCGGAAGGCAATAAAAGAACTTGCCAAAGCAGCCGAACGGAGCAGTCACTGGCTGTGGCTGAAACGGAGGGATGCAACATGGGCTGTTTGATGACCACGGGGTGCCACCATATGACACACACCCAGGTCTGATCAGCCTGTGGCAGGCCAACCTTGGAAGAGGGTGTATTGTGTTAAGAGGCCGAAACACCTGATGAAGACAAGGCACACAACTGATGACGTGTAGATTTGGTGGTGCCCCGCGATCCTGTCCAAACTCCACCCAACAGTCATGTCCGATAGGAGTTATCGTGCTGATATATTTTAGGGATATTAACAGCTAGTCCTATTAAGAATCCTACCTTCTGATTTTTTAAGGCAAGCTATTGAAAACGTCAGAAAATTGGAGAAAGGAGTCTATGTAGTTGATTTGAGCGACTCATTTCATTATTGGACTCACCAAACCACTTACAGTGTTTCAGGTACAAAATGACTGTTTCTCGCTGAGAAACTGCCAAAAAGCGGATTTCTGTCATAACATTGATTTACCTTCTGATTTTTTAAGGCAAGCTATGGAAAACGTCAGAAAATTGGAGAAAGGAGTCTATGTAGTTGATTTGAGAGACTCATTTCATTATTGGACTCACCAAACCACTTACAGTGTTTCAGGTACAAAATGACCGTTTCTCGCTGAGAAAATGCCAAAAAGCGGATTTCTGTAATAACATTGTTTTACCTTCTGATTTTTTAAGGCAAGCTATTGACCTGTTTAGTGCCTACGTCACGCGCGTCCTCGTCAGTCATTTCCGGGGCCAGACAGATGTTGTGACAGTGCTGTGTACCTCTCTGTTTCAACAGATCTGAGACTAAAGCAGCGCTTTCCTGCCACTTACATTAATAACTTACACTACATTAACTTAACTTAACTTACTTAACTTACATTAGGCTACTTAACACTTACACCTTGTCATAACTGCACGCGAGCGTCGCTCTGCGTGCCATCGGACGCGCTCTGTCCACACTGAACGCGTTATCGGCCCCACGTTCTTTTGATTGACAGCTGAAACTCGCTTTTTAAAAGGCTGACAAGCTTGATATTGTGATATTTAAATGTTTAAATGTTCTTCTATTTTCTTCCTGTCACTCGTTGAAAGCCCGTTGAAAGCGCTGTAGGAAACAGTCATGATGAGGAACGGCTGATCCAGTTAGTTGAAATGAGAAGTTATCTCTATGATTCCTCCTCATTTCACTACAAAAACCTCAATAAAGTGGCAGAAATAAATACTATCTTATTATTATATAAGTCCCGGAACATCGGGAGGGAGAGAAAAGGTCCTGTAAGTGTGGAAAAAACCAACAATTAATAACTGCGTGTGGTGACGCAATCAAACAGCGAACAGCGTGGAATGAGCGGCGTGTTCTCGTGGTGTTAAATGCAGCAAACATGTCAGCATGTCAGATCATTACTGGGATGTGGGGAAAAAGCAGAGGACACGAGAAATGATCCAGGTTGAGTTGGATTTGGGAAACCGCTGGTGATGGAGACGTCACGGGGACGCACAGCGCAGCAGATCGGGAGCGCAGAGAAAAGGACCCTCTTCTCTTTTTTTCTGATGCATCCGAAATAGACAAACAGGCGATCTATGAACTTCAATGAGAAATAAAACACCAAGGGAATATGGATAAAAGGAGGTGCCGGATCTTGTTCCAGCAGAATCTGACACAAATTAAGCCCTAATAAGATTCTTATTATTTTATCAGAAGCTTCCAGCTCCTTGGCGATCTCCCTCCAGCAGCTGCCACTTTATTGAGGTTCTTGTATTGAAATGACTGTTTCCTACAGCGCTTTCAACCGGCTTTCAACGCCAGCGACAGGAAAAAAATAGAAACAGGGCGTCTGACAGAAATCCAGCTCAAAACGGCGCTGCGCCGCTCGCAACCAGTATGGACAGTGCAATAAAAAATAAAGCAATGGAACTGTATTAACTCTGTATTAACTGTAATAACTCTATTCAAGTTGAAAGCGTTAAGACCCTTTTTAACCCTCGATGGTTCCTTTCTGAAAAAGGAGGTTATAGTAAAGAGATTCACGGGTTCAAACATGTTGTTTACAACGGTGCCTGCTATGCCTGTAAGCCGGGTCGGACCCGGACGTGACGTCAGCCTAGAAATGACGTCACGCTAAACAACTCAATTGAAAACGTCAGAAAATTGGAGAAAGGAGTCTATGTATTTGATTTGAGGGACTCATTTCATTATTGGACTCACCAAACCACTTACAGTGTTTCAGGTACAAAATGACTGTTTCTCGCTGAGAAAATGCCAAAAAGCGGATTTCTGTCATAACATTGATTTACCTTCTGATTTTTTAAGGCAAGCTATTGAAAACGTTAGAAAATTGGAGAAAGGTGTCTATGTAGTTGATTTGAGCGACTCATTTCATTATTGGACTCACCAAACCACTTACAGTGTTTCAGGTACAAAATGACTGTTTCTCGCTGAGAAAATGCCAAAAAGCGGATTTCTGTCATAACATTGATTTACCTTCTGATTTTTCAAGGCAAGCTATTGAAAACGTCAGAAAATTGGAGAAAGGAGTCTAAGTAGTTGATTTGAGAGACTCATTTCATTATTGGACTGACCAAACCACTTACAGTTTTTCAGGTACAAAATGACTGTTTCTCGCCTAGAAAATGCCAAAAAGCGGATTTCTGTAATAACATTGTTTTACCTTCTGAATTTTTAAGGCAACCTATTGAAAACGTCAGAAAATTGGAGAAAGGAGTCTATGTAGTTGATTTGAGAGACTCATTTCATTATTGGACTCACCAAACCACTTACAGTGTTTCAGGTACAAAATTACTGTTTCTCGCTGAGAAAATGCCAAAAAGCGGATTTCTGTCATAACATTGATTTACCTTCTGATTTTTTAAGGCAAGCTATTGAAAACGTCAGAAAATTGGAGAAAGGTGTCTA
Source organism: Cololabis saira (assembly GCF_033807715.1). Lineage (NCBI taxonomy): Eukaryota > Metazoa > Chordata > Actinopteri > Beloniformes > Belonidae > Cololabis > Cololabis saira. Next base: position 73,357 of record NW_026906193.1, on the reverse strand, counting down.
TGTAGTTGATTTGAGCGACTCATTTCATTATTGGACTCACCAAACCACTTTACAGTGTTTCAGGTACAAAATGACTGTTTCTCGCTGAGAAAATGCCAAAAAGCGGATTTCTGTCATAACATTGATTTACCTTCTGATTTTTCAAGGCAAGCTATTGAAAACGTCAGAAAATTGGAGAAAGGAGTCTATGTAGTTGATTTGAGGGACTCATTTCATTATTGGACTCACCAAACCACTTACAGTGTTTCAGGTACAAAATGACTGTTTCTCGCTGAGAAAATGCCAAAAAGCGGATTTCTGTCATAACATTGATTTACCTTCTGATTTTTCAAGGCAAGCTATTGAAAACGTCAGAAAATTGGAGAAAGGAGTCTAAGTAGTTGATTTGAGAGACTCATTTCATTATTGGACTGACCAAACCACTTACAGTTTTTCAGGTACAAAATGACTGTTTCTCGCCTAGAAAATGCCAAAAAGCGGATTTCTGTAATAACATTGTTTTACCTTCTGAATTTTTAAGGCAACCTATTGAAAACGTCAGAAAATTGGAGAAAGGTGTCTATGTAGTTGATTTGAGAGATTCATTTCATTATTGGACTCACCAAACCACTTACAGTGTTTCAGGTACAAAATGACTGTTTCTCGCTGAGAAAATGCCAAAAAGCGGATTTCTGTCATAACATTGATTTACCTTCTGATTTTTCAAGGCAAGCTATTGAAAACGTCAGAAAATTGGAGAAAGGAGTCTATGTAGTTGATTTGAGGGACTCATTTCATTATTGGACTCACCAAACCACTTACAGTGTTTCAGGTACAAAATGACTGTTTCTCGCTGAGAAACTGCCAAAAAGCAGATTTCTGTCATAACATTGATTTACCTTCTGATTTTTCAAGGCAAGCTATTGAAAATGTCAGAACATTGGAGAAAGGAGACTATGTAGTTGATTTGAGAGACTCGTTTCATTATTGGACTCACCAAACCACTTACAGTGTTTCAGGTACAAAATGACTGTTTCTCGCTGAGAAAATGCCAAAAAGCGGATTTCTGTCATAACATTGATTTACCTTCTGATTTTTTAAGGCAAGCTATTGAAAACGTTAGAAAATTGGAGAAAGGTGTCTATGTAGTTGATTTGAGAGACTCATTTCATTATTGGACTCACCAAACTACTTACAGTGTTTCAGGTACAAAATTACTGTTTCTCGCTGAGAAAATGCCAAAAAGCGGATTTCTGTCATAACATTGATTTACCTTCTGATTTTTTAAGGCAAGCTATTGAAAACGTCAGAAAATTGGAGAAAGGAGTCTATGTAGTTGATTTGAGAGACTCATTTCATTATTGGACGCACCAAACCACTTAGAGTGTTTCAGGTACAAAATGACTGTTTCTCGCTGAGAAAAGGCCAAAAAGCGGATTTCTGTCATAACATTGATTTACCTTCTGATTTTTCAAGGCAAGCTATTGAAAACGTCAGAAAATTGGAGAAAGGAGTCTATGTAGTTGATTTGAGAGACTCATTTCATTATTGGACTCACCAAACCACTTACAGTGTTTCGGGTACAAAATGACTGTTTCTCGCTGAGAAAATGCCAAAAAGCGGATTTCTGTCATAACATTGATTTACCTTCTGATTTTTTAAGGCAAGCTATTGAAAACGTTAGAAAATTGGAGAAAGGAGTCTATGTAGTTGATTTGAGAGACTCATTTCATTATTGGACTCACCAAACCACTTACAGTGTTTCAGGTACAAAATGACTGTTTCTCGCTGAGAAAATGCCAAAAAGCGGATTTCTGTCATAACATTGATTTACCTTCTGATTTTTCAAGGCAAGCTATTGAAAACGTCAGAAAATTGGAGAAAGGAGTCTATGTAGTTGATTTGAGGGACTCATTTCATTATTGGACTCACCAAACCACTTACAGTGTTTCAGGTACAAAATGACTGTTTCTCGCTGAGAAAATGCCAAAAAGCAGATTTCTGTCATAACATTGATTTACCTTCTGATTTTTTAAGGCAAGCTATTGAAAACGTTAGAAAATTGGAGAAAGGTGTCTATGTAGTTGATTTGAGCGACTCATTTCATTATTGGACTCACCAAACCACTTACAGTGTTTCAGGTACAAAATGACTGTTTCTCGCTGAGAAAATGCCAAAAAGCGGATTTCTGTCATAACATTGATTTACCTTCTGATTTTTTAAGGCAAGCTATTGAAAACGTTAGAAAATTGGAGAAAGGTGTCTATGTAGTTGATTTGAGCGACTCATTTCATTATTGGACTCACCAAACCACTTACAGTGTTTCAGGTACAAAATGACTGTTTCTCGCTGAGAAAATGCCAAAAAGCGGATTTCTGTCATAACATTGATTTACCTTCTGATTTTTTAAGGCAAGCTATTGAAAACGTTAGAAAATTGGAGAAAGGTGTCTATGTAGTTGATTTGAGCGACTCATTTCATTATTGGACTCACCAAACCACTTACAGTGTTTCAGGTACAAAATGACTGTTTCTCGCTGAGAAAATGCCAAAAAGCGGATTTCTGTAATAACATTGTTTTACCTTCTGATTTTTTAAGGCAAGCTATTGAAAACGTTAGAAAATTGGAAAAAGGAGTCTATGTAGTTGATTTGAGAGACTCATTTCATTATTGGACTCACCAAACCACTTACAGTGTTTCAGGTACAAAATGACTGTTTCTCGCTGAGAAAATGCCAAAAAGCGGATTTCTGTCATAACATTGATTTACCTTCTGATTTTTTAAGGCAAGCTATTGAAAACGTTAGAAAATTGGAGAAAGGTGTCTATGTAGTTGATTTGAGAGACTCATTTCATTATTGGACTCACCAAACCACTTACAGTGTTTCAGGTACAAAATGACCGTTTCTCGCTGAGAAAATGCCAAAAAGTGGATTTCTGTAATAACATTGTTTTACCTTCTGATTTTTTAAGGCAAGCTATTGAAAACGTTAGAAAATTGGAGAAAGGAGTCTATGTAGTTGATTTGAGAGACTCATTTCATTATTGGACTCACCAAACCACTTACAGTGTTTCAGGTACAAAATGACTGTTTCTCGCTGAGAAAATGCCAAAAAGCGGATTTCTGTAATAACATTGTTTTACCTTCTGATTTTTTAAGGCAAGCTATTGAAAACGTTAGAAAATTGGAAAAAGGAGTCTATGTAGTTGATTTGAAAGACTCATTTCATTATTGGACTCACCAAACCACTTTACAGTGTTTCAGGTACAAAATGACTGTTTCTCGCTGAGAAAATGCCAAAAAGCGGATTTCTGTCATAACATTGATTTACCTTCTGATTTTTCAAGGCAAGCTATTGAAAACGTCAGAAAATTGGAGAAAGGAGTCTATGTAGTTGATTTGAGGGACTCATTTTATTATTGGACTCACCAAACCACTTACAGTGTTTCAGGTACAAAATGACTGTTTCTCGCTGAGAAACTGCCAAAAAGCAGATTTCTGTCATAACATTGATTTACCTTCTGATTTTTTAAGGCAAGCTATTGAAAACGTTAGAAAATTGGAGAAAGGTGTCTATGTAGTTGATTTGAGCGACTCATTTCATTATTGGACTCACCAAACCACTTACAGTGTTTCAGGTACAAAATGACTGTTTCTCGCTGAGAAAATGCCAAAAAGCGGATTTCTGTCATAACATTGATTTACCTTCTGATTTTTTAAGGCAAGCTATTGAAAACGTTAGAAAATTGGAGAAAGGTGTCTATGTAGTTGATTTGAGCGACTCATTTCATTATTGGACTCACCAAACCACTTACAGTGTTTCAGGTACAAAATGACTGTTTCTCGCTGAGAAAATGCCAAAAAGCGGATTTCTGTAATAACATTGTTTTACCTTCTGATTTTTTAAGGCAAGCTATTGAAAACGTTAGAAAATTGGAAAAAGGAGTCTATGTAGTTGATTTGAGAGACTAATTTCATTATTGGACTCACCAAACCACTTACAGTGTTTCAGGTACAAAATGACTGTTTCTCGCTGAGAAAATGCCAAAAAGCGGATTTCTGTCATAACATTGATTTACCTTCTGATTTTTCAAGGCAAGCTATTGAAAACGTCAGAAAATTGGAGAAAGGAGTCTAAGTAGTTGATTTGAGAGACTCATTTCATTATTGGACTGACCAAACCACTTACAGTTTTTCAGGTACAAAATGACTGTTTCTCGCCTAGAAAATGCCAAAAAGCGGATTTCTGTAATAACATTGTTTTACCTTCTGAATTTTTAAGGCAACCTATTGAAAACGTCAGAAAATTGGAGAAAGGAGTCTATGTAGTTGATTTGAGAGACTCATTTCATTATTGGACTCACCAAACCACTTACAGTGTTTCAGGTACAAAATGACTGTTTCTCGCTGAGAAAATGCCAAAAAGCGGATTTCTGTCATAACATTGATTTACCTTCTGATTTTTCAAGGCAAGCTATTGAAAACGTCAGAAAATTGGAGAAAGGAGTCTAAGTAGTTGATTTGAGAGACTCATTTCATTATTGGACTGACCAAACCACTTACAGTTTTTCAGGTACAAAATGACTGTTTCTCGCCTAGAAAATGCCAAAAAGCGGATTTCTGTAATAACATTGTTTTACCTTCTGAATTTTTAAGGCAACCTATTGAAAACGTCAGAAAATTGGAGAAAGGAGTCTATGTAGTTGATTTGAGAGACTCATTTCATTATTGGACTCACCAAACCACTTACAGTGTTTCAGGTACAAAATTACTGTTTCTCGCTGAGAAAATGCCAAAAAGCGGATTTCTGTCATAACATTGATTTACCTTCTGATTTTTTAAGGCAAGCTATTGAAAACGTCAGAAAATTGGAGAAAGGAGTCTATGTAGTTGATTTGAGGGACTCATTTCATTATTGGACTCACCAAACCACTTACAGTGTTTCAGGTACAAAATGACTGTTTCTCGCTGAGAAACTGCCAAAAAGCGGATTTCTGTCATAACATTGATTTACCTTCTGATTTTTTAAGGCAAGCTATTGAAAACGTCAGAAAATTGGAGAAAGGTGTCTATGTAGTTGATTTGAGCGACTCATTTCATTATTGGACTCACCAAACCACTTACAGTGTTTCAGGTACAAAATGACTGTTTCTCGCTGAGAAAATGCCAAAAAGCGGATTTCTGTCATAACATTGATTTACCTTCTGATTTTTCAAGGCAAGCTATTGAAAACGTCAGAAAATTGGAGAATGGTGTCTATGTAGTTGATTTGAGAGATTCATTTCATTATTGGACTCACCAAACCACTTACAGTGTTTCAGGTACAAAATGACTGTTTCTCGCTGAGAAAATGCCAAAAAGCGGATTTCTGTCATAACATTGATTTACCTTGTGATTTTTCAAGGCAAGCTATTGAAAACGTCAGAAAATTGGAGAAAGGAGTCTATGTAGTTGATTTGAGAGACTCATTTCATTATTGGACTCACCAAACCACTTACAGTGTTTCAGGTACAAAATGACCGTTTCTCGCTGAGAAAATGCCAAAAAGTGGATTTCTGTAATAACATTGTTTTACCTTCTGATTTTTTAAGGCAAGCTATTGAAAACGTTAGAAAATTGGAAAAATTAGTCTATGTAGTTGACTTGAGAGACTAATTTCATTATTGGACTCACCAAACCACTTACAGTGTTTCAGGTACAAAATGACTGTTTCTCGCTGAGAAAATGCCAAAAAGCGGATTTCTGTCATAACATTGATTTACCTTCTGATTTTTCAAGGCAAGCTATTGAAAATGTCAGAACATTGGAGAAAGGAGACTATGTAGTTGATTTGAGAGACTCATTTCATTATTGGACTCACCAAACCACTTACAGTGTTTCAGGTACAAAATGACTGTTTCTCGCTGAGAAACTGCCAAAAAGCGGATTTCTGTCATAACATTGATTTACCTTCTGATTTTTTAAGGCAAGCTATTGAAAACGTCAGAAAATTGGAGAAAGGTGTCTATGTAGTTGATTTGAGCGACTCATTTCATTATTGGACTCACCAAACCACTTACAGTGTTTCAGGTACAAAATGACTGTTTCTCGCTGAGAAAATGCCAAAAAGCGGATTTCTGTCATAACATTGATTTACCTTCTGATTTTTCAAGGCAAGCTATTGAAAACGTCAGAAAATTGGAGAATGGTGTCTATGTAGTTGATTTGAGAGATTCATTTCATTATTGGACTCACCAAACCACTTACAGTGTTTCAGGTACAAAATGACTGTTTCTCGCTGAGAAAATGCCAAAAAGCGGATTTCTGTCATAACATTGATTTACCTTGTGATTTTTCAAGGCAAGCTATTGAAAACGTCAGAAAATTGGAGAAAGGAGTCTATGTAGTTGATTTGAGAGACTCATTTCATTATTGGACTCACCAAACCACTTACAGTGTTTCAGGTACAAAATGACCGTTTCTCGCTGAGAAAATGCCAAAAAGTGGATTTCTGTAATAACATTGTTTTACCTTCTGATTTTTTAAGGCAAGCTATTGAAAACGTTAGAAAATTGGAAAAATTAGTCTATGTAGTTGACTTGAGAGACTAATTTCATTATTGGACTCACCAAACCACTTACAGTGTTTCAGGTACAAAATGACTGTTTCTCGCTGAGAAAATGCCAAAAAGCGGATTTCTGTCATAACATTGATTTACCTTCTGATTTTTCAAGGCAAGCTATTGAAAATGTCAGAACATTGGAGAAAGGAGACTATGTAGTTGATTTGAGAGACTCGTTTCATTATTGGACTCACCAAACCACTTACAGTGTTTCAGGTACAAAATGACTGTTTCTCGCTGAGAAAATGCCAAAAAGCGGATTTCTGTCATAACATTGATTTACCTTCTGATTTTTTAAGGCAAGCTATTGAAAACGTTAGAAAATTGGAGAAAGGTGTCTATGTAGTTGATTTGAGAGACTCATTTCATTATTGGACTCACCAAACCACTTACAGTGTTTCAGGTACAAAATTACTGTTTCTCGCTGAGAAAATGCCAAAAAGCGGATTTCTGTCATAACATTGATTTACCTTCTGATTTTTTAAGGCAAGCTATTGAAAACGTCAGAAAATTGGAGAAAGGAGTCTATGTAGTTGATTTGAGAGACTCATTTCATTATTGGACGCACCAAACCACTTAGAGTGTTTCAGGTACAAAATGACTGTTTCTCGCTGAGAAAAGGCCAAAAAGCGGATTTCTGTCATAACATTGATTTACCTTCTGATTTTTCAAGGCAAGCTATTGAAAACGTCAGAAAATTGGAGAAAGGAGTCTATGTAGTTGATTTGAGAGACTCATTTCATTATTGGACTCACCAAACCACTTACAGTGTTTCGGGTACAAAATGACTGTTTCTCGCTGAGAAAATGCCAAAAAGCGGATTTCTGTCATAACATTGATTTACCTTCTGATTTTTTAAGGCAAGCTATTGAAAACGTTAGAAAATTGGAGAAAGGAGTCTATGTAGTTGATTTGAGAGACTCATTTCATTATTGGACTCACCAAACCACTTACAGTGTTTCAGGTTCAAAATGACTGTTTCTCGCTGAGAAACTGCCAAAAAGCGGATTTCTGTAATAACATTGTTTCAAGTGTCTGAGAGAGCTTAGCAAGGGGCCTCGCATTGACCATTACTTCCTTAGAGGTAGGGCAAATCAGTCGAGTGAAGCCCAGTGGTAGGATATTCACCACAGTCCACAGGGTATCAGAACCCCAGACGAAGCTCAATCAAGCACAGATCCATTTATGAACATCAGCCCAGAGCCCATCCAGCCACAGACAGCAGTAGAGCGGAGGCTGACTGGACGAAAACCTCAAATCTTGTGGCCTAAATCCTGTCAGAAAAAGGAGTGGGAAACCACAGACACAGACCTCGTCCACCTTTTAGAAGGTCTGAAAGGGGGTGTGGAGAAAAAACTGGACAAGATCGGAGAGACCATTTATAGCTATGGAGCAGAGAGATTTGGTGTGAAACGTGAGAACTTGCAGACACAGAAGGAACCATCTGCTCATCTCAAGTCCAGGAGACAACAAGAGATTCAGAGACTCGTGAAAGAAAGGAGGTGCCTGAGGAAACAATGGAAGAAGGCCACGGAAGTGGAAAGGAAAGGCCTTGGGGCACTACAGGGCGACATCAAGCAGCGTCTGGCAGCACTGCGAAGAGCAGAATGCCTGAGAAGGCAACATAAGAAGAGAGAGCGAACGAGGACTGCCTTCTACAGAGATCCCTATAAATTTGTTAAGGACCTCTTTGTCAGGGAGAAATCTGGGACCCTCAAAGTACCCATAAGAGAACTGGAAGAACATCTTCGGAAGACCTACTCCGACAAACAGAGGCATGTGCCAGCCAGCATTCCGGAGGATATGCCACCCATCCAACCACCTGAGCACCAGATGGAAACAAGGCCCCCCACATGGAGCGAAGTTGAGAGCACAGTAAAACGGGCAAGAACAGCTTCAGCCCCGGGGCCCAACGGCATTCCATACAGGGTGTATAAGAACACGCCAGGCGTCTTGAAATACCTCTGGAAGCTTATGAAAGTGGCATGGGAAAAAGGAATGATACCAAAGGCATGGCGACGGGCAGGAGGGATCCTGATTCCCAAAGAGAAGAATTCCTCAACCATCGAGCAGTTTCGCCAGATCAGCCTTCTCAATGTGGAAGGAAAGATTTTCTTCAGTGTCGTGGCCCGTAGGCTCTCAGCATTCCTGCTGGCGAACAACTTTGTTGACACCTCAGTGCAAAAGGCAGGGATAATTGGGTTCTCAGGTTGCTTGGAACACACAAATGTCATCTGGCACCAAGTACAGACGGCCAAGAAGGAGAAGAAAGACCTGCATGTGGTGTTTTTAGATCTTGCCAATGCCTTCGGGTCAGTGCCTCATGAGATCTTGTGGACAGCGTTCAACTTCTTTCAAGTGCCAGAGGGCATCACAAGCCTACTTCCAGGATCTCCAATTCTGTGTTACAGCACAGGATAGTACAACTGCCTGGCAGCACCTTGAGATAGGCATTATGGCGGGCTGCACCATCTCGCCACTGGTGTTTACAATGGCAATGGAGCTACTTATTCGTGCATCACGATGGGTGGTTGGAGGAGAACGATTGAGAGCGGGCTCCGTCTTCCCCCAATCAGGGCGTACATGGACGACATGACGACAATAACAACAACGGTCGCATGTACCAAACGTCTGCTGGAGAAACTCCGGGGAAACATCAAATGGGCACGAATGGAGATTAAACCCAGCAAATCCCGTAGCATCTCCATTGTCAAAGGTAAGCTCACCAATGCAAGGTTCTATGTGGACGACCAGCCAATCCCAACAAGTTCTGGAGAAGCCTATCAAAAGCCTTGGCCGATGGTATAGCGCAGAACTTAAAGACTCTGAGCAGGTGGAACAACTCAGGCAGGATACAATCAGCGGCCTCAAGCAGATTAACAACACTGCTCTCCCTGGAAAATTGAAGCTATGGTGCTTTAAGTTTGGGCTGCTACCTCGCCTCATGTGGCCAATTTCCATCTATGAGGTCACCTTATCTCATGTCAATCGGCTTGAGAGACTGGTGAATGCCCAAGTGAGGAAGTGGCTTGGACTGCCGAGATGCCTTTCCAGCATAGGCCTGTATGGCAATGGAGCGCTCTCCCTTCCAATCTCAAGCCTGGTGGAGGAGTACAAATGTGCCAAAACAAGGGTGGAAATGACTCTTACAGAATCCCGGGACCCATGCGTCAGAGATGCGGCTCCAAACCTGGCAACAGGGAGGAAATGGAAACCATCTGCAGCAGTAGCAGTGGCAAAGACCACCCTCAGACACCGGGATATAGTGGGACGAGTCCAACATGGCAGAGGGGGTCTTGGCCTGGAAGCAACAACACCCGCTTGGCAAAAGGCTACTCCGTCTGAACGGCGACACATGGTGGTTGAGGAGGTGCGCAACCAGGAGGAGGCAGCCAGGTGTGCCAAGGCAGTCTCCCAAGCCCAGCAAGGACGCTGGATGAGGTGGGAGGGTGTGGAGAGGAGGAAAATCACGTGGAATGAGATGTGGAGCATGGAGGCTAATAGGCTCAGCTTCATCATCAGAGCCACTTATGATGTCCTGCCCTCTCCAACCAACCTACATCTCTGGTATGGAGAGGACCCAGCCTGCCTGCAGTGTGCAGCCCCAGCCACCCTCAAACACATCCTGGTGGGTTGCAAGACCAGCCTGACTCAAGGAAGATACACCTGGCGCCATAACCAAGTGTTGAAGGGCTTGGCTGCCGAACTTGAGGACAAGAGGGTCACCATCAACGCCATGCCTTTCAAAACCCAGACCACCCTCCCACGGAAGACAACATTCGTCCGACAAGGGGAGAAACGGAGAACCAAGCCATCACCTCCAAACTCAGGCCCACTGGACACAGCCCGGGATTGGGAAATGCGGGTAGACCTCAGCCAGAGGCTCACTTTCCCGCCAGAAATCGCAGCAACCAACCTGCGCCCAGATTTGGTCCTCTGGTCCAAGTCCTGCCGGCGTGTCTTCATTGTGGAGCTGACTGTCCCGTGGGAGGATAACATCGACGAAGCATTCGAAAGAAAAAGGCTGCGTTATGCTAACCTAGCAGCTGATGCTGAGGCGCGGGGATGGAACGTAAAGGTGTGGCCAGTGGAGGTTGGCTGCCGAGGCTTTGTAGCCAGGTCCACCACACGGCTCCTGAAGGAAGTTGGGATCAGAGGACAGGCCCAGCGGAAGGCAATAAAAGAACTTGCCAAAGCAGCCGAACGGAGCAGTCACTGGCTGTGGCTGAAACGGAGGGATGCAACATGGGCTGTTTGATGACCACGGGGTGCCACCATATGACACACACCCAGGTCTGATCAGCCTGTGGCAGGCCAACCTTGGAAGAGGGTGTATTGTGTTAAGAGGCCGAAACACCTGATGAAGACAAGGCACACAACTGATGACGTGTAGATTTGGTGGTGCCCCGCGATCCTGTCCAAACTCCACCCAACAGTCATGTCCGATAGGAGTTATCTTGCTGATATATTTTAGGGATATTAACAGCTAGTCCTATTAAGAATCCTACCTTCTGATTTTTTAAGGCAAGCTATTGAAAACGTCAGAAAATTGGAGAAAGGAGTCTATGTAGTTGATTTGAGCGACTCATTTCATTATTGGACTCACCAAACCACTTACAGTGTTTCAGGTACAAAATGACTGTTTCTCGCTGAGAAACTGCCAAAAAGCGGATTTCTGTCATAACATTGATTTACCTTCTGATTTTTTAAGGCAAGCTATGGAAAACGTCAGAAAATTGGAGAAAGGAGTCTATGTAGTTGATTTGAGAGACTCATTTCATTATTGGACTCACCAAACCACTTACAGTGTTTCAGGTACAAAATGACCGTTTCTCGCTGAGAAAATGCCAAAAAGCGGATTTCTGTAATAACATTGTTTTACCTTCTGATTTTTTAAGGCAAGCTATTGAAAACGTCAGAAAATTGGAGAAAGGAGTCTATGTAGTTGATTTGAGGGACTCATTTCATTATTGGACTCACCAAATCACTTACAGTGTTTCAGGTACAAAATGATTGTTTCTCGCTGAGAAAATGCCAAAAAGCGGATTTCTGTCATAACATTGATTTACCTTCTGATTTTTTAAGGCAAGCTATTGAAAACGTTAGAAAATTGGAGAAAGGTGTCTATGTAGTTGATTTGAGAGATTCATTTCATTATTGGACTCACCAAACCACTTACAGTGTTTCAGGTACAAAATGACTGTTTCTCGCTGAGAAAATGCCAAAAAGCGGATTTCTGTAATAACATTGTTTTACCTTCTGATTTTTTAAGGCAAGCTATTGAAAACGTTAGAAAATTGGAAAAAGGAGTCTATGTAGTTGATTTGAGCGACTCATTTCATTATTGGACTCACCAAACCACTTACAGTGTTTCAGGTACAAAATGACTGTTTCTCGCTGAGAAAATGCCAAAAAGCGGATTTCTGTCATAACATTGATTTACCTTCTGATTTTTTAAGGCAAGCTATTGAAAACGTTAGAAAATTGGAGAAAGGTGTCTATGTAGTTGATTTGAGAGATTCATTTCATTATTGGACTCACCAAACCACTTACAGTGTTTCAGGTACAACATGACTGTTTCTCGCTGAGAAAATGCCAAAAAGCGGATTTCTGTAATAACATTGTTTTACCTTCTGATTTTTTAAGGCAAGCTATTGAAAACGTTAGAAAATTGGAAAAAGGAGTCTATGTAGTTGATTTGAGAGACTCATTTCATCATTGGACTCACCAAACCACTTACAGTGTTTCAGGTACAAAATGACTGTTTCTCGCTGAGAAAATGCCAAAAAGCGGATTTCTGTCATAACATTGATTTACCTTCTGATTTTTCAAGACAAGCTATTGAAAACGTCAGAACATTGGAGAAAGGAGTCTATGTAGTTGATTTGAGGGACTCATTTCATTATTGGACTCACCAAACCACTTACAGTGTTTCAGGTACAAAATGACTGTTTCTCGCTGAGAAAATGCCAAAAAGCGGATTTCTGTCATAACATTGATTTACCTTCTGATTTTTTAAGGCAAGCTATTGAAAACGTTAGAAAATTGGAGAAAGGTGTCTATGTAGTTGATTTGAGAGACTCGTTTCATTATTGGACTCACCAAACCACTTACAGTGTTTCAGGTACAAAATGACTGTTTCTCGCTGAGAAAATGCCAAAAAGCGGATTTCTGTCATAACATTGATTTACCTTCTGATTTTTTAAGGCAAGCTATTGAAAACGTTAGAAAATTGGAGAAAGGTGTCTATGTAGTTGATTTGAGAGACTAATTTCATTATTGGACTCACCAAACCACTTACAGTGTTTCAGGTACAAAATGACTGTTTCTCGCTGAGAAAATGCCAAAAAGCGGATTTCTGTCATAACATTGATTTACCTTCTGATTTTTTAAGGCAAGCTATTGAAAACGTTAGAAAATTGGAGAAAGGTGTCTATGTAGTTGATTTGAGGGACTCATTTCATTATTGGACTCACCAAACCACTTACAGTGTTTCAGGTACAAAATGACTGTTTCTCGCTGAGAAACTGCCAAAAAGCGGATTTCTGTCATAACATTGATTTACCTTCTGTTTTTTTAAGGCAAGCTATTGAAAACGTCAGAAAATTGGAGAAAGGTGTCTATGTAGTTGATTTGAGCGACTCATTTCATTATTGGACTCACCAAACCACTTACAGTGTTTCAGGTACAAAATGACTGTTTCTCGCTGAGAAAATGCCAAAAAGCGGATTTCTGTCATAACATTGATTTACCTTCTGATTTTTCAAGGCAAGCTATTGAAAACGTCAGAAAATTGGAGAAAGGTGTCTATGTAGTTGATTTGAGCGACTCATTTCATTATTGGACTCACCAAACCACTTACAGTGTTTCAGGTACAAAATGACTGTTTCTCGCTGAGAAAATGCCAAAAAGCGGATTTCTGTCATAACATTGATTTACCTTCTGATTTTTCAAGGCAAGCTATTGAAAACGTCAGAAAATTGGAGAAAGGAGTCTATGTAGTTGATTTGAGAGACTCATTTCATTATTGGACTCACCAAACCACTTACAGTGTTTCAGGTACAAAATGACCGTTTCTCGCTGAGAAAATGCCAAAAAGCGGATTTCTGTAATAACATTGTTTTACCTTCTGATTTTTTAAGGCAAGCTATTGAAAACGTTAGAAAATTGGAAAAACTAGTCTATGTAGTTGATTTGAGAGACTTATTTCATTATTGGACTCACCAAACCACTTACAGTGTTTCAGGTACAAAATGACTGTTTCTCGCTGAGAAAATGCCAAAAAGCGGATTTCTGTCATAACATTGATTTACCTTCTGATTTTTCAAGGCAAGCTATTGAAAATGTCAGAACATTGGAGAAAGGAGACTATGTAGTTGATTTGAGAGACTCGTTTCATTATTGGACTCACCAAACCACTTACAGTGTTTCAGGTACAAAATGACTGTTTCTCGCTGAGAAAATGCCAAAAAGCGGATTTCTGTCATAACATTGATTTACCTTCTGATTTTTTAAGGCAAGCTATTGAAAACGTTAGAAAATTTGGGAAAGGTGTCTATGTAGTCGATTTGAGAGACTCGTTTCATTATTGGACTCACCAAACCACTTACAGTGTTTCAGGTACAAAATGACTGTTTCTCGCTGAGAAAATGCCAAAAAGCGGATTTCTGTCATAACATTGATTTACCTTCTGATTTTTTAAGGCAAGCTATTGAAAACGTTAGAAAATTGGAGAGAGGTGTCTATGTAGTTGATTTGAGCGACTCATTTCATTATTGGACTCACCAAACCACTTACAGTGTTTCAGGTACAAAATGACTGTTTCTCGCTGAGAAAATGCCAAAAAGCGGATTTCTGTCATAACATTGATTTACCTTCTGATTTTTTAAGGCAAGCTATTGAAAACGTTAGACAATTGGAGAAAGGTGTCTATGTAGTTGATTTGAGAGACTAATTTCATTATTGGACTCACCAAACCACTTACAGTGTTTCAGGTACAAAATGACTGTTTCTCGCTGAGAAAATGCCAAAAAGCGGATTTCTGTCATAACATTGATTTACCTTCTGATTTTTTAAGGCAAGCTATTGAAAACGTTAGAAAATTGGAGAAAGGTGTCTATGTAGTTGATTTGAGGGACTCATTTCATTATTGGACTCACCAAACCACTTACAGTGTTTCAGGTACAAAATGACTGTTTCTCGCTGAGAAACTGCCAAAAAGCGGATTTCTGTCATAACATTGATTTACCTTCTGATTTTTCAAGGCAAGCTATTGAAAACGTCAGAAAATTGGAGAAAGGTGTCTATGTAGTTGATTTGAGCGACTCATTTCATTATTGGACTCACCAAACCACTTACAGTGTTTCAGGTACAAAATGACTGTTTCTCGCTGAGAAAATGCCAAAAAGCGGATTTCTGTCATAACATTGATTTACCTTCTGATTTTTCAAGGCAAGCTATTGAAAACGTCAGAAAATTGGAGAAAGGAGTCTATGTAGTTGATTTGAGAGACTCATTTCATTATTGGACTCACCAAACCACTTACAGTGTTTCAGGTACAAAATGACCGTTTCTCGCTGAGAAAATGCCAAAAAGCGGATTTCTGTAATAACATTGTTTTACCTTCTGATTTTTTAAGGCAAGCTATTGAAAACGTTAGAAAATTGGAGAAAGGTGTCTATGTAGTTGATTTGAGGGACTCATTTCATTATTGGACTCACCAAACCACTTACAGTGTTTCAGGTACAAAATGACTGTTTCTCGCTGAGAAACTGCCAAAAAGCGGATTTCTGTCATAACATTGATTTACCTTCTGATTTTTCAAGGCAAGCTATTGAAAACGTCAGAAAATTGGAGAAAGGTGTCTATGTAGTTGATTTGAGCGACTCATTTCATTATTGGACTCACCAAACCACTTACAGTGTTTCAGGTACAAAATGACTGTTTCTCGCTGAGAAAATGCCAAAAAGCGGATTTCTGTCATAACATTGATTTACCTTCTGATTTTTCAAGGCAAGCTATTGAAAACGTCAGAAAATTGGAGAAAGGAGTCTATGTAGTTGATTTGAGAGACTCATTTCATTATTGGACTCACCAAACCACTTACAGTGTTTCAGGTACAAAATGACCGTTTCTCGCTGAGAAAATGCCAAAAAGCGGATTTCTGTAATAACATTGTTTTACCTTCTGATTTTTTAAGGCAAGCTATTGAAAACGTTAGAAAATTGGAAAAACTAGTCTATGTAGTTGATTTGAGAGACTTATTTCATTATTGGACTCACCAAACCACTTACAGTGTTTCAGGTACAAAATGACTGTTTCTCGCTGAGAAAATGCCAAAAAGCGGATTTCTGTCATAACATTGATTTACCTTCTGATTTTTTAAGGCAAGCTATTGAAAACGTTAGAAAATTTGGGAAAGGTGTCTATGTAGTCGATTTGAGAGACTCGTTTCATTATTGGACTCACCAAACCACTTACAGTGTTTCAGGTACAAAATGACTGTTTCTCGCTGAGAAAATGCCAAAAAGCGGATTTCTGTCATAACATTGATTTACCTTCTGATTTTTTAAGGCAAGCTATTGAAAACGTTAGAAAATTGGAGAGAGGTGTCTATGTAGTTGATTTGAGCGACTCATTTCATTATTGGACTCACCAAACCACTTACAGTGTTTCAGGTACAAAATGACTGTTTCTCGCTGAGAAAATGCCAAAAAGCGGATTTCTGTCATAACATTGATTTACCTTCTGATTTTTTAAGGCAAGCTATTGAAAACGTTAGAAAATTGGAGAAAGGTGTCTATGTAGTTGATTTGAGAGACTAATTTCATTATTGGACTCACCAAACCACTTACAGTGTTTCAGGTACAAAATGACTGTTTCTCGCTGAGAAAATGCCAAAAAGCGGATTTCTGTCATAACATTGATTTACCTTCTGATTTTTTAAGGCAAGCTATTGAAAACGTTAGAAAATTGGAGAAAGGTGTCTATGTAGTTGATTTGAGGGACTCATTTCATTATTGGACTCACCAAACCACTTACAGTGTTTCAGGTACAAAATGACTGTTTCTCGCTGAGAAACTGCCAAAAAGCGGATTTCTGTCATAACATTGATTTACCTTCTGTTTTTTTAAGGCAAGCTATTGAAAACGTCAGAAAATTGGAGAAAGGTGTCTATGTAGTTGATTTGAGCGACTCATTTCATTATTGGACTCACCAAACCACTTACAGTGTTTCAGGTACAAAATGACTGTTTCTCGCTGAGAAAATGCCAAAAAGCGGATTTCTGTCATAACATTGATTTACCTTCTGATTTTTCAAGGCAAGCTATTGAAAACGTCAGAAAATTGGAGAAAGGTGTCTATGTAGTTGATTTGAGCGACTCATTTCATTATTGGACTCACCAAACCACTTACAGTGTTTCAGGTACAAAATGACCGTTTCTCGCTGAGAAAATGCCAAAAAGCGGATTTCTGTAATAACATTGTTTTACCTTCTGATTTTTTAAGGCAAGCTATTGAAAACGTTAGAAAATTGGAAAAACTAGTCTATGTAGTTGATTTGAGAGACTTATTTCATTATTGGACTCACCAAACCACTTACAGTGTTTCAGGTACAAAATGACTGTTTCTCGCTGAGAAAATGCCAAAAAGCGGATTTCTGTCATAACATTGATTTACCTTCTGATTTTTCAAGGCAAGCTATTGAAAATGTCAGAACATTGGAGAAAGGAGACTATGTAGTTGATTTGAGATACTCGTTTCATTATTGGACTCACCAAACCACTTACAGTGTTTCAGGTACAAAATGACTGTTTCTCGCTGAGAAAATGCCAAAAAGCGGATTTCTGTCATAACATTGATTTACCTTCTGATTTTTTAAGGCAAGCTATTGAAAACGTTAGAAAATTGGAGAAAGGTGTCTATGTAGTCGATTTGAGAGACTCGTTTCATTATTGGACTCACCAAACCACTTACATTGTTTCAGGTACAAAATGACTGTTTCTCGCTGAGAAAATGCCAAAAAGCGGATTTCTGTCATAACATTGATTTACCTTCTGATTTTTTAAGGCAAGCTATTGAAAACGTTAGAAAATTGGAGAAAGGTGTCTATGTAGTTGATTTGAGAGATTAATTTCATTATTGGACTCACCAAAC
Organism: Cololabis saira; assembly: GCF_033807715.1. Lineage (NCBI taxonomy): Eukaryota > Metazoa > Chordata > Actinopteri > Beloniformes > Belonidae > Cololabis > Cololabis saira. Next base: position 55,621 of record NW_026906193.1, on the reverse strand, counting down.
CACTTACAGTGTTTCAGGTACAAAATGACTGTTTCTCGCTGAGAAAATGCCAAAAAGCGGATTTCTGTCATAACATTGATTTACCTTCTGATTTTTCAAGGCAAGCTATTGAAAATGTTAGAAAATTGGAGAAAGGTGTCTATGTAGTTGATTTGAGAGACTCATTTCATTATTGGACTCACCAAACCACTTACAGTGTTTCAGGTACAAAATGACTGTTTCTCGCCTAGAAAATGCCAAAAAGCGGATTTCTGTCATAACATTGATTTACCTTCTGATTTTTCAAGGCAAGCTATTGAAAACGTCAGAAAATTGGAGAAAGGAGTCTAAGTAGTTGATTTGAGAGACTCATTTCATTATTGGACTGACCAAACCACTTACAGTGTCTCAGGTACAAAATGACTGTTTCTCGCCTAGAAAATGCCAAAAAGCGGATTTCTGTAATAACATTGTTTTACCTTCTGAATTTTTAAGGCAACCTATTGAAAACGTCAGAAAATTGGAGAAAGGAGTCTATTTAGTTGATTTGAGGGACTCATTTCATTATTGGACTCACCAAACCACTTACAGTGTTTCAGGTACAAAATGACTGTTTCTCGCTGAGAAACTGCCAAAAAGCGGATTTCTGTCATAACATTGATTTACCTTCTGATTTTTTAATGCAAGCTATTGAAAACGTCAGAAAATTGAAGGAAGGAGTCTATATAGTTGATTTGAGTGACTCCTTTCATTATCGGACTCACCAAACCACTTACCTGTGTTTCAGGTTAGAAATGATCGTTTCTGGCTGAGATAAAGCTAAAACGCGTATTTCTGTGAAAACACTGTTTTACCTTCTGATTTTTTAAGGCAAGCTTATTGAAAGAGTGACTCCTTTCATTATTGGACTCACGAAACCACTTAGAAAGTTTTCAAAGTTCCAACTGAGTGCAGCTAAATTCATCCATGGAGCTCTGCTTCCACCTTGTGGCCAAAAAAAGGAACTTCTCCCGGGCAGACAACGCTGCAACTTCCCCCTCTTTTCTGCTGATAATTTCAATTCTTGTGGAGTAAAGCCAGTCAAAAAATATGCAAAAGGAGGGCCCCATCATTGCTAAGCCATTTTGATCATTTTTAGATTTTTAAATGTCATTTTAGACAAGTTGGAGGCATTTTAATGCAGTATTTCTGCTGCTTTTTAACCCAGGCTGAAGTGCAATTTTCTCCTCTTTTCTTTCATTTGGCTGAAGTAAAGCCAGGAAAAACATGTGCAAAAGGCAGGCCGCATCATTGCTAAGCCATTTTGATCATTTTTAGATTTTTAGATTGGGATTTTAGACAAGTTTGAGCAATTTTAATGCGTCATTTCGGCTGCTGTTTTTGGCTGAGTCTGGATTGAGATTTTCCCCTCTTTTCTTCTCATGTTTTTAATTTGGCTGAAGCAAATGAAGGCAAAAAATGCTCAAAAGACAAAGCCCATTTTTGTGAAGGAATTGTGTTTATTTTCAGATTTTTACACTTTATCTCAGAGCAGTTGGAGACATTTTAATGCTGTCATTCTGTCTTTTAGGCGAATGTGCAGTACCTCATTTTGTCCACAGCACGGCGCAGTGATGCGCTCCCGGTATGCGTCCCGGGGTGCGTCACCAGCACACAACAGTCATGTGGAAGCAGCAGCGGGTTGACCAGAGGGGGGGGGGGGGGTGCAGGCAGGCGGAAGCAGCAACAGCAGACATCCACGTAGGCAGGTGGAAGCAGCAACGGGATGACCCGGGATGGGGGGGGGGGGAACACAGGACAGAATGCAGCTCCCAAGGCTCCAGCCTGCAAACATGCACAAAAGACAAAAAAGGGGGGCCAGCACAAGAAACTACAGGAACGATGGACAAAAATGATAGCTATGAGATATTTATAATAAATAAAAATGCTAATGGAGAAGAGAGGCAGGGAAAAGGAGAGGAGAAGAAGGGTGAGAAGCACCGCCCAGCGGATCATGTCGGACTTACCATGTGTTTCAGGTTCAAAATGATCGATTCTGGCTGAGATACAGCTAAAAAGCGGATTTCTGTGAAAACACTGTTTTACCTTCTGATTTTTTAAGGCAAGCTATTGAAAACGTCAGAAAATTGAAGAAGGGGGTCTATATAGTTGATTTGAGTGACTCCTTTCATTATTGGACTCACCAAACCAATTACCTGTGTTTCAGGTGGAAAATGACTGTTTCTGGCTGAGATAAAGCTAAAAAGCGGATTTCTTTGAAAACACTGTCAGAATCAGAAGGTAAAAACCTTCTGATTTTTTAATGCAAGCTATTGAAAACGTCAGAAAATTGAAGGAAGGAGTCTATATAGTTGATTTGAGTGACTCCTTTCATTATTGGACTCACCAAACCACTTACCATGTGTTTCAGGTTCAAAATGATCGTTTCTGGCTGAGATACAGCTAAAAAGCGGATCTCTGTGAAAAAACTGTTTTACCTTCTGATTTTTAAGGCAAGCTATTGAAAACGTCAGAAGATTGAAGGAGGGAGTCTATATAGTTGATTTGAGAGACTCCTTTCATTATTGGACTCACCAAACCACTTACCTGTGTTTCAGGTTCAAAATGATCGTTTCTGTCTGAGATAAAGCTAAAAAGCGTATTTCTGTGAAAACACTGTTTTACCTTCTGATTTTTTAAGGCAAGCTTATTGAAAGAGTGACTCCTTTCATTATTGGACTCACGAAACCACTTAGAAAGTTTTCAAAGTTCCAACTGAGTGCAGCTAAATTCATCCATGGAGCTCTGCTTCCACCTTGTGGCCAAAAAAAGGAACTTCTCCCGGGCAGACAACGCTGCAACTTCCCCCTCTTTTCTGCTGATAATTTCAATTCTTGTGGAGTAAAGCCAGTCAAAAAATATGCAAAAGGAGGGCCCCATCATTGCTAAGCCATTTTGATCATTTTTAGATTTTTAAATGTCATTTTAGACAAGTTGGAGGCATTTTAATGCAGTATTTCTGCTGCTTTTTAACCCAGGCTGAAGTGCAATTTTCTCCTCTTTTCTTTCATTTGGCTGAAGTAAAGCCAGGAAAAACATGTGCAAAAGGCAGGCCGCATCATTGCTAAGCCATTTTGATCATTTTTAGATTTTTAGATTGGGATTTTAGACAAGTTTGAGCAATTTTAATGCGTCATTTCGGCTGCTGTTTTTGGCTGAGTCTGGATTGAGATTTTCCCCTCTTTTCTTCTCATGTTTTTAATTTGGCTGAAGCAAATGAAGGCAAAAAATGCTCAAAAGACAAAGCCCATTTTTGTGAAGGAATTGTGTTTATTTTCAGATTTTTACACTTTATCTCAGAGCAGTTGGAGACATTTTAATGCTGTCATTCTGTCTTTTAGGCGAATGTGCAGTACCTCCTTTTGTCCACAGCACGGCACAGTGATGCGCTCCCGGTATGCGTCCCGGGGTGCGTCACCAGCACACAACAGTCATGTGGAAGCAGCAGCGGGTTGACCAGAGGGGGGGGGTGCAGGCAGGCGGAAGCAGCAACAGCAGACATCCACGTAGGCAGGTGGAAGCAGCAACGGGATGACCCGGGATGGGGGGGGGGGGGGGGGAACACAGGCCAGAATGCAGCTCCCAAGGCTCCAGCCTGCAAACATGCACAAAAGACAAAAAAGGGGGGCCAGCACAAGAAACTACAGGAACGATGGACAAAAATGATAGCTATGAGATATTTATAATAAATAAAAATGCTAATGGTGAAGAGAGGCAGGGAAAAGGAGAGGAGAAGAAGGGTGAGAAGCACCGCCCAGCGGATCATGTCGGACTTACCATGTGTTTCAGGTTCAAAATGATCGATTCTGGCTGAGATACAGCTAAAAAGCGGATTTCTGTGAAAACACTGTTTTACCTTCTGATTTTTTAAGGCAAGCTATTGAAAACGTCAGAAAATTGAAGAAGGGGGTCTATATAGTTGATTTGAGTGACTCCTTTCATTATTGGACTCACCAAACCAATTACCTGTGTTTCAGGTGGAAAATGACTGTTTCTGGCTGAGATAAAGCTAAAAAGCGGATTTCTTTGAAAACACTGTCAGAATCAGAAGGTAAAAACCTTCTGATTTTTTAATGCAAGCTATTGAAAACGTTAGAAAATTGGAGAAAGGTGTCTATGTAGTTGATTTGAGAGATTCATTTCATTATTGGACTCACCAAACCACTTACAGTGTTTCAGGTACAAAATGACTGTTTCTCGCTGAGAAAATGCCAAAAAGCGGATTTCTGTCATAACATTGATTTACCTTCTGATTTTTTAAGGCAAGCTATGGAAAACGTCAGAAAATTGGAGAAAGGAGTCTATGTAGTTGATTTGAGAGACTCATTTCATTATTGGACTCACCAAACCACTTACAGTGTTTCAGGTACAAAATGACCGTTTCTCGCTGAGAAAATGCCAAAAAGCGGATTTCTGTAATAACATTGTTTTACCTTCTGATTTTTTAAGGCAAGCTATTGAAAACGTCAGAAAATTGGAGAAAGGAGTCTATGTAGTTGATTTGAGAGACTCATTTCATTATTGGACTCACCAAACCACTTACAGTGTTTCAGGTACAAAATGACCGTTTCTCGCTGAGAAAATGCCAAAAAGTGGATTTCTGTAATAACATTGTTTTACCTTCTGATTTTTTAAGGCAAGCTATTGAAAACGTTAGAAAATTCGAAAAACTAGTCTATGTAGTTGACTTGAGAGACTAATTTCATTATTGGACTCACCAAACCACTTACAGTGTTTCAGGTACAAAATGACTGTTTCTCGCTGAGAAAATGCCAAAAAGCGGATTTCTGTCATAACATTGATTTACCTTCTGATTTTTTAAGGCAAGCTATTGAAAACGTTAGAAAATTGGAGAAAGGTGTCTATGTAGTTGATTTGAGAGATTCATTTCATTATTGGACTCACCAAACCACTTACAGTGTTTCAGGTACAAAATGACTGTTTCTCGCCTAGAAAATGCCAAAAAGCGGATATCTGTCATAACATTGATTTACCTTCTGATTTTTCAAGGCAAGCTATTGAAAACGTCAGAAAATTGGAGAAAGGAGTCTAAGTAGTTGATTTGAGAGACTCATTTCATTATTGGACTGACCAAACCACTTACAGTGTTTCAGGTACAAAATGACTGTTTCTCGCTGAGAAAATGCCAAAAAGCGGATTTCTGTCATAACATTGATTTACCTTCTGATTTTTTAAGGCAAGCTATTGAAAACGTTAGAAAATTGGAGAAAGGTGTCTATGTAGTTGATTTGAGAGACTCATTTCATTATTGGACTCACCAAACCACTTACAGTGTTTCAGGTACAAAATTACTGTTTCTCGCTGAGAAAATGCCAAAAAGCGGATTTCTGTCATAACATTGATTTACCTTCTGATTTTTTAAGGCAAGCTATTGAAAACGTCAGAAAATTTGAGAAAGGAGTCTATGTAGTTGATTTGAGGGACTCATTTCATTATTGGACTCACCAAACCACTTACAGTGTTTCAGGTACAAAATGACTGTTTCTCGCTGAGAAACTGCCAAAAAGCGGATTTCTGTCATAACATTGATTTACCTTCTGATTTTTTAAGGCAAGCTATTGAAAACGTCAGAAAATTGGAGAAAGGTGTCTATGTAGTTGATTTGAGCGACTCATTTCATTATTGGACTCACCAAACCACTTACAGTGTTTCAGGTACAAAATGACTGTTTCTCGCTGAGAAAATGCCAAAAAGCGGATTTCTGTCATAACATTGATTTACCTTCTGATTTTTCAAGGCAAGCTATTGAAAACGTCAGAAAATTGGAGAAAGGTGTCTATGTAGTTGATTTGAGAGATTCATTTCATTATTGGACTCACCAAACCACTTACAGTGTTTCAGGTACAAAATGACTGTTTCTCGCTGAGAAAATGCCAAAAAGCGGATTTCTGTCATAACATTGATTTACCTTCTGATTTTTCAAGGCAAGCTATTGAAAACGTCAGAAAATTCGAGAAAGGAGTCTATGTAGTTGATTTGAGAGACTCATTTCATTATTGGACTCACCAAACCACTTACAGTGTTTCAGGTACAAAATGACTGTTTCTCGCTGAGAAAATGCCAAAAAGCGGATTTCTGTCATAACATTGATTTACCTTCTGATTTTTCAAGGCAAGCTATTGAAAATGTCAGAACATTGGAGAAAGGAGACTATGTAGTTGATTTGAGAGACTCGTTTCATTATTGGACTCACCAAACCACTTACAGTGTTTCAGGTACAAAATGACTGTTTCTCGCTGAGAAAATGCCAAAAAGCGGATTTCTGTCATAACATTGATTTACCTTCTGATTTTTTAAGGCAAGCTATTGAAAACGTTAGAAAATTGGAGAAAGGTGTCTATGTAGTTGATTTGAGAGACTCATTTCATTATTGGACTCACCAAACCACTTACAGTGTTTCAGGTACAAAATGACTGTTTCTCGCTGAGAAACTGCCAAAAAGCGGATTTCTGTCATAACATTGATTTACCTTCTGATTTTTTAAGGCAAGCTATTGAAAACGTCAGAAAATTGGAGAAAGGAGTCTATGTAGTTGATTTGAGAGACTCATTTCATTATTGGACTCACCAAACCACTTACAGTGTTTCAGGTACAAAATGACTGTTTTTCGCTGAGAAAAGGCCAAAAAGCGGATTTCTGTCATAACATTGATTTACCTTCTGATTTTTCAAGGCAAGCTATTGAAAACGTCAGAAAATTGGGGAAAGGAGTCTATGTAGTTGATTTGAGGGACTCATTTCATTATTGGACTCACCAAACCACTTACAGTGTTTCGGGTACAAAATGACTGTTTCTCGCTGAGAAAATGCCAAAAAGCGGATTTCTGTCATAACATTGATTTACCTTCTGATTTTTTAAGGCAAGCTATTGAAAACGTTAGAAAATTGGAGAAAGGAGTCTATGTAGTTGATTTGAGAGACTCATTTCATTATTGGACTCACCAAACCACTTACAGTGTTTCAGGTTCAAAATGACTGTTTCTCGCTGAGAAACTGCCAAAAAGCGGATTTCTGTAATAACATTATTTCAAGTGTCTGAGAGAGCTTAGCAAGGGGCCTCGCATTGACCATTACTTCCTTAGAGGTAGGGCAAATCAGTCGAGTGAAGCCCAGTGGTAGGATATTCACCACAGTCCACAGGGTATCAGAACCCCAGACGAAGCTCAATCAAGCACAGATCCATTTATGAACATCAGCCCAGAGCCCATCCAGCCACAGACAGCAGTAGAGCGGAGGCTGACTGGACGAAAACCTCAAATCTTGTGGCCTAAATCCTGTCAGAAAAAGGAGTGGGAAACCACAGACACAGACCTCGTCCACCTTTTAGAAGGTCTGAAAGGGGGTGTGGAGAAAAAACTGGACAAGATCGGAGAGACCATTTATAGCTATGGAGCAGAGAGATTTGGTGTGAAACGTGAGAACTTGCAGACACAGAAGGAACCATCTGCTCATCTCAAGTCCAGGAGACAACAAGAGATTCAGAGACTCGTGAAAGAAAGGAGGTGCCTGAGGAAACAATGGAAGAAGGCCACGGAAGTGGAAAGGAAAGGCCTTGGGGCACTACAGGGCGACATCAAGCAGCGTCTGGCAGCACTGCGAAGAGCAGAATGCCTGAGAAGGCAACATAAGAAGAGAGAGCGAACGAGGACTGCCTTCTACAGAGATCCCTATAAATTTGTTAAGGACCTCTTTGTCAGGGAGAAATCTGGGACCCTCAAAGTACCCATAAGAGAACTGGAAGAACATCTTCGGAAGACCTACTCCGACAAACAGAGGCATGTGCCAGCCAGCATTCCGGAGGATATGCCACCCATCCAACCACCTGAGCACCAGATGGAAACAAGGCCCCCCACATGGAGCGAAGTTGAGAGCACAGTAAAACGGGCAAGAACAGCTTCAGCCCCGGGGCCCAACGGCATTCCATACAGGGTGTATAAGAACACGCCAGGCGTCTTGAAATACCTCTGGAAGCTTATGAAAGTGGCATGGGAAAAAGGAATGATACCAAAGGCATGGCGACGGGCAGGAGGGATCCTGATTCCCAAAGAGAAGAATTCCTCAACCATCGAGCAGTTTCGCCAGATCAGCCTTCTCAATGTGGAAGGAAAGATTTTCTTCAGTGTCGTGGCCCGTAGGCTCTCAGCATTCCTGCTGGCGAACAACTTTGTTGACACCTCAGTGCAAAAGGCAGGGATAATTGGGTTCTCAGGTTGCTTGGAACACACAAATGTCATCTGGCACCAAGTACAGACGGCCAAGAAGGAGAAGAAAGACCTGCATGTGGTGTTTTTAGATCTTGCCAATGCCTTCGGGTCAGTGCCTAATGAGATCTTGTGGACAGCGTTCAACTTCTTTCAAGTGCCAGAGGGCATCACAAGCCTACTTCCAGGATCTCCAATTCTGTGTTACAGCACAGGATAGTACAACTGCCTGGCAGCACCTTGAGATAGGCATTATGGCAGGCTGCACCATCTCGCCACTGGTGTTTACAATGGCAATGGAGCTACTTATTCGTGCATCACGATGGGTGGTTGGAGGAGAACGATTGAGAGCGGGCTCCGTCTTCCCCCAATCAGGGCGTACATGGACGACATGACGACAATAACAACAACGGTCGCATGTACCAAACGTCTGCTGGAGAAACTCCGGGGAAACATCAAATGGGCACGAATGGAGATTAAACCCAGCAAATCCCGTAGCATCTCCATTGTCAAAGGTAAGCTCACCAATGCAAGGTTCTATGTGGACGACCAGCCAATCCCAACAAGTTCTGGAGAAGCCTATCAAAAGCCTTGGCCGATGGTATAGCGCAGAACTTAAAGACTCTGAGCAGGTGGAACAACTCAGGCAGGATACAATCAGCGGCCTCAAGCAGATTAACAACACTGCTCTCCCTGGAAAATTGAAGCTATGGTGCTTTAAGTTTGGGCTGCTACCTCGCCTCATGTGGCCAATTTCCATCTATGAGGTCACCTTATCTCATGTCAATCGGCTTGAGAGACTGGTGAATGCCTAAGTGAGGAAGTGGCTTGGACTGCCGAGATGCCTTTCCAGCATAGGCCTGTATGGCAATGGAGCGCTCTCCCTTCCAATCTCAAGCCTGGTGGAGGAGTACAAATGTGCCAAAACAAGGGTGGAAATGACTCTTACAGAATCCCGGGACCCATGCGTCAGAGATGCGGCTCCAAACCTGGCAACAGGGAGGAAATGGAAACCATCTGCAGCAGTAGCAGTGGCAAAGACCACCCTCAGACACCGGGATATAGTGGGACGAGTCCAACATGGCAGAGGGGGTCTTGGCCTGGAAGCAACAACACCCGCTTGGCAAAAGGCTACTCCGTCTGAACGGCGACACATGGTGGTTGAGGAGGTGCGCAACCAGGAGGAGGCAGCCAGGTGTGCCAAGGCAGTCTCCCAAGCCCAGCAAGGACGCTGGATGAGGTGGGAGGGTGTGGAGAGGAGGAAAATCACGTGGAATGAGATGTGGAGCATGGAGGCTAATAGGCTCAGCTTCATCATCAGAGCCACTTATGATGTCCTGCCCTCTCCAACCAACCTACATCTCTGGTATGGAGAGGACCCAGCCTGCCTGCAGTGTGCAGCCCCGGCCACCCTCAAACACATCCTGGTGGGTTGCAAGACCAGCCTGACTCAAGGAAGATACACCTGGCGCCATAACCAAGTGTTGAAGGGCTTGGCTGCCGAACTTGAGGACAAGAGGGTCACCATCAACGCCATGCCTTTCAAAACCCAGACCACCCTCCCACGGAAGACAACATTCGTCCGACAAGGGGAGAAACGGAGAACCAAGCCATCACCTCCAAACTCAGGCCCACTGGACACAGCCCGGGATTGGGAAATGCGGGTAGACCTCAGCCAGAGGCTCACTTTCCCGCCAGAAATCGCAGCAACCAACCTGCGCCCAGATTTGGTCCTCTGGTCCAAGTCCTGCCGGCGTGTCTTCATTGTGGAGCTGACTGTCCCGTGGGAGGATAACATCGACGAAGCATTCGAAAGAAAAAGGCTGCGTTATGCTAACCTAGCAGCTGATGCTGAGGCGCTGGGATGGAACGTAAAGGTGTGGCCAGTGGAGGTTGGCTGCCGAGGCTTTGTAGCCAGGTCCACCACACGGCTCCTGAAGGAAGTTGGGATCAGAGGAAAGGCCCAGCGGAAGGCAATAAAAGAACTTGCCAAAGCAGCCGAACGGAGCAGTCACTGGCTGTGGCTGAAACGGAGGGATGCAACATGGGCTGTTTGATGACCACGGGGTGCCACCATATTACACACACCCAGGTCTGATCAGCCTGTGGCAGGCCAACCTTGGAAGAGGGTGTATTGTGTTAAGAGGCCGAAACACCTGATGAAGACAAGGCACACAACTGATGACGTGTAGATTTGGTGGTGCCCCGCGATCCTGTCCAAACTCCACCCAACAGTCATGTCCGATAGGAGTTATCGTGCTGATATATTTTAGGGATATTAACAGCTAGTCCTATTAAGAATCCTACCTTCTGATTTTTTAAGGCAAGCTATTGAAAACGTCAGAAAATTGGAGAAAGGAGTCTATGTAGTTGATTTGAGCGACTCATTTCATTATTGGACTCACCAAACCACTTACAGTGTTTCAGGTACAAAATGACTGTTTCTCGCTGAGAAACTGCCAAAAAGCGGATTTCTGTCATAACATTGATTTACCTTCTGATTTTTTAAGGCAAGCTATGGAAAACGTCAGAAAATTGGAGAAAGGAGTCTATGTAGTTGATTTGAGAGACTCATTTCATTATTGGACTCACCAAACCACTTACAGTGTTTCAGGTACAAAATGACCGTTTCTCGCTGAGAAAATGCCAAAAAGCGGATTTCTGTAATAACATTGTTTTACCTTCTGATTTTTTAAGGCAAGCTATTGAAAACGTCAGAAAATTGGAGAAAGGAGTCTATGTAGTTGATTTGAGGGACTCATTTCATTATTGGACTCACCAAATCACTTACAGTGTTTCAGGTACAAAATGATTGTTTCTCGCTGAGAAAATGCCAAAAAGCGGATTTCTGTCATAACATTGATTTACCTTCTGATTTTTTAAGGCAAGCTATTGAAAACGTCCGAAAATTGGAGAAAGGAGTCTATGTAGTTGATTTGAGCGACTCATTTCATTATTGGACTCACCAAACCACTTACAGTGTTTCAGGTACAAAATTACTGTTTCTCGCTGAGAAAATGCCAAAAAGCGGATTTCTGTCATAACATTGATTTACCTTCTGATTTTTTAAGGCAAGCTATTGAAAACGTTAGAAAATTGGAGAAAGGTGTCTATGTAGTTGATTTGAGAGATTCATTTCATTATTGGACTCACCAAACCACTTACAGTGTTTCAGGTACAAAATGACTGTTTCTCGCTGAGAAAATGCCAAAAAGCGGATTTCTGTAATAACATTGTTTTTCCTTCTGATTTTTTAAGGCAAGCTATTGAAAACGTTAGAAAATTGGAGAAAGGTGTCTATGTAGTTGATTTGAGCGACTCATTTCATTATTGGACTCACCAAACCACTTACAGTGTTTCAGGTACAAAATGACTGTTTCTCGCTGAGAAAATGCCAAAAAGCGGATTTCTGTCATAACATTGATTTACCTTCTGATTTTTTAAGGCAAGCTATTGAAAACGTTAGAAAATTGGAGAAAGGTGTCTATGTAGTTGATTTGAGAGATTCATTTCATTATTGGACTCACCAAACCACTTACAGTGTTTCAGGTACACAATGACTGTTTCTCGCTGAGAAAATGCCAAAAAGCGGATTTCTGTCATAACATTGATTTACCTTCTGATTTTTTAAGGCAAGCTATTGAAAACGTTAGAAAATTACAGAAAGGTGTCTATGTAGTTGATTTGAGAGATTCATTTCATTATTGGACTCACCAAACCACTTACAGTGTTTCAGGTACAAAATGACTGTTTCTCGCTGAGAAAATACCAAAAAGCGGATTTCTGTCATAACATTGATTTACCTTCTGATTTTTCAAGGCAAGCTATTGAAAACGTCAGAAAATTGGAGAAAGGAGTCTAAGTAGTTGATTTGAGAGACTCATTTCATTATTGGACTGACCAAACCACTTACAGTGTTTCAGGTACAAAATGACTGTTTCTCGCCTAGAAAATGCCAAAAAGCGGATTTCTGTAATAACATTGTTTTACCTTCTGAATTTTTAAGGCAACCTATTGAAAACGTCAGAAAATTGGAGAAAGGAGTCTCTGTAGTTGATTTGAGGGACTCATTTCATTATTGGACTCACCAAACCACTTACAGTGTTTCAGGTACAAAATGACTGTTTCTCGCTGAGAAACTGCCAAAAAGCGGATTTCTGTCATAACATTGATTTACCTTCTGATTTTTTAAGGCAAGCTAATGAAAACGTCAGAAAATTGGAGAAAGGTGTCTATGTAGTTGATTTGAGCGACTAATTTCATTATTGGACTCACCAAACCACTTACAGTGTTTCAGGTACAAAACGACTGTTTCTCGCTGAGAAAATGCCAAAAAGCGGATTTCTGTCATAACATTGATTTACCTTCTGATTTTTCAAGGCAAGCTATTGAAAACGTCAGAAAATTGGAGAAAGGTGTCTATGTAGTTGATTTGAGAGATTCATTTCATTATTGGACTCACCAAACCACTTACAGTGTTTCAGGTACAAAATGACTGTTTCTCGCTGAGAAAATGCCAAAAAGCGGATTTCTGTCATAACATTGATTTACCTCCTGATTTTTCAAGGCAAGCTATTGAAAACGTCAGAAAATTGGAGAAAGGAGTCTATGTAGTTGATTTGAGAGACTCATTTCATTATTGGACTCACCAAACCACTTACAGTGTTTCAGGTACAAAATGACCGTTTCTCGCTGAGAAAATGCCAAAAAGTGGATTTCTGTAATAACATTGTTTTACCTTCTGATTTTTTTAAGGCAAGCTATTGAAAACGTTAGAAAATTGGAAAAACTAGTCTATGTAGTTGATTTGAGAGACTAATTTCATTATTGGACTCACCAAACCACTTACAGTGTTTCAGGTACAAAATGACTGTTTCTCGCTGAGAAAATGCCAAAAAGTGGATTTCTGTAATAACATTGTTTTACCTTCTGGTTTTTTAAGGCAAGCTATTGAAAACGTTAGAAAATTGGAAAAACTAGTCTATGTAGTTGATTTGAGAGACTAATTTCATTATTGGACTCACCAAACCACTTACAGTGTTTCAGGTACAAAATTACTGTTTCTCGCTGAGAAAATGCCAAAAAGCGGATTTCTGTCATAACATTGATTTACCTTCTGATTTTTTAAGGCAAGTTATTGAAAACGTCAGAAAATTGGAGAAAGGAGTCTATGTAGTTGATTTGAGAGACTCATTTCATTATTGGACTCACCAAACCACTTACAGTGTTTCAGGTTCAAAATGACTGTTTCTCGCTGAGAAACTGCCAAAAAGCGGATTTCTGTAATAACATTGTTTCAAGTGTCTGAGAGAGCTTAGCAAGGGGCCTCGCATTGACCATTACTTCCTTAGAGGTAGGGCAAATCAGTCGAGTGAAGCCCAGTGGCAGGATATTCACCACAGTCCACAGGGTATCAGAACCCCAGACGAAGCTCAATCAAGCACAGATCCATTTATGAACATCAGCCCAGAGCCCATCCAGCCACAGACAGCAGTAGAGCGGAGGCTGACTGGACGAAAACCTCAAATCTTGTGGCCTAAATCCTGTCAGAAAAAGGAGTGGGAAACCACAGACACAGACCTCGTCCACCTTTTAGAAGGTCTGAAAGGGGGTGTGGAGAAAAAACTGGACAAGATCGGAGAGACCATTTATAGCTATGGAGCAGAGAGATTTGTTGTGAAACGTGAGAACTTGCAGACACAGAAGGAACCATCTGCTCATCTCAAGTCCAGGAGACAACAAGAGATTCAGAGACTCGTGAAAGAAAGGAGGTGCCTGAGGAAACAATGGAAGAAGGCCACGGAAGTGGAAAGGAAAGGCCTTGGGGCACTACAGGGCGACATCAAGCAGCGTCTGGCAGCACTGCGAAGAGCAGAATGCCTGAGAAGGCAACATAAGAAGAGAGAGCGAACGAGGACTGCCTTCTACAGAGATCCCTATAAATTTGTTAAGGACCTCTTTGTCAGGGAGAAATCTGGGACCCTCAAAGTACCCATAAGAGAACTGGAAGAACATCTTCGGAAGACCTACTCCGACAAACAGAGGCATGTGCCAGCCAGCATTCCGGAGTATATGCCACCCATCCAACCACCTGAGCACCGGATGGAAACAAGGCCCCCCACATGGAGCGAAGTTGAGAGCACAGTAAAACGGGCAAGAACAGCTTCAGCCCCGGGGCCCAACGGCATTCCATACAGGGTGTATAAGAACACGCCAGGCGTCTTGAAATACCTCTGGAAGCTTATGAAAGTGGCATGGGAAAAAGGAATGATACCAAAGGCATGGCGACGGGCAGGAGGGATCCTGATTCCCAAAGAGAAGAATTCCTCAACCATCGAGCAGTTTCGCCAGATCAGCCTTCTCAATGTGGAAGGAAAGATTTTCTTCAGTGTCGTGGCCCGTAGGCTCTCAGCATTCCTGCTGGCGAACAACTTTGTTGACACCTCAGTGCAAAAGGCAGGGATAATTGGGTTCTCAGGTTGCTTGGAACACACAAATGTCATCTGGCACCAAGTACAGATGGCCAAGAAGGAGAAGAAAGACCTGCATGTGGTGTTTTTAGATCTTGCCAATGCCTTCGGGTCAGTGCCTCATGAGATCTTGTGGACAGCGTTCAACTTCTTTCAAGTGCCAGAGGGCATCACAAGTCTAGTCAAAGCCTACTTCCAGGATCTCCAATTATGTGTTACAGCACAGGATAGTACAACTGCCTGGCAGCACCTTGAGATAGGCATTATGGCGGGCTGCACCATCTCGCCACTGGTGTTTACAATGGCAATGGAGCTACTTATTCGTGCATCACGATGGGTGGTTGGAGGAGAACGATTGAGAGCGGGCTCCGTCTTCCCCCAATCAGGGCGTACATGGACGACATGACGACAATAACAACAACGGTCGCATGTACCAAACGTCTTCTGGAGAAACTCCGGGGAAACATCAAATGGGCACGAATGGAGATTAAACCCAGCAAATCCCGTAGCATCTCCATTGTCAAAGGTAAGCTCACCAATGCAAGGTTCTATGTGGACGACCAGCCAATCCCAACAAGTTCTGGAGAAGCCTATCAAAAGCCTTGGCCGATGGTATAGCGCAGAACTTAAAGACTCTGAGCAGGTGGAACAACTCAGGCAGGATACAATCAGCGGCCTCAAGCAGATTAACAACACTGCTCTCCCTGGAAAATTGAAGCTATGGTGCTTTAAGTTTGGGCTGCTACCTCGCCTCATGTGGCCAATTTCCATCTATGAGGTCACCTTATCTCATGTCAATCGGCTTGAGAGACTGGTGAATGCCCAAGTGAGGAAGTGGCTTGGACTGCCGAGATGCCTTTCCAGCATAGGCCTGTATGGCAATGGAGCGCTCTCCCTTCCAATCTCAAGCCTGGTGGAGGAGTACAAATGTGCCAAAACAAGGGTGGAAATGACTCTTACAGAATCCCGGGACCCATGCGTCAGAGATGCGGCTCCAAACCTGGCAACAGGGAGGAAATGGAAACCATCTGCAGCAGTAGCAGTGGCAAAGACCACCCTCAGACACCGGGATATAGTGGGACGAGTCCAACATGGCAGAGGGGGTCTTGGCCTGGAAGCAACAACACCCGCTTGGCAAAAGGCTACTCCGTCTGAACGGCGACACATGGTGGTTGAGGAGGTGCGCAACCAGGAGGAGGCAGCCAGGTGTGCCAAGGCAGTCTCCCAAGCCCAGCAAGGACGCTGGATGAGGTGGGAGGGTGTGGAGAGGAGGAAAATCACGTGGAATGAGATGTGGAGCATGGAGGCTAATAGGCTCAGCTTCATCATCAGAGCCACTTATGATGTCCTGCCCTCTCCAACAACCTACATCTCTGGTATGTAGAGGACCCAGCCTGCCTGCAGTGTGCAGCCCCGGCCACCCTCAAACACATCCTGGTCGGTTGCAAGACCAGCCTGACTCAAGGAAGATACACCTGGCGCCATAACCAAGTGTTGAAGGGCTTGGCTGCCGAACTTGAGGACAAGAGGGTCACCATCAACGCCATGCCTTTCAAAACCCAGACCACCCTCCCACGGAAGACAACATTCGTCCGACAAGGGGAGAAACGGAGAACCAAGCCATCACCTCCAAACTCAGGCCCACTGGACACAGCCCGGGATTGGGAAATGCGGGTAGACCTCAGCCAGAGGCTCACTTTCCCGCCAGAAATCGCAGCAACCAACCTGCGCCCAGATTTGGTCCTCTGGTCCAAGTCCTGCCGGCGTGTCTTCATTGTGGAGCTGACTGTCCTGTGGGAGGATAACATCGACGAAGCATTCGAAAGAAAAAGGCTGCGTTATGCTAACCTAGCAGCTGATGCTGAGGCGCGGGGATGGAACGTAAAGGTGTGGCCAGTGGAGGTTGGCTGCCGAGGCTTTGTAGCCAGGTCCACCACACGGCTCCTGAAGGAAGTTGGGATCAGAGGAAAGGCCCAGCGGAAGGCAATAAAAGAACTTGCCAAAGCAGCCGAACGGAGCAGTCACTGGCTGTGGCTGAAACGGAGGGATGCAACATGGGCTGTTTGATGACCACGGGGTGCCACCATATGACACACACCCAGGTCTGATCAGCCTGTGGCAGGCCAACCTTGGAAGAGGGTGTATTGTGTTAAGAGGCCGAAACACCTGATGAAGACAAGGCACACAACTGATGACGTGTAGATTTGGTGGTGCCCCGCGATCCTGTCCAAACTCCACCCAACAGTCATGTCCGATAGGAGTTATCGTGCTGATATATTTTAGGGATATTAACAGCTAGTCCTATTAAGAATCCTACCTTCTGATTTTTTAAGGCAAGCTATTGAAAACGTCCGAAAATTGGAGAAAGGAGTCTATGTAGTTGATTTGAGCGACTCATTTCATTATTGGACTCACCAAACCACTTACAGTGTTTCAGGTACAAAATTACTGTTTCTCGCTGAGAAAATGCCAAAAAGCGGATTTCTGTCATAACATTGATTTACCTTCTGATTTTTTAAGGCAAGCTATTGAAAACGTTAGAAAATTGGAGAAAGGTGTCTATGTAGTTGATTTGAGAGATTCATTTCATTATTGGACTCACCAAACCACTTACAGTGTTTCAGGTACAAAATGACTGTTTCTCGCTGAGAAAATGCCAAAAAGCGGATTT
This sequence comes from Cololabis saira, assembly GCF_033807715.1. Lineage (NCBI taxonomy): Eukaryota > Metazoa > Chordata > Actinopteri > Beloniformes > Belonidae > Cololabis > Cololabis saira. The sequence continues at coordinate 38,241 of NW_026906193.1, read as the reverse complement.
CTGTAATAACATTGTTTTTCCTTCTGATTTTTTAAGGCAAGCTATTGAAAACGTTAGAAAATTGGAAAAAGGAGTCTATGTAGTTGATTTGAGAGACTCATTTCATTATTGGACTCACCAAACCACTTACAGAGGTACAAAATGACTGTTTCTCGCTGAGAAAATGCCAAAAAGCGGATTTCTGTCATAACATTGATTTACCTTCTGATTTTTTAAGGCAAGCTATTGAAAACGTCCGAAAATTGGAGAAAGGTGTCTATGTAGTTGATTTGAGAGATTCATTTCATTATTGGACTCACCAAACCACTTACAGTGTTTCAGGTACAACATGACTGTTTCTCGCTGAGAAAATGCCAAAAAGCGGATTTCTGTAATAACATTGTTTTACCTTCTGATTTTTTAAGGCAAGCTATTGAAAACGTTAGAAAATTGGAAAAAGGAGTCTATGTAGTTGATTTGAGAGACTCATTTCATTATTGGACTCACCAAACCACTTTACAGTGTTTCAGGTACAAAATGACTGTTTCTCGCTGAGAAAATGCCAAAAAGCGGATTTCTGTCATAACATTGATTTACCTTCTGATTTTTCAAGGCAAGCTATTGAAAACGTCAGAAAATTGGAGAAAGGAGTCTATGTAGTTGATTTGAGGGACTCATTTCATTATTGGACTCACCAAACCACTTACAGTGTTTCAGGTACAAAATGACTGTTTCTCGCTGAGAAACTGCCAAAAAGCAGATTTCTGTCATAACATTGATTTACCTTCTGATTTTTTAAGGCAAGCTATTGAAAACGTTAGAAAATTGGAGAAAGGTGTCTATGTAGTTGATTTGAGCGACTCATTTCATTATTGGACTCACCAAACCACTTACAGTGTTTCAGGTACAAAATGACTGTTTCTCGCTGAGAAAATGCCAAAAAGCGGATTTCTGTCATAACATTGATTTACCTTCTGATTTTTTAAGGCAAGCTATTGAAAACGTTAGAAAATTGGAGAAAGGTGTCTATGTAGTGGATTTGAGCGACTCATTTCATTATTGGACTCACCAAACCACTTACAGTGTTTCAGGTACAAAATGACTGTTTCTCGCTGAGAAAATGCCAAAAAGCGGATTTCTGTCATAACATTGATTTACCTTCTGATTTTTTAAGGCAAGCTATTGAAAACGTTAGAAAATTGGAGAAAGGTGTCTATGTAGTTGATTTGAGCGACTCATTTCATTATTGGACTCACCAAACCACTTACAGTGTTTCAGGTACAAAATGACTGTTTCTCGCTGAGAAAATGCCAAAAAGCGGATTTCTGTCATAACATTGATTTACCTTCTGATTTTTTAAGGCAAGCTATTGAAAACGTTAGAAAATTGGAGAAAGGTGTCTATGTAGTTGATTTGAGAGATTCATTTCATTATTGGACTCACCAAACCACTTACAGTGTTTCAGGTACAAAATGACTGTTTCTCGCTGAGAAAATGCCAAAAAGCGGATTTCTGTAATAACATTGTTTTACCTTCTGATTTTTTAAGGCAAGCTATTGAAAACGTTAGAAAATTGGAAAAAGGAGTCTATGTAGTTGATTTGAGAGACTCATTTCATTATTGGACTCACCAAACCACTTACAGTGTTTCAGGTACAAAATGACTGTTTCTCGCTGAGAAAATGCCAAAAAGCGGATTTCTGTCATAACATTGATTTACCTTCTGATTTTTTAAGGCAAGCTATTGAAAACGTTAGAAAATTGGAGAAAGGTGTCTATGTAGTTGATTTGAGAGATTCATTTCATTATTGGACTCACCAAACCACTTACAGTGTTTCAGGTACAAAATGACTGTTTCTCGCTGAGAAAATGCCAAAAAGCGGATTTCTGTCATAACATTGATTTACCTTCTGATTTTTCAAGGCAAGCTATTGAAAACGTCAGAAAATTGGAGAAAGGAGTCTAAGTAGTTGATTTGAGAGACTCATTTCATTATTGGACTGACCAAACCACTTACAGTTTTTCAGGTACAAAATGACTGTTTCTCGCCTAGAAAATGCCAAAAAGCGGATTTCTGTAATAACATTGTTTTACCTTCTGAATTTTTAAGGCAACCTATTGAAAACGTCAGAACATTGGAGAAAGGAGACTATGTAGTTGATTTGAGAGACTCGTTTCATTATTGGACTCACCAAACCACTTACAGTGTTTCAGGTACAAAATGACTGTTTCTCGCTGAGAAAATGCCAAAAAGCGGATTTCTGTCATAACATTGATTTACCTTCTGATTTTTTAAGGCAAGCTATTGAAAACGTTAGAAAATTGGAGAAAGGTGTCTATGTAGTTGATTTGAGAGACTCATTTCATTATTGGACTCACCAAACCACTTACAGTGTTTCAGGTACAAAATGATTGTTTCTCGCTGAGAAAATGCCAAAAAGCGGATTTCTGTAATAACATTGTTTTTCCTTCTGATTTTTTAAGGCAAGCTATTGAAAACGTTAGAAAATTGGAAAAAGGAGTCTATGTAGTTGATTTGAGAGACTCATTTCATTATTGGACTCACCAAACCACATACAGAGGTACAAAATGACTGTTTCTCGCTGAGAAAATGCCAAAAAGCGGATTTCTGTCATAACATTGATTTACCTTCTGATTTTTTAAGGCAAGCTATTGAAAACGTTAGAAAATTGGAGAAAGGTGTCTATGTAGTTGATTTGAGAGATTCATTTCATTATTGGACTCACCAAACCACTTACAGTGTTTCAGGTACAACATGACTGTTTCTCGCTGAGAAAATGCCAAAAAGCGGATTTCTGTAATAACATTGTTTTACCTTCTGATTTTTTAAGGCAAGCTATTGAAAACGTTAGAAAATTGGAAAAAGGAGTCTATGTAGTTGATTTGAGAGACTCATTTCATTATTGGACTCACCAAACCACTTACAGAGGTACAAAATGACTGTTTCTCGCTGAGAAAATGCCAAAAAGCGGATTTCTGTCATAACATTGATTTACCTTCTGATTTTTTAAGGCAAGCTATTGAAAACGTTAGAAAATTGGAGAAAGGTGTCTATGTAGTTGATTTGAGAGATTCATTTCATTATTGGACTCACCAAACCACTTACAGTGTTTCAGGTACAACATGACTGTTTCTCGCTGAGAAAATGCCAAAAAGCGGATTTCTGTAATAACATTGTTTTACCTTCTGATTTTTTAAGGCAAGCTATTGAAAACGTTAGAAAATTGGAGAAAGGTGTCTATGTAGTTGATTTGAGAGATTCATTTCATTATTGGACTCACCAAACCACTTACAGTGTTTCAGGTACAACATGACTGTTTCTCGCTGAGAAAATGCCAAAAAGCGGATTTCTGTCATAACATTGATTTACCTTCTGATTTTTCAAGGCAAGCTATTGAAAACGTCAGAAAATTGGAGAAAGGTGTCTATGTAGTTGATTTGAGAGATTCATTTCATTATTGGACTCGCCAAACCACTTACAGTGTTTCAGGTACAAAATGACTGTTTCTCGCTGAGAAAATGCCAAAAAGCGGATTTCTGTCATAACATTGATTTACCTTCTGATTTTTCAAGGCAAGCTATTGAAAACGTCAGAAAATTGGAGAAAGGTGTCTATGTAGTTGATTTAAGAGATTCATTTCATTATTGGACTCACCAAACCACTTACAGTGTTTCAGGTACAAAATGACTGTCTCTCGCTGAGAAAATGCCAAAAAGCGGATTTCTGTCATAACATTGATTTACCTTCTGATTTTTTAAGGCAAGCTATTGAAAACGTTAGAAAATTGGAGAAAGGTGTCTATGTAGTTGATTTGAGAGATTCATTTCATTATTGGACTCACCTAACCACTTACAGTGTTTCAGGTACAAAATGACTGTTTCTCGCTGAGAAAATGCCAAAAAGCGGATTTCTGTAATAACATTGTTTTACCTTCTGATTTTTTAAGGAAAGCTATTGAAAACGTTAGAAAATTGGAGAAAGGTGTCTATGTAGTTGATTTGAGCGACTCATTTCATTATTGGACTCACCAAACCACTTACAGTGTTTCAGGTACAAAATGACTGTTTCTCGCTGAGAAAATGCCAAAAAGCGGATTTCTGTCATAACATTGATTTACCTTCTGATTTTTTAAGGCAAGCTATTGAAAACGTTAGAAAATTGGAGAAAGGTGTCTATGTAGTTGATTTGAGCGACTCATTTCATTATTGGACTCACCAAACCACTTACAGTGTTTCAGGTACAAAATGACTGTTTCTCGCTGAGAAAATGCCAAAAAGCGGATTTCTGTCATAACATTGATTTACCTTCTGATTTTTTAAGGCAAGCTATTGAAAACGTTAGAAAATTGGAGAAAGGTGTCTATGTAGTTGATTTGAGCGACTCATTTCATTATTGGACTCACCAAACCACTTACAGTGTTTCAGGTACAAAATGACTGTTTCTCGCTGAGAAAATGCCAAAAAGCGGATTTCTGTCATAACATTGATTTACCTTCTGATTTTTCAAGGCAAGCTATTGAAAACGTCAGAAAATTGGAGAAAGGTGTCTATGTAGTTGATTTGAGAGATTCATTTCATTATTGGACTCGCCAAACCACTTACAGTGTTTCAGGTACAAAATGACTGTTTCTCGCTGAGAAAATGCCAAAAAGCGGATTTCTGTCATAACATTGATTTACCTTCTGATTTTTCAAGGCAAGCTATTGAAAACGTCAGAAAATTGGAGAAAGGTGTCTATGTAGTTGATTTAAGAGATTCATTTCATTATTGGACTCACCAAACCACTTACAGTGTTTCAGGTACAAAATGACTGTTTCTCGCTGAGAAAATGCCAAAAAGCGGATTTCTGTAATAACATTGTTTTTCCTTCCGATTTTTTAAGGCAAGCTATTGAAAACGTTAGAAAATTGGAAAAAGGAGTCTATGTAGTTGATTTGAGGGACTCATTTCATTATTGGACTCACCAAACCACTTACAGTGTTTCAGGTACAAAATGACTGTTTCTCGCTGAGAAACTGCCAAAAAGCAGATTTCTGTCATAACATTGATTTACCTTCTGATTTTTTAAGGCAAGCTATTGAAAACGTTAGAAAATTGGAGAAAGGTGTCTATGTAGTTGATTTGAGCGACTCATTTCATTATTGGACTCACCAAACCACTTACAGTGTTTCAGGTACAAAATGACTGTTTCTCGCTGAGAAAATGCCAAAAAGCGGATTTCTGTCATAACATTGATTTACCTTCTGATTTTTTAAGGCAAGCTATTGAAAACGTTAGAAAATTGGAGAAAGGTGTCTATGTAGTTGATTTGAGCGACTCATTTCATTATTGGACTCACCAAACCACTTACAGTGTTTCAGGTACAAAATGACTGTCTCTCGCTGAGAAAATGCCAAAAAGCGGATTTCTGTCATAACATTGATTTACCTTCTGATTTTTTAAGGCAAGCTATTGAAAACGTTAGAAAATTGGAGAAAGGTGTCTATGTAGTTGATTTGAGAGATTCATTTCATTATTGGACTCACCTAACCACTTACAGTGTTTCAGGTACAAAATGACTGTTTCTCGCTGAGAAAATGCCAAAAAGCGGATTTCTGTAATAACATTGTTTTACCTTCTGATTTTTTAAGGAAAGCTATTGAAAACGTTAGAAAATTGGAAAAAGGAGTCTATGTAGTTGATTTGAGAGACTAATTTCATTATTGGACTCACCAAACCACTTACAGTGTTTCAGGTACAAAATGACTGTTTCTCGCTGAGAAAATGCCAAAAAGCGGATTTCTGTCATAACATTGATTTACCTTCTGATTTTTCAAGGCAAGCTATTGAAAACGTCAGGAAATTGGAGAAAGGAGTCTATGTAGTTGATTTGAGGGACTCATTTCATTATTGGACTCACCAAACCACTTACAGTGTTTCAGGTACAAAATGACTGTTTCTCGCTGAGAAACTGCCAAAAAGCAGATTTCTGTCATAACATTGATTTACCTTCTGATTTTTTAAGGCAAGCTATTGAAAACGTTAGAAAATTGGAGAAAGGTGTCTATGTAGTTGATTTGAGCGACTCATTTCATTATTGGACTCACCAAACCACTTACAGTGTTTCAGGTACAAAATGACTGTTTCTCGCTGAGAAAATGCCAAAAAGCGGATTTCTGTCATAACATTGATTTACCTTCTGATTTTTTAAGGCAAGCTATTGAAAACGTTAGAAAATTGGAGAAAGGTGTCTATGTAGTTGATTTGAGCGACTCATTTCATTATTGGACTCACCAAACCACTTACAGTGTTTCAGGTACAAAATGACTGTCTCTCGCTGAGAAAATGCCAAAAAGCGGATTTCTGTCATAACATTGATTTACCTTCTGATTTTTTAAGGCAAGCTATTGAAAACGTTAGAAAATTGGAGAAAGGTGTCTATGTAGTTGATTTGAGAGATTCATTTCATTATTGGACTCACCTAACCACTTACAGTTATTCAGGTACAAAATGACTGTTTCTCGCTGAGAAAATGCCAAAAAGCGGATTTCTGTAATAACATTGTTTTACCTTCTGATTTTTTAAGGCAAACTATTGAAAACGTTAGAAAATTGGAAAAAGGAGTCTATGTAGTTGATTTGAGAGACTCATTTCATTATTGGACTCACCAAACCACTTACAGTTTTCAGGTACAAAATGACTGTTTCTCGCTGAGAAAATGCCAAAAAGCGGATTTCTGTAATAACATTGTTTTACCTTCTGATTTTTTAAGGCAAGCTATTGAAAACGTTAGAAAATTGGAAAAAGGAGTCTATGTAGTTGATTTGAGAGACTCATTTCATTATTGGACTCACCAAACCACTTACAGTGTTTCAGGTACAAAATGACTGTTTCTCGCTGAGAAAATGCCAAAAAGCGGATTTCTGTCATAACATTGATTTACCTTCTGATTTTTCAAGGCAAGCTATTGAAAACGTTAGAAAATTGGAAAAAGGAGTCTATGTAGTTGATTTGAGAGACTCATTTCATTATTGGACTCACCAAACCACTTACAGTGTTTCAGGTACAAAATGACTGTTTCTCGCTGAGAAAATGCCAAAAAGCGGATTTCTGTAATAACATTGTTTTACCTTCTGATTTTTTAAGGCAAGCTATTGAAAACGTTAGAAAATTGGAAAAAGGAGTCTATGTAGTTGATTTGAGAGACTCATTTCATTATTGGACTCACCAAACCACTTACAGTGTTTCAGGTACAAAATGACTGTTTCTCGCTGAGAAAATGCCAAAAAGCGGATTTCTGTCATAACATTGATTTACCTTCTGATTTTTCAAGGCAAGCTATTGAAAACGTCAGGAAATTGGAGAAAGGAGTCTATGTAGTTGATTTGAGGGACTCATTTCATTATTGGACTCACCAAACACCACTTACAGTGTTTCAGGTACAAAATGACTGTTTCTCGCTGAGAAACTCCCAAAAAGCAGATTTCTGTCATAACATTGATTTACCTTCTGATTTTTTAAGGCAAGCTATTGAAAACGTTAGAAAATTGGAGAAAGGTGTCTATGTAGTTGATTTGAGCGACTCATTTCATTATTGGACTCACCAAACCACTTACAGTGTTTCAGGTACAAAATGACTGTTTCTCGCTGAGAAAATGCCAAAAAGCGGATTTCTGTCATAACATTGATTTACCTTCTGATTTTTTAAGGCAAGCTATTGAAAACGTTAGAAAATTGGAGAAAGGTGTCTATGTAGTTGATTTGAGAGACTCATTTCATTATTGGACTCACCAAACCACTTACAGTGTTTCAGGTACAAAATGACTGTCTCTCGCTGAGAAAATGCCAAAAAGCGGATTTCTGTCATAACATTGATTTACCTTCTGATTTTTTAAGGCAAGCTATTGAAAACGTTAGAAAATTGGAGAAAGGTGTCTATGTAGTTGATTTGAGCGACTCATTTCATTATTGGACTCACCAAACCACTTACAGTGTTTCAGGTACAAAATGACTGTTTCTCGCTGAGAAAATGCCAAAAAGCGGATTTCTGTCATAACATTGATTTACCTTCTGATTTTTTAAGGCAAGCTATTGAAAACGTTAGAAAATTGGAGAAAGGTGTCTATGTAGTTGATTTGAGCGACTCATTTCATTATTGGACTCACCAAACCACTTACAGTGTTTCAGGTACAAAATGACTGTTTCTCGCTGAGAAAATGCCAAAAAGCGGATTTCTGTCATAACATTGATTTACCTTCTGATTTTTTAAGGCAAGCTATTGAAAACGTTAGAAAATTGGAGAAAGGTGTCTATGTAGTTGATTTGAGAGATTCATTTCATTATTGGACTCACCAAACCACTTACAGTGTTTCAGGTACAAAATGACTGTTTCTCGCTGAGAAAATGCCAAAAAGCGGATTTCTGTAATAACATTGTTTTACCTTCTGATTTTTTAAGGAAAGCTATTGAAAACGTTAGAAAATTGGAAAAAGGAGTCTATGTAGTTGATTTGAGAGACTCATTTCATTATTGGACTCACCAAACCACTTACAGTGTTTCAGGTACAAAATGACTGTTTCTCGCTGAGAAAATGCCAAAAAGCGGATTTCTGTCATAACATTGATTTACCTTCTGATTTTTCAAGGCAAGCTATTGAAAACGTCAGGAAATTGGAGAAAGGAGTCTATGTAGTTGATTTGAGGGACTCATTTCATTATTGGACTCACCAAACCACTTACAGTGTTTCAGGTACAAAATGACTGTTTCTCGCTGAGAAACTGCCAAAAAGCAGATTTCTGTCATAACATTGATTTACCTTCTGATTTTTTAAGGCAAGCTATTGAAAACGTTAGAAAATTGGAGAAAGGTGTCTATGTAGTTGATTTGAGCGACTCATTTCATTATTGGACTCACCAAACCACTTACAGTGTTTCAGGTACAAAATGACTGTTTCTCGCTGAGAAAATGCCAAAAAGCGGATTTCTGTCATAACATTGATTTACCTTCTGATTTTTTAAGGCAAGCTATTGAAAACGTTAGAAAATTGGAGAAAGGTGTCTATGTAGTTGATTTGAGCGACTCATTTCATTATTGGACTCACCAAACCACTTACAGTGTTTCAGGTACAAAATGACTGTCTCTCGCTGAGAAAATGCCAAAAAGCGGATTTCTGTCATAACATTGATTTACCTTCTGATTTTTTAAGGCAAGCTATTGAAAACGTTAGAAAATTGGAGAAAGGTGTCTATGTAGTTGATTTGAGAGATTAATTTCATTATTGGACTCACCTAACCACTTACAGTGTTTCAGGTACAAAATGACTGTTTCTCGCTGAGAAAATGCCAAAAAGCGGATTTCTGTAATAACATTGTTTTACCTTCTGATTTTTTAAGGAAAGCTATTGAAAACGTTAGAAAATTGGAAAAAGGAGTCTATGTAGTTGATTTGAGAGACTAATTTCATTATTGGACTCACCAAACCACTTACATTGTTTCAGGTACAAAATGACTGTTTCTCGCTGAGAAAATGCCAAAAAGCGGATTTCTGTCATAACATTGATTTACCTTCTGATTTTTCAAGGCAAGCTATTGAAAACGTCAGGAAATTGGAGAAAGGAGTCTATGTAGTTGATTTGAGGGACTCATTTCATTATTGGACTCACCAAACCACTTACAGTGTTTCAGGTACAAAATGACTGTTTCTCGCTGAGAAACTGCCAAAAAGCAGATTTCTGTCATAACATTGATTTACCTTCTGATTTTTTAAGGCAAGCTATTGAAAACGTTAGAAAATTGGAGAAAGGTGTCTATGTAGTTGATTTGAGCGACTCATTTCATTATTGGACTCACCAAACCACTTACAGTGTTTCAGGTACAAAATGACTGTTTCTCGCTGAGAAAATGCCAAAAAGCGGATTTCTGTCATAACATTGATTTACCTTCTGATTTTTTAAGGCAAGCTATTGAAAACGTTAGAAAATTGGAGAAAGGTGTCTATGTAGTTGATTTGAGCGACTCATTTCATTATTGGACTCACCAAACCACTTACAGTGTTTCAGGTACAAAATGACTGTCTCTCGCTGAGAAAATGCCAAAAAGCGGATTTCTGTCATAACATTGATTTACCTTCTGATTTTTTAGGGCAAGCTATTGAAAACGTTAGAAAATTGGAGAAAGGTGTCTATGTAGTTGATTTGAGAGATTCATTTCATTATTGGACTCACCTAACCACTTACAGTTATTCAGGTACAAAATGACTGTTTCTCGCTGAGAAAATGCCAAAAAGCGGATTTCTGTAATAACATTGTTTTACCTTCTGATTTTTTAAGGCAAACTATTGAAAACGTTAGAAAATTGGAAAAAGGAGTCTATGTAGTTGATTTGAGAGACTCATTTCATTATTGGACTCACCAAACCACTTACAGTTTTCAGGTACAAAATGACTGTTTCTCGCTGAGAAAATGCCAAAAAGCGGATTTCTGTAATAACATTGTTTTACCTTCTGATTTTTTAAGGCAAGCTATTGAAAACGTTAGAAAATTGGAAAAAGGAGTCTATGTAGTTGATTTGAGAGACTCATTTCATTATTGGACTCACCAAACCACTTACAGTGTTTCAGGTACAAAATGACTGTTTCTCGCTGAGAAAATGCCAAAAAGCGGATTTCTGTCATAACATTGATTTACCTTCTGATTTTTCAAGGCAAGCTATTGAAAACGTCAGGAAATTGGAGAAAGGAGTCTATGTAGTTGATTTGAGGGACTCATTTCATTATTGGACTCACCAAACCACTTACAGTGTTTCAGGTACAAAATGACTGTTTCTCGCTGAGAAACTGCCAAAAAGCAGATTTCTGTCATAACATTGATTTACCTTCTGATTTTTTAAGGCAAGCTATTGAAAACGTTAGAAAATTGGAGAAAGGTGTCTATGTAGTTGATTTGAGCGACTCATTTCATTATTGGACTCACCAAACCACTTACAGTGTTTCAGGTACAAAATGACTGTTTCTCGCTGAGAAAATGCCAAAAAGCGGATTTCTGTCATAACATTGATTTACCTTCTGATTTTTTAAGGCAAGCTATTGAAAACGTTAGAAAATTGGAGAAAGGTGTCTATGTAGTTGATTTGAGCGACTCATTTCATTATTGGACTCACCAAACCACTTACAGTGTTTCAGGTACAAAATGACTGTTTCTCGCTGAGAAAATGCCAAAAAGCGGATTTCTGTCATAACATTGATTTACCTTCTGATTTTTTAAGGCAAGCTATTGAAAACGTTAGAAAATTGGAGAAAGGTGTCTATGTAGTTGATTTGAGAGATTAATTTCATTATTGGACTCACCAAACCACTTACAGTGTTTCAGGTACAAAATGACCGTTTCTCGCTGAGAAAATGCCAAAAAGTGGATTTCTGTAATAACATTGTTTTACCTTCTGATTTTTTAAGGCAAGCTATTGAAAACGTTAGAAAATTGGAAAAACTAGTCTATGTAGTTGACTTGAGAGACTAATTTCATTATTGGACTCACCAAACCACTTACAGTGTTTCAGGTACAAAATGACTGTTTCTCGCTGAGAAAATGCCAAAAAGCGGATTTCTGTCATAACATTGATTTACCTTCTGATTTTTCAAGGCAAGCTATTGAAAATGTCAGAACATTGGAGAAAGGAGACTATGTAGTTGATTTGAGAGACTCGTTTCATTATTGGACTCACCAAACCACTTACAGTGTTTCAGGTACAAAATGACTGTTTCTCGCTGAGAAAATGCCAAAAAGCGGATTTCTGTCATAACATTGATTTACCTTCTGATTTTTTAAGGCAAGCTATTGAAAACGTTAGAAAATTGGAGAAAGGTGTCTATGTAGTTGATTTGAGAGACTCATTTCATTATTGGACTCACCAAACCACTTACAGTGTTTCAGGTACAAAATTACTGTTTCTCGCTGAGAAAATGCCAAAAAGAGGATTTCTGTCATAACATTGATTTACCTTCTGATTTTTTAAGGCAAGCTATTGAAAACGTCAGAAAATTGGAGAAAGGAGTCTATGTAGTTAATTTGAGGGACTCATTTCATTATTGGACTCACCAAACCACTTACAGTGTTTCAGGTACAAAATGACTGTTTCTCGCTGAGAAACTGCCAAAAAGCGGATTTCTGTCATAACATTGATTTACCTTCTGATTTTTCAAGGCAAGCTATTGAAAACGTCAGAAAATTGGAGAAAGGTGTCTATGTAGTTGATTTGAGAGATTCATTTCATTATTGGACTCACCAAACCACTTACAGTGTTTCAGGTACAAAATGACTGTTTCTCGCTGAGAAAATGCCAAAAAGCGGATTTCTGTCATAACATTGATTTACCTTGTGATTTTTCAAGGCAAGCTATTGAAAACGTCAGAAAATTGGAGAAAGGAGTCTATGTAGTTGATTTGAGAGACTCATTTCATTATTGGACTCACCAAACCACTTACAGTGTTTCAGGTACAAAATGACCGTTTCTCGCTGAGAAAATGCCAAAAAGTGGATTTCTGTAATAACATTGTTTTACCTTCTGATTTTTTAAGGCAAGCTATTGAAAACGTTAGAAAATTGGAAAAACTAGTCTATGTAGTTGACTTGAGAGACTAATTTCATTATTGGACTCACCAAACCACTTACAGTGTTTCAGGTACAAAATGACTGTTTCTCGCTGAGAAAATGCCAAAAAGCGGATTTCTGTCATAACATTGATTTACCTTCTGATTTTTCAAGGCAAGCTATTGAAAATGTCAGAACATTGGAGAAAGGAGACTATGTAGTTGATTTGAGAGACTCGTTTCATTATTGGACTCACCAAACCACTTACAGTGTTTCAGGTACAAAATGACTGTTTCTCGCTGAGAAAATGCCAAAAAGCGGATTTCTGTCATAACATTGATTTACCTTCTGATTTTTTAAGGCAAGCTATTGAAAACGTTAGAAAATTGGAGAAAGGTGTCTATGTAGTTGATTTGAGAGACTCATTTCATTATTGGACTCACCAAACCACTTACAGTGTTTCAGGTACAAAATGACTGTTTCTCGCTGAGAAAATGCCAAAAAGCGGATTTCTGTCATAACGTGGATTTACCTTCTGATTTTTCAAGGCAAGCTATTGAAAATGTCAGAACATTGGAGAAAGGAGTCTATGTAGTTGATTTGAGGGACTCATTTCATTATTGGACTCACCAAACCACTTACAGTGTTTTAGGTACAAAATGACTGTTTCTCGCTGAGAAAAGGCCAAAAAGCGGATTTCTGTCATAACATTGATTTACCTTCTGATTTTTTAAGGCAAGCTATTGAAAACGTTAGAAAATTGGAGAAAGGTGTCTATGTAGTTGATTTGAGAGACTCGTTTCATTATTGGACTCACCAAACCACTTACAGTGTTTCAGGTACAAAATGACTGTTTCTCGCTGAGAAAATGCCAAAAAGCGGATTTCTGTCATAACATTGATTTACCTTCTGATTTTTTAAGGCAAGCTATTGAAAACGTTAGAAAATTGGAGAAAGGTGTCTATGTAGTTGATTTGAGAGACTCATTTCATTATTGGACTCACCAAACCACTTACAGTGTTTCAGGTACAAAATGACTGTTTCTCGCTGAGAAAATGCCAAAAAGCGGATTTCTGTCATAACATTGATTTACCTTCTGATTTTTTAAGGCAAGCTATTGAAAACGTTAGAAAATTGGAGAAAGGTGTCTATGTAGTTGATTTGAGCGACTCATTTCATTATTGGACTCACCAAACCACTTACAGTGTTTCAGGTACAAAATGACTGTTTCTCGCTGAGAAAATGCCAAAAAGCGGATTTCTGTCATAACATTGATTTACCTTCTGATTTTTTAAGGCAAGCTATTGAAAACGTTAGAAAATTGGAGAAAGGTGTCTATGTAGTTGATTTGAGCGACTCATTTCATTATTGGACTCACCAAACCACTTACAGTGTTTCAGGTACAAAATGACTGTTTCTCGCTGAGAAAATGCCAAAAAGCGGATTTCTGTCATAACATTGATTTACCTTCTGATTTTTTAAGGCAATCTATTGAAAACGTTAGAAAAATGGAGAAAGGTGTCTATGTAGTTGATTTGAGAGACTAATTTCATTATTGGACTCACCAAACCACTTACAGTGTTTCAGGTACAAAATGACTGTTTCTCGCTGAGAAAATGCCAAAAAGCGGATTTCTGTCATAACATTGATTTACCTTCTGATTTTTCAAGGCAAGCTATTGAAAATGTCAGAACATTGGAGAAAGGAGACTATGTAGTTGATTTGAGAGACTCGTTTCATTATTGGACTCACCAAACCACTTACAGTGTTTCAGGTACAAAATGACTGTTTCTCGCTGAGAAAATGCCAAAAAGCGGATTTCTGTCATAACATTGATTTACCTTCTGATTTTTTAAGGCAAGCTATTGAAAACGTTAGAAAATTTGAGAAAGGTGTCTATGTAGTTGATTTGAGGGACTCATTTCATTATTGGACTCACCAAACCACTTACAGTGTTTCAGGTACAAAATGACTGTTTCTCGCTGAGAAAATGCCAAAAAGCGGATTTCTGTCATAACATTGATTTACCTTCTGTTTTTTTAAGGCAAGCTATTGAAAACGTCAGAAAATTGGAGAAAGGTGTCTATGTAGTTGATTTGAGCGACTCATTTCATTATTGGACTCACCAAACCACTTACAGTGTTTCAGGTACAAAATGACTGTTTCTCGCTGAGAAAATGCCAAAAAGCGGATTTCTGTCATAACATTGATTTACCTTCTGATTTTTCAAGGCAAGCTATTGAAAACGTCAGAAAATTGGAGAAAGGTGTCTATGTAGTTGATTTGAGAGATTCATTTCATTATTGGACTCACCAAACCACTTACAGTGTTTCAGGTACAAAATGACTGTTTCTCGCTGAGAAAATGCCAAAAAGCGGATTTCTGTCATAACATTGATTTACCTTCTGATTTTTCAAGGCAAGCTATTGAAAACGTCAGAAAATTGGAGAAAGGAGTCTATGTAGTTGATTTGAGAGACTCATTTCATTATTGGACTCACCAAACCACTTACAGTGTTTCAGGTACAAAATGACCGTTTCTCGCTGAGAAAATGCCAAAAAGCGGATTTCTGTAATAACATTGTTTTACCTTCTGATTTTTTAAGGCAAGCTATTGAAAACGTTAGAAAATTGGAAAAACTAGTCTATGTAGTTGATTTGAGAGACTAATTTCATTATTGGACTCACCAAACCACTTACAGTGTTTCAGGTACAAAATGACTGTTTCTCGCTGAGAAAATGCCAAAAAGCGGATTTCTGTCATAACATTGATTTACCTTCTGATTTTTCAAGGCAAGCTATTGAAAATGTCAGAACATTGGAGAAAGGAGACTATGTAGTTGATTTGAGAGACTCGTTTCATTATTGGACTCACCAAACCACTTACAGTGTTTCAGGTACAAAATGACTGTTTCTCGCTGAGAAAATGCCAAAAAGCGGATTTCTGTCATAACATTGATTTACCTTCTGATTTTTTAAGGCAAGCTATTGAAAACGTTAGAAAATTGGAGAAAGGTGTCTATGTAGTTGATTTGAGAGACTCGTTTCATTATTGGACTCACCAAACCACTTACAGTGTTTCAGGTACAAAATGACTGTTTCTCGCTGAGAAAATGCCAAAAAGCGGATTTCTGTCATAACATTGATTTACCTTCTGATTTTTTAAGGCAAGCTATTGAAAACGTTAGAAAATTGGAGAAAGGTGTCTATGTAGTTGATTTGAGAGATTCATTTCATTATTGGACTCACCAAACCACTTACAGTGTTTCAGGTACAAAATGACTGTTTCTCGCTGAGAAAATGCCAAAAAGCGGATTTCTGTCATAACATTGATTTACCTTCTGATTTTTTAAGGCAAGCTATTGAAAACGTTAGAAAATTGGAGAAAGGTGTCTATGTAGTTGATTTGAGAGATTCATTTCATTATTGGACTCACCAAACCACTTACAGTGTTTCAGGTACAAAATGACTGTTTCTCGCCTAGAAAATGCCAAAAAGCGGATATCTGTCATAACATTGATTTACCTTCTGATTTTTCAAGGCAAGCTATTGAAAACGTCAGAAAATTGGAGAAAGGAGTCTAAGTAGTTGATTTGAGAGACTCATTTCATTATTGGACTGACCAAACCACTTACAGTGTTTCAGGTACAAAATGACTGTTTCTCGCTGAGAAAATGCCAAAAAGCGGATTTCTGTAATAACATTGTTTTACCTTCTGATTTTTTAAGGCAAGCTATTGAAAACGTTAGAAAATTGGAAAAACTAGTCTATGTAGTTGATTTGAGAGACTAATTTCATTATTGGACTCACCAAACCACTTACAGTGTTTCAGGTACAAAATGACTGTTTCTCGCTGAGAAAATGCCAAAAAGCGGATTTCTGTCATAACATTGATTTACCTTCTGATTTTTCAAGGCAAGCTATTGAAAATGTCAGAACATTGGAGAAAGGAGACTATGTAGTTGATTTGAGAGACTCGTTTCATTATTGGACTCACCAAACCACTTACAGTGTTTCAGGTACAAAATGACTGTTTCTCGCTGAGAAAATGCCAAAAAGCGGATTTCTGTCATAACATTGATTTACCTTCTGATTTTTTAAGGCAAGCTATTGAAAACGTTAGAAAATTGGAGAAAGGTGTCTATGTAGTTGATTTGAGAGACTCGTTTCATTATTGGACTCACCAAACCACTTACAGTGTTTCAGGTACAAAATGACTGTTTCTCGCTGAGAAAATGCCAAAAAGCGGATTTCTGTCATAACATTGATTTACCTTCTGATTTTTTAAGGCAAGCTATTGAAAACGTTAGAAAATTGGAGAAAGGTGTCTATGTAGTTGATTTGAGAGATTCATTTCATTATTGGACTCACCAAACCACTTACAGTGTTTCAGGTACAAAATGACTGTTTCTCGCTGAGAAAATGCCAAAAAGCGGATTTCTGTCATAACATTGATTTACCTTCTGATTTTTTAAGGCAAGCTATTGAAAACGTTAGAAAATTGGAGAAAGGTGTCTATGTAGTTGATTTGAGAGATTCATTTCATTATTGGACTCACCAAACCACTTACAGTGTTTCAGGTACAAAATGACTGTTTCTCGCTGAGAAAATGCCAAAAAGCGGATTACTGTAATAACATTGTTTTACCTTCTGATTTTTTAAGGCAAGCTATTGAAAACGTTAGAAAATTGGAAAAAGGAGTCTATGTAGTTGATTTGAGAGACTCATTTCATTATTGGACTCACCAAACCACTTACAGTGTTTCAGGTACAAAATGACTGTTTCTCGCTGAGAAAATGCCAAAAAGCGGATTTCTGTCATAACATTGATTTACCTTCTGATTTTTCAAGGCAAGCTATTGAAAATGTTAGAAAATTGGAGAAAGGTGTCTATGTAGTTGATTTGAGAGACTAATTTCATTATTGGACTCACCAAACCACTTACAGTGTTTCAGGTACAAAATGACTGTTTCTCGCCTAGAAAATGCCAAAAAGCGGATATCTGTCATAACATTGATTTACCTTCTGATTTTTCAAGGCAAGCTATTGAAAACGTCAGAAAATTGGAGAAAGGAGTCTAAGTAGTTGATTTGAGAGACTCATTTCATTATTGGACTGACCAAACCACTTACAGTGTTTCAGGTACAAAATGACTGTTTCTCGCCTAGAAAATGCCAAAAAGCGGATTTCTGTGAAAACACTGTTTTACCTTCTGAATTTTTAAGGCAACCTATTGAAAACGTCAGAAAATTGGAGAAAGGAGTCTATTTAGTTGATTTGAGGGACTCATTTCATTATTGGACTCACCAAACCACTTACAGTGTTTCAGGTACAAAATGACTGTTTCTCGCTGAGAAACTGCCAAAAAGCGGATTTCTGTCATAACATTGATTTACCTACTGATTTTTTAAGGCAAGCTATTGAAAACGTCAGAAAATTGGAGAAAGGAGTCTATATAGTTGATTTGAGTGACTCCTTTCATTATTGGACTCACCAAACCACTTACCTGTGTTTCAGGTTCAAAATGATCGTTTCTGGCTGAGATAAAGCTAAAAAGCATATTTCTTTGAAAACACTGTTTTACCTTCTGATTTTTTAAGGCAAGCTTATTGAAAGAGTGACTCCTTTCATTATTGGACTCACGAAACCACTTAGAAAGTTTTCAAAGTTCCAACTGAGTGCAGCTAAATTCATCCATGGAGCTCTGCTTCCACCTTGTGGCCAAAAAAAGGAACTTCTCCCGGGCAGACAACGCTGCAACTTCCCCCTCTTTTCTGCTGATAATTTCAATTCTTGTGGAGTAAAGCCAGTCAAAAAATATGCAAAAGGAGGGCCCCATCATTGCTAAGCCATTTTGATCATTTTTAGATTTTTAAATGTCATTTTAGACAAGTTGGAGGCATTTTAATGCAGTATTTCTGCTGCTTTTTAACCCAGGCTGAAGTGCAATTTTCTCCTCTTTTCTTTCATTTGGCTGAAGTAAAGCCAGGAAAAACATGTGCAAAAGGCAGGCCGCATCATTGCTAAGCCATTTTGATCATTTTTAGATTTTTAGATTGTGATTTTAGACAAGTTTGAGCAATTTTAATGCGTCATTTCGGCTGCTGTTTTTGGCTGAGTCTGGATTGAGATTTTCCCCTCTTTTCTTCTCATGTTTTTAATTTGGCTGAAGCAAATGAAGGCAAAAAATGCTCAAAAGACAAAGCCCATTTTTGTGAAGGAATTGTGTTTATTTTCAGATTTTTACACTTTATCTCAGAGCAGTTGGAGACATTTTAATGCTGTCATTCTGTCTTTTAGGTGAATGTGCAGTACCTCATTTTGTCCACAGCACGGCGCAGTGATGCGCTCCCGGTATGCGTCCCGGGGTGCGTCACCAGCACACAACAGTCATGTGGAAGCAGCAGCGGGTTGACCAGAGGGGGGGGGGGGGTGCAGGCAGGCGGAAGCAGCAACAGCAGACATCCACGTAGGCAGGTGGAAGCAGCAACGGGATGACCCGGGATGGGGGGGGGGGGGGGGGAAACACAGGACAGAATGCAGCTCCCAAGGCTCCAGCCTGCAAACATGCACAAAAGACAAAAAAGGGGGGCCAGCACAAGAAACTACAGGAACGATGGACAAAAATGATAGCTATGAGATATTTATAATAAATAAAAATGCTAATGGAGAAGAGAGGCAGGGAAAAGGAGAGGAGAAGAAGGGTGAGAAGCACCGCCCAGCGGATCATGTCGGACTTACCATGTGTTTCAGGTTCAAAATGATCGATTCTGGCTGAGATACAGCTAAAAAGCGGATTTCTGTGAAAACACTGTTTTACCTTCTGATTTTTTAAGGCAAGCTATTGAAAACGTCAGAAAATTGAAGAAGGGGGTCTATATAGTTGATTTGAGTGACTCCTTTCATTATTGGACTCACCAAACCAATTACCTGTGTTTCAGGTGAAAAATGACTGTTTCTGGCTGAGATAAAGCTAAAAAGCGGATTTCTTTGAAAACACTGTCAGAATCAGAAGGTAAAAACCTTCTGATTTTTTAATGCAAGCTATTGAAAACGTCAGAAAATTGAAGGAAAGAGTCTATATAGTTGATTTGAGTGACTCCTTTCATTATTGGACTCACCAAACCACTTACCTGTGTTTCAGGTTCAAAATGATCGTTTCTGGCTGAGATAAAGCTAAAAAGCGTATTTCTGTGAAAACACTGTTTTACCTTCTGATTTTTTAAGGCAAGCTTATTGAAAGAGTGACTCCTTTCATTATTGGACTCACGAAACCACTTAGAAAGTTTTCAAAGTTCCAACTGAGTGCAGCTAAATTCATCCATGGAGCTCTGCTTCCACCTTGTGGCCAAAAAAAGGAACTTCTCCCGGGCAGACAACGCTGCAACGCTGCAACTCTTTTCTGCTGATAATTTCAATTCTTGTGGAGTAAAGCCAGTCAAAAAATATGCAAAAGGAGGGCCCCATCATTGCTAAGCCATTTTGATCATTTTTAGATTTTTAAATGTCATTTTAGACAAGTTGGAGGCATTTTAATGCAGTATTTCTGCTGCTTTTTAACCCAGGCTGAAGTGCAATTTTCTCCTCTTTTCTTTCATTTGGCTGAAGGTAAAGCCAGGAAAAACATGTGCAAAAGGCAGGCCGCATCATTGCTAAGCCATTTTGATCATTTTTAGATTTTTAGATTGTGATTTTAGACAAGTTTGAGCAATTTTAATGCGTCATTTCGGCTGCTGTTTTTGGCTGAGTCTGGATTGAGATTTTCCCCTCTTTCTTCTCATGTTTTTAATTTGGCTGAAGCAAATGAAGGCAAAAAATGCTCAAAAGACAAAGCCCATTTTTGTGAAGGAATTGTGTTTATTTTCAGATTTTTACACTTTATCTCAGAGCAGTTGGAGACATTTTAATGCTGTCATTCTGTCTTTTAGGCGAATGTGCAGTACCTCATTTTGTCCACAGCACGGCGCAGTGATGCGCTCCCGGTATGCGTCCCGGGGTGCGTCACCAGCACACAACAGTCATGTGGAAGCAGCAGCGGGTTGACCAGAGGGGGGGGGGGGGGGTGCAGGCAGGCGGAAGCAGCAACAGCAGACATCCACGTAGGCAGGTGGAAGCAGCAACGGGATGACCCGGGATGGGGGGGGGGGGGGGGAACACAGGCCAGAATGCAGCTCCCAAGGCTCCAGCCTGCAAACATGCATAAAAGACAAAAAAGGGGGGCCAGCACAAGAAACTACAGGAACGATGGACAAAAATGATAGCTATTAGATATTTATAATAAATAAAAATGCTAATGGAGAAGAGAGGCAGGGAAAAGGAGAGGAGAAGAAGGGTGAGAAGCACCCGCCCAGCGGATCATGTCGGACTTACCATGTGTTTCAGGTTCAAAATGATCGATTCTGGCTGAGATACAGCTAAAAAGCGGATTTCTGTGAAAACACTGTTTTACCTTCTGATTTTTTAAGGCAAGCTATTGAAAACGTCAGAAAATTGAAGAAGGGGGTCTATATAGTTGATTTGAGTGACTCCTTTCATTATTGGACTCACCAAACCAATTACCTGTGTTTCAGGTGGAAAATGACTGTTTCTGGCTGAGATAAAGCTAAAAAGCGGATTTCTTTGAAAACACTGTCAGAATCAGAAGGTAAAAACCTTCTGATTTTTTAATGCAAGCTATGAAAACGTCAGAAAATTGAAGAGAGAGTCTATATAGTTGATTTGAGTGACTCCTGTCATTATTGGACTCACCAAACCACTTACCTGTGTTTCAGGTTCAAAATGATCGTTTCTGGCTGAGATACAGCTAAAAAGCGGATCTCTGTGGAAAACACTGTTTTACCTTCTGATTTTTTTAAGGCAAGTTTATTGAAAGAGTGACTACTTTCATTATTGGACTCACGAAACCACTTAGAAAGTTTTCAAAGTTCCAACTGAGTGCAGCTAAATTCATCCATGGAGCTCTGCTTCCACCTTGTGGCCAAAAAAAGGAACTTCTCCCGGGCAGACAACGCTGCAACGCTGCAACTCTTTTCTGCTGATAATTTCAATTCTTGTGGAGTAAAGCCAGTCAAAAAATATGCAAAAGGAGGGCCCCATCATTGCTAAGCCATTTTGATCATTTTTAGATTTTTAAATGTCATTTTAGACAAGTTGGAGGCATTTTAATGCAGTATTTCTGCTGCTTTTTAACCCAGGCTGAAGTGCAATTTTCTCCTCTTTTCTTTCATTTGGCTGAAGTAAAGCCAGGAAAAACATGTGCAAAAGGCAGGCCGCATCATTGCTAAGCCATTTTGATAATTTTTAGATTTTTAGATTGTGATTTTAGACAAGTTTGAGCAATTTTAATGCGTCATTTCGGCTGCTGTTTTTGGCTGAGTCTGGATTGAGATTTTCCCCTCTTTTCTTCTCATGTTTTTAATTTGGCTGAAGCAAATGAAGGCAAAAAATGCTCAAAAGACAAAGCCCATTTTTGTGAAGGAATTGTGTTTATTTTCAGATTTTTACACTTTATCTCAGAGCAGTTGGAGACATTTTAATGCTGTCATTCTGTCTTTTAGGCGAATGTGCAGTACCTCATTTTGTCCACAGCACGGCGCAGTGATGCGCTCCCGGTATGCGTCCCGGGGTGCGTCACCAGCACACAACAGTCATGTGGAAGCAGCAGCGGGTTGACCAGAGGGGGGGGGGGGGTTGCAGGCAGGCGGAAGCAGCAACAGCAGACATCCACGTAGGCAGGTGGAAGCAGCAACGGGATGACCCGGGATGGGGGGGGGGGGGGGGGGACACAGGCCAGAATGCAGCTCCCAAGGCTCCAGCCTGCAAACATGCACAAAAGACAAAAAAGGGGGGCCAGCACAAGAAACTACAGGAACGATGGACAAAAATGATAGCTATTAGATATTTATAATAAATAAAAATGCTAATGGAGAAGAGAGGCAGGGAAAAGGAGAGGAGAAGAAGGGTGAGAAGCACCGCCCAGCGGATCATGTCGGACTTACCATGTGTTTCAGGTTCAAAATGATCGATTCTGGCTGAGATACAGCTAAAAAGCGGATTTCTGTGAGAACACTGTTTTACCTTCTGATTTTTTAAGGCAAGCTATTGAAAACGTCAGAAAATTGAAGAAGGGGGTCTATATAGTTGATTTGAGTGACTCCTTTCATTATTGGACTCACCAAACCAATTACCTGTGTTTCAGGTGGAAAATGACTGTTTCTGGCTGAGATAAAGCTAAAAAGCGGATTTCTTTGAAAACACTGTCAGAATCAGAAGGTAAAAACCTTCTGATTTTTTAATGCAAGCTATTGAAAACGTCAGAAAATTGAAGGAAGGAGTCTATATAGTTGATTTGAGTGACTCCTGTCATTATTGGACTCACCAAACCACTTACCTGTGTTTCAGGTTCAAAATGATCGTTTCTGGCTGAGATAAAGCTAAAAAGCGTATTTCTGTGAAAACACTGTTTTACCTTCTGATTTTTTAAGGCAAGTTTATTGAAAGAGTGACTACTTTCATTATTGGACTCACGAAACCACTTAGAAAGTTTTCAAAGTTCCAACTGAGTGCAGCTAAATTCATCCATGGAGCTCTGCTTCCACCTTGTGGCCAAAAAAAGGAACTTCTCCCGGGCAGACAACGCTGCAACGCTGCAACTCTTTTCTGCTGATAATTTCAATTCTTGTGGAGTAAAGCCAGTCAAAAAATATGCAAAAGGAGGGCCCCATCATTGCTAAGCCATTTTGATCATTTTTAGATTTTTAAATGTCATTTTAGACAAGTTGGAGGCATTTTAATGCAGTATTTCTGCTGCTTTTTAACCCAGGCTGAAGTGCAATTTTCTCCTCTTTTCTTTCATTTGGCTGAAGTAAAGCCAGGAAAAACATGTGCAAAAGGCAGGCCGCATCATTGCTAAGCCATTTTGATAATTTTTAGATTTTTAGATTGTGATTTTAGACAAGTTTGAGCAATTTTAATGCGTCATTTCGGCTGCTGTTTTTGGCTGAGTCTGGATTGAGATTTTCCCCTCTTTTCTTCTCATGTTTTTAATTTGGCTGAAGCAAATGAAGGCAAAAAATGCTCAAAAGACAAAGCCCATTTTTGTGAAGGAATTGTGTTTATTTTCAGATTTTTACACTTTATCTCAGAGCAGTTGGAGACATTTTAATGCTGTCATTCTGTCTTTTAGGCGAATGTGCAGTACCTCATTTTGTCCACAGCACGGCGCAGTGATGCGCTCCCGGTATGCGTCCCGGGGTGCGTCACCAGCACACAACAGTCATGTGGAAGCAGCAGCGGGTTGACCAGAGGGGGGGGGGGGGGGGGGGTGGGGGTGCAGGCAGGCGAAGGAGCAACAGCAGACCCACGTAGGCAGGTGGAAGCAGCAACGGGATGACCCGGGATGGGGGGGGCAAGCCAGAAGGCAAGCCAGAAAACGTCAGAAAATTGAAGAAGGGAGTCTATGTAGTTGATTTGAGAGACTCATTTCATTATTGGACTCACCAAACCACTTACAGTGTTTCAGGTTCAAAATGACTGTTTCTCGCTGAGAAACAGCCAAAAAGCGGATTTCTGTAATAACATTGATTTACCTTCTGAATTTTAAGGCAAGCTATTGAAAACGTCAGAAAATTGAAGGAGGGAGTATATATAGTTGATTTGAGTGACTCATTTCATTATTGGACTCACCAAACAACTTACCTATGTGTTTCAGGTTGAAAATGACTGTTTCTGGCTGAGATACCAACCCAGTCTCACAGGAAAACGTGGTAGAGGCTACGTTGGTCCACATTGCAAAACGTGGCAATGTTACAATTTGCCCTCCTAAAACGTGAGATGTGAACGCGTTCCGTGGCCCATTAATTTTAATGCTTTCGTTAGGTTTCGTTTCTGTCACGTGACTTTCAAGTTTTCGGCTGTGGAGGAAAAATAAAATTGCTGCCATTTCTTTGATTCTCGGTCTAAATTGCAATATTTTAAGATAGTTTCGCCATGAAAAGCAGATTTTATCATATTTCTAGCCAGAAATATTGAAATTTCACAATATTTGTTCAGTTGATGAATATGATCTTTGGCTTGTTAGTTATTACGATGAAACTTGCAGGTCTCGCTATGAAATCGTCTCAGTGTTACGTTTACTCCCATTGCTATGCCGGTTGCTATGTGCGCCGTTATGGACGAAACCAAGTGGCTTATATGCTATTTTAATTACTCTTAATATTAGGTAGTTGTGTGAACTGTTAAGATATTTGTGTAATTTTGTGTTGATGATATTATTTTCAACATAAAACAACATAAAACGGGTCACACATTTCAGCACCCCCGTGTTTTTGTGAGAAAACCCGGAAATTGTTGCTCGCTCCAAAAAAGCATGTTATACCTTTTGTTTTACAAGGCAATCACTAAATTAGTTAATGTTATGCTGCGTAAATGCAACCTATAAATAATTATCCATACATATACTGTATGACCCGATGTTCCTTGCACACTCTCACTCCGGACGCGTCCAAAACCGACGCTTGGTCAGGCGCCTTTGGCGCCACCTACTGACGCAAAAGGTATCCATCAGCGTCTCTCTCAGACTCAAGAGGAATACTATGGATTCCAATGTAATCGCGTCTGCGGCTATATGTGACGCTTACAGCAGGTGATCAAATGCATATACTTCAATTTAAAAGTGTGGTTTGATGACATTTCTATATGCATTTCCCCCCACAATCTCTCTTCAGTGAGTGTATATTTTATATTAAAAACATTACTGTTTACTCAAGCGTACTCCTAAATTAAATACTTACCTGCTGTATTCTACTGCCCTTATTTTTAACAGCTTGTGCTCTTACAACGCCATATTAAAACAAATTATAAACCACATTAACACTTCATAGAAACAAAATAGATCGAGGGATGAGGTATGAAAGATCTGTATTGGAACATTGCTTAATACGTTACGGCATTGAAAACAACCCTTCCTGTCGCCGAGATAGGCAGCAGGACAAAACCTTAAAATAGCACTAATAAATGCATATATTGATCTTGTCCATCACATACATCTACTCATAATATAAATATACATTTTATGGTCGCACTTTGTCTATTGAAAAATGAGCGGATATATGATCAGGCTTTACGAGTCTCACGAGGGGCCGTCGACGCCAAAACCACTCGTAAATGTGGTTTGGGGACGGATGCTAAATACTGTGAATGTAAAGTTATGTACGGATAAAGAATACAATGAAGGAACAAAGGATCATCAACTTTTTATGAACAAACCTTGGCGAATTATAATGATTGAAAATCGGATAAAGGAGTACATCGGATGAGCATGATTTGGCTTTGTAGATCAATCAAACAAAACATAAAGGAGTTTTCATCCAAATTGGCAATAAATCTTTACAATCCATTGTTATAAACCATAGATATTTTCAATCCCTGTTTTTAATATTAACAACAATAGCATTAATAAGTAAATGCAGTGTATATGATTAGTAGAATGTGAATAAACTACAACTCTCCATCCCCTGGGGGAATCATGATGGTACTTGCAGGCATTCATTTACTGTTTAGCATGAGATAATCCACACTACAGTCTTAAATTTGTATTTGCTAATAAACAGACACAATTATACATCTATGTGTCTGTGTGACTAATGTTCCAATCGTTCAAGTATTGCAATGTATTCATATGCTTTTTATTTTATTTTCGAATCTAGTGGAGCCGTGTTTTAGGAGACGGGCAGATGGAAGCCTGAACTTAACTGACACCATAGAAGCATCAGAGCACAAACAGGTAGATAAACTAAGCAAGAACAAGGTCTTGATTGTTTAAAAAATATATTAACAAATCAAAATATCTCATTACAAAATAATAACACTGAAAAAAGTTGTGTTTTAAAAGAATGTATGGGATTGTATTTTTCAGATCTTTCATCGGGGCCCACAGTCCAGCTCAGTGGCCTGACTGTAACAGGGTGGTGGAGGCGTCTTCCTGACACTCTCTAGCCAAATGCTGTGCACTGTGACGGGAAAAAGGTGTCCCGCTTCACAGTGGTGGCTCGTTTATACAAGCACATCCGGGAGTGTGTGATAACAAACGGTAGAGTGATGAGTGAGTCAAAGAAATGGAAAATTGGTGTAGTATACCTTATGTAATGTATTTATGTTGAAAATATTAAATAAATTCACTTTTAATAATAAAAACGACAGAGTGACATACATCTAAAGAATAATACAAATTTGGGGAATATTCAATGTTGTTTAATAAAATTTAGTCAACACAGTCCTTTAAAAAAATGAAGTATTTCCCAACGCGTTTTCCGTCCATCTGACACATGCGCACTGCGCAGGAAAAGAGCAGCAGCCTTTTCCGAATGATTCACCCTTCTGCATGTCTGCTTCGTGGTCTGCATGCATAGGTGCTATTAGGTCAACCCCCACAAACGCAATACTAGTAGAAGCAGGAGAGACAACACTGGATTTAAGAAGGGATAAACTGACACTTACATACTGGGTAAGATTAAAGGGGAGTGGGGAAGAAAATCTTGCAACAACGACAATAAAAGACTGTTTGGAATATTCTAAATTCCAGAGACATGGGTTTGGGTGGTCAAGGGATGAAAGACTGAGAAGATATGCAATGGAGACATTAGAATTCACTAAGTACAAACCGATGAGTAATATACCTCCTTGGCTCTTCCCAGAAGCAAAGGTAGACATGAACATACTGGAACAGAAAAAAGAATGGAGAATGAATGAAGTAGGAGGTAAAGTGAGTATTTACTTGAGAAATAGTTATTACAACTACCTGAAAATATACACAGATGGGTCAAAAAATCAAAAGAATTGTGTGGGAATAGGTGTGTATATCCCTGAGTTTGATGTGAATATCTCCTAAAGATTATCTAACCAACTATCAGTATATACAGCAGAAATGGTGGCGGTCTTTATTGGGTTACAGTGGGTGGAAGCGGTTAGTCCGGATAAGGTCGTGGTTTGCACAGATTCTATAGCGGTATTGAAAAGTATACAATCAAAATCAACTTGCAGAGAAGACTTACTCATCAATATTTCTCATAGTTTATTAAGAATACACAGAGGTGGCATAGACGTACAGTTCTGTTGGGTACCAGCACATGAGGGAATAACAGGGAATGAAGGTGCTGATAAATTTGCAAAAATGGCTCTGCAAAAGGAAATAACAATACCAGTTCCACTAGGAAAAGGAGAAGGTAAATAAAGAAGAAAGGAATGGAAATATGGCAGAAAAGGTGGGAGGAAGATCAGAAAGGACAGGAATACCACAAAATACAAAAGTCTATAATAACAAAGAATTATACTGAAAAGAACAGAAGGGAGGAAACAGTTATAACAAGACTCAGACTGGATCACACAGGACTAAATGGCACCTTGCATGTAATGGGAAAAAGGGATGGTGATAAATGTGAGAACTGTGGAATTAAAGAAAACAGTGAACATATCATAATGCATTGTAACAGATATAAAATAGAAAGAGAAAGGCTAGGCTGGACGTGGGTCTGGTGGTCTCTGGGTTTGTTTTTTTTTTAACAGTTAGAACATAACAACCTAGAACTGTCCATGACCTACATACCACACCAGAAGTGGCATGTAGGTGAGTCATCCACACACACAGGCGGAGGATCACGTGGTGGTGGTGGTGGGTCTTGTGGTGGCAGGTCAGCAGACTCAGGTGTCTGAGGGTGTGTTACATCTGAAATCTCGGGTGGGTCAGTGTCCCTGAAAAAACTAGGATGTACATTCCTCAGATGTCGCCTTTTCCTCCTGAATGTTTTCCCTGCAGGTGTCAGCACATTGTAGGAGCGAGGCTCATGTCTCCGGCTCGCCACTATGGCAGGCTCCCATCCGCGCCGTGTCTGCATATGTACGGTGGTGCCAGGGATTAAAGCTGGTAGTGGCTTGGCATCTCTGTTGTGGTACAAACGCTGGCGCGTCTGCAGGTCCTGAATCCTGCTGTGCACGTGCTGCTGTGTCGACTGCTTTAATACAGCACTGGAACAAGGAAGTGTACTCCGCAGGACTCTTCCCATCAGCATTTGTGCAGGTGACATGTTCAGTCCTGTCACTGGCGTGTTCCTCAGTGACAGCAGCACCAGATGTGGATCTGTGCCAGTTTGCATTGCTTTTTTCAGTGCGTGTTTCACAGTCTTTATGGTCCTCTTGGCGAGTCCATTGGACCGCGGATATCCTGGGCTGGAGTGTGTGAGTCTGAACTCCCATGAAGCTGCGAATGACTGCATCTCACAGCTGGCGAATGGAGCGTGATCGCTCACCAGCTCTCTGGGGATCCCATGCCTGGCGAAAACAGACTTCATTTTCTGAATTACTGAATGAGCTGTTAGATCAGGCAAGTTCAGCACCTCAGGATATTTTGTCAGATAGTCCACTACCAAAAGATAGGACTGACCTTTCAGCTGGAAGATGTCAGCTCCAACTTTCATCCATGGAAGCTCTGGGCAGAGCCGGATTAAATAAATGGACTACACTAGGCAGACTGTGATTTTTGGGCCCCCCTCCATCGATGTTATTTATGAAATCTTAAACTTACCAAAGTTACTAATAAAACTTAATTCACATTTTACATAGCAAAGTCATAGTCAAGTTGGTTCTTTGTATTCCAAAATAAGTCATGTGTTGTATATTAAACAGTATATCAGACTATTTTTAGATTTTTATTATTTATACGTTATTACAATGCTCTATTAAATGCTATTAAATTATCCTTATCTTATCGATTGTGAGCATTTTGCAGAAAATCTTAATTAAATGTGTTGATTAAATTGAATAGTTAAATAAGAAGTCAAATCTACAAAGACCAATACAATTTGCAGTAAGACAAAGTGTGCTGTAGTGTGTATGTCTGTATGTGTATATGTATGTATGTGTATGCGTATGCAGAGCCGTTAGAGAGATTTGCGAGGCCCTGTGTGAAATTGCCAGGGTGGCCCTCGCGAAATTTTTGGGTTTTTCGGGTCGGATCTGGTGTCTCTATGCGCAATTTTAACTCTCCAATTAGCAAAATACTGGATACCTTCCCCTGCCTCATCATCATCTGGGCTTGCCTCGACGCGGGGCCCCACGGCTGCTTGAGACCCGGGCGGATCGTGATTTTTGTAACAAATTTATCAAACGTGCCTTTCAGAGAGGCAATAAACTCTTCCATTTTCTTTAGTTTTTTTCTTTTTTCATCCCCTGATGGAAATTTCCTGAATCTGTCTCGTTCTCTCGACATTGTGTGACAGTTTGTTCCAACTCCACCCGTCTGGATCAGAGCAGCTTGTGTCTGCGCTTGGTCTGATCATTGGATTGAACAACAGACACGCGTCATCATTGCACATATATTTATTGATATGCACAGACCAGTACACATTTAGGTCTGTAATGGAAGTGACTGTTGATATTTATAAAGAAAAAAAAAAATAGGGGAAAAAAAAAACGGCCTATAGCGCCAGGCCCCTTGGGGCGCCAGGCCCCGTGTGGTCGCACGGTTCGCACATCCCTTGCGGCGGCCCTGTGCGTATGCGTATATATATATATATGTATGTATACTAAATATAGTAATAATGCACATATATATATGCCTTAGGTTTTTACCGGCATGTTATCAACCATTAATATGTGTGCAGACAAAAAAAAAAAAAAAAAAAAAAAAAAAAATTTAATTTTTTTTTTTTTTTTTTTTTCCCTCTGTCTGGGCCCCCCCCCTGTCGGGCCCTAGGCACGTGCCTACTCTGCCTCTCCGTTAATCCGGCTCTGGCTCTGGGACATCATGTGTGATGAGTGGCTATTTCTGCTGTTGTGGCTGAAGCTGTTGGCACTGCACACATTTCTCCACCTCTATGTCGTGTGACATGCCCGGCCAGTAGAGGACTTTTCTTGCTTTGGCTTTTGTGCGCTGCATTCCTTGGTGAGCTAGATGGAGCTTCTCTAAGATTACCTTTCTGAAGCTCTGTGGTATGATAATTTTGTCTCCAACCATCACAATATCATTCTGAATATTGATGTTGTTTCGCATCGGCCAGTAACTGTGTAGATTTTTGTGCAGGCTGTGCCCTTTAGCAGGCCAGCCTTTCAGATGCCTCTCACATACAGCTTGCAATACCTTGTCTGCTGCTGTTGCCTTTTTCAGCTGGTTGAGTGTCTCTTCACTCAGTGCATCTGTGGCCTCCATGGCATACACCACTTTCTCGTCACAGGGGTTCTCGTTGACGTTTTCTCCGTCTCTGCTCGCTGTGGCTCGGGATAATGCATCTGCGATGTGCATGTGCTTTCCTGGGGTGTATGTAATGTTCAGGTCATACCTCTGGAGCTGCAGCAACATACCTTCTTGGCAACATGCCATCTTTAAAGTCTCTAGCGCTGCGGTGTGGTGCGGGCACCACTGCCAGACTGCATCTTTCTTGAGCAGCTGTCTGAGGGTTGCTGTCAGAGAGGCCTCACTCAGTATGTACTGCGCTAAGAATTTCGTCATTCCCAGCAGGCGTTGGAGGCTCTGTTTGTCCTCTGGGGATGGCATGTCGATGATTGCCTTGATTTTTGCATCATCAGCTCTCTGTCCTGCTGATGTGATTATGTGTCCCATGTATTTCACCGTGTCCACTTTGTACTGGATTTTGTCCTTGTTTAATTTCACATTTGCTGCCTTTGCTCTCTCCATCACTTTGTGTAGGATTTCATCATGCTCTTGTTCTGATGAAGCAGCAATGATCATGTCGTTTGCAATGACGTGTACACCTGAAATATCACCAAAAGTCTCACAGTTCTTTTGCTGAAACACTTCGCTGGCCGACTTGATCCCAAACGGGAGTCTGAGGAAGCGGTATCGGCCCCACGGCGTGTTGAAGGTGCACAATTTTGAAGATGGCTCGTCTAGCTTGATCTGCCAATATCCATCTTTTTCATCCAGGATGGTGAAGATGGATTTTCCTGCCAGTTTGCTGCGCACATCTTCAGGAGTAGGAATGGAGTAGTGCTGGCGCTTGACAGCTTCATTCAGGTCACAAGGGTCCAAACACACCCTTAGTGAACCGTTTTTCTTTTTGTGGCTACAAGACTGTTCACCCATTCTGTCGGTACGTTGACAGGCGTTATCACATTTCTTTTCTCTAGGTCATGTAGTGTGTCTTTTAGTGTGTCCATGATAGAGAGGGGTATGTTTCTGCAGCCATGAATCACAGGTGGGACAGATGGATCAACATGTATGTGATGAACTCCTGGAAACTCACCCAGCCCTGTGAAGACCTCAGAATACCTTTCAATCAGTTTGTTTTTGGTGGATGGAGGTTTTGGTGGCTGCGGCGGTGTTGATGTGATTACATCAACCCTCTTCACCAGCCCCAACTCTGTACACGCTTCTCCACCCAGGATCGCCTTGTCTGTCTGGCTGGTTACATGGAACTCCAAAGTGGCTGTGTGTTTGGCGGTTTTGCATTGCAGAGACACAGTACCCCTTGATGGCAGGCAGGCTCCACCACAAGCGATTAAAACAGTCTTTGTAGGCCGCAGCTGAATGGGACCTGGCAGGCACTTGAAAATGGACATGGGTAACACGCTTGCATCAGCGCCTGTGTCAAGCTTGAACTTTATTGGTACACCTCTGATGCTGACTGTCTCATGCCATTTGCTGTGCTTTGTGTGGCATGCTGCTTCGTCTCCATCACTGCCTACTGAGCCTATGTATAAGGAGTCCACTTCACTTTCTATGTTGTTTCTATATTAATACTTTTGTTTAGTAGGCTACACCCTGTGTTAAACATCGGGTTCATATTCTAAGAACATTTTCTTAGATTTCCTTTTCTTTTCAAGGAATTAGTCTAATATAGCCTACAGCAGAGGTCTGTTTTTCACGTTACTTACTGTTGCGGTTTGGTCGGAAGATCTTAAAATAAAGTGTTAAAAAAAAAAAAACTCTCTTCTATCTTGTCATGCTATTTTTGACTTAATGTTTAATATCTCCTCTTGCCTTAAGCTTTATCATGTAGCGATGCACTCTTGACTTTATAAGAAAAATGATTTTGTGGTCATTTCAGCACCGCCATGTATTAGACAGCTCCTCCCGTGCTGTCTGATGCGATGGTGAGGTTTGTTGACCTGCAGACTGTTGTGCACAGGTGAGTCAAAGCTGGGCTGTTACATTTAGAATCTTGACCTCTTAAAAAGTTTCTAATAGGCTACAATAACCCAAGTCATTTATTTGATTGTAAAATTTAACAAACTGTTGGTAAAATCTATATAGACTTCATAGTAGGGGTGAGCGCATGCATGTGCGCGATTGTGCGGGTATCGGGTACGCCTAATTAGTAACATGCTCTCGGGCCCGTCAATATATCTAGCACTGGGGCCCGTGCTGAGGTTGCTACGCTGCTGGGTAGAAGTATAGATACTAGAGTTTAAAAATACTCCTGTACGTTAAAGTAGCAGCTCAAGTTTTTTACTCAAGTAAAAGTATAAAAGTAAAAGTAATGTAAGGGGGAAAAAAGCCATTAAGGACAAAAGCCATTGAAAATTATCTTGGTATAATGTATATATTAAAGAACCATATATGTGTACTATTGAGCAATAACATGTGAGAGCAATAACAGAGAGCAGAAGATATGATGACTAGTTGCCTATAAGTATGGTAATGGTGCAAAAAGTCAAACTTATGAGGCATGTTATCATTTCTCCTAACCTTTATTGGAATGTACGTCCAAGTTTAGTTGCAGGAATCTGAGGACAACGGATGTAAGAACAAAACTGGACAAATAACAACAACATAACAAATAATAATAATAACAAATAATAATAGAAACAGTAATAAAACAACAATAGAAACAGTAATAAAACAATAAATGCTGACTCATATTTATAAACTTCTATTAACTTATATAAATATATATTTACATGGTAAAATAAAACATCAATAACAACAATAACAATCGTAGTTGTAACGTTAAGATGTAGAAAGGCACTCATTTATATCTACAATACTAATATTTTACAATAAGATGTAAAAAGGCATGGAATGACTAATATTTAGAAATGTCATTGTAAATCCATTGTTTTGGTGCAAAATTGTACAGATTCTGTCATTGTTCAAATCCTTCTGTACTGAACTGTATATGAAGTATGCTGAGGTCCTCACCATTATGTAAGTGTGGCAGCGTTTACTTCGGGGAGCTGGATGGTGGTCTCACTCATCACTCAAAGAAATAGGACATTAGATTTAAATAATAATGTAACGTCAACCGGTCCCACAAAACTAGTTTATTTAAATTTGAAGAATACTAGATGAAACTGTCTTAATTAAGTGCTACATCATACAGTTATGTTGAATTTACTTAGTGCTATTATGTTGAATTTAACAAACATTGTTGAATTTACTTAACACTGTTAAGTTGAATGTATTAAACATCATTATGTTGAACTTACTAAAAATGTTTTACACACACACACACACACACACACACACACACACACACACACACACACACACACACACACACACACACACACACACACACACACACACACACACACACACACATAGTCACTTAGTCACACGCATATACACACACACACACACACACACACACATGATCATATACATACACACACACACACATAGACATACACACTGGCTTGTTCACCTGCATGCTGGCTCTCTAGTTTTTGGGTTTAGGTAGCGGTAGCGATAGCTTAGCTCAGACTGCAATCAGATCTCAAGATTTAGGTCGATTGCTGTTATTGTTTTGGTTGGCTCCGTGCCGGTTTCGTACTTTGTTTGTGGTTTTTTGTTGCAGATTTCCAGTGCTTGACGTGTGTTTCCGTGTGTTCCTGCTTCCTGGATTGGCAGTGGATGTCGTCACCCCCCCCCCCCCCCCCCCCCAAAAAAAAAAAAAAAAATCACTGGGGTTGTATGTGTATATTTATGTATGTGTACGCATATGTATGCGTATATATATGTATATATATTAAATATAGTAATAATGCACATATATATACTTTTGGTTTCTACCATCATGGTATCAATCATTAATATGTGTGCAGACAAGGAAAAAAAAAAAAAAAAAAAAAAAAGAACTTACTAAAAATCATTACCTTGAATTTACTAAACATCATTACGTTGAATTTACTAAACATCATTACGTTGAATTTGTTAATCATTACGTTGAATATACTTAAGACCGTCACATTGAATTTATTAAACATCACTATGTATAATT
This sequence comes from Cololabis saira, assembly GCF_033807715.1. NCBI lineage: Eukaryota > Metazoa > Chordata > Actinopteri > Beloniformes > Belonidae > Cololabis > Cololabis saira. The sequence goes on along the minus strand of NW_026906193.1, from coordinate 3,450 downwards.
TATGAAACACCATTTTGTTCCATTTACTAAAATCACTTATGTTAAATATACCAAACACAAATTAGTTGTATTCATGTTGTAGGACTTCAATAAAAACCACGGCGATTCACGTTATTCACATTTTATTTATTTACTAACAACAAATTCGAATAACAGGCCAAAACGTTATTGATCATATATAAAGCACATCATAATCTCCTCCCAAGATGTTCTCAGAGGCTGTTCCAAATCCACAACAGTAAATATGAACTAAGGAACACAGGTATGTTTAAGAAGGCATGGGGAAGAACCAAAAGTAAAGAAAACTGTGTATCCGTGAAAGGTGTGAAATTGTGGAATTGCTGTGATGAGGATTTAAGAATGTGTACCTCAATTTATGTTTTCAAAAAAATGTTTAAATATAAAATGATAAACAGTTATAAAGAATTTTTTTAATTATGTTGGTATAGCTTATTATAGATTAACATGAAAATAGCACCACTATATACCCCTTTTTGCATTATTGGTTTTACTATTTTTATATAATATAATGCAGTTCTCTTTGTTTTCTTTTTATATATTTCTTTTCTTATTTGTGTATTATCATCCACCGAATGATATACACTGCACAGGATAGGCTATAATAAGCCCTTGGCTTCAGCCTACTCCTTTTTCGGACATTTCTATTTACCTTTTATTTTATTTGTGAAACTAACATGTAAATGTTTCAATGTATTCTGTCCGAAATAAACCATTCATTCATTCATTCATTCATTCATTCAAAACGAGGCATGTGCCAAATGTGCCAAACAGGCCCCATGTGCTTTGAATGTCTCTGTCTGTCTGTCTGTCTGTCTGTCTGTCTGTCTGTCTGTCTGTCTGTCTGTCTGTCTGTCTGTCTGTCTGTCTGTCTGTCTGTCTGTCTGTCTGTCTGTCTGTCTGTCTGTCTGTCTGTCTGTCTGTCTGTCTGTCTTTCTGTCTGTCTGTCTGTCTGTCTGTCTGTCTGTCTGTCTGTCTGTGTCTCTGTGTCTGTCTGTCTATCTGTGTATCTATGTCTGTCTATCTGTGTCTCTGTGTCTGTCTGTCTATCTGTGTCTGTCTGTGTAAAAATAACCATATGTAAACTAAAAAAACGAGGCATGTGCCAAATGTGACGAACACAGGCCTTGAGTGTGTGTCTGCCTGCCTGTGTCAAATAGCAATATGTAAACAAACTAAAAATTAGCACACAAAAACCAAGTGCATCAGTGAGGTGTTAGAGAACAATGAGCCACCAGAACAGGTAACACACTCATAAAATACAGGTGTAATTTTCTAACATTAACACCTAACATAAAATTCTATTGGGACAGTGCTGGTGTCTAGAGAGGCTATTCACAGGCTAGGACATTGACGCCTGGTGCACTCGAACAACCAGCAAAAAGAGAAAAAAGGTAAAAAAAAGAAAAAAAGAAAGAAAGAAAAATCTGTCTCTGATTGTATTTACAGTAACTGCAGTCCAACTGCTAGCAGTCATAGGCACTACTGGTGCAAGCACATGTAAACTCCTTACCCTTACTCATATAATTTGCCTTTGAGGACCTGTACCTTCCGTGACAGTTTCTGTCCGTCCATGTTCATCAACACCTTCTGAATGAATTCAAAGGTGTATTTGAGGTTACTGGGGTACTCCAGATTTAGGCAGTAGTTGAGCCCAAGGAGGAGTGCGCAACCAATTGCCACATCCTTCACGTCCTGCAGCACTTCCACCCTCTCTATGATAATGTTGACATCCTCAGGGTCATCTGTGGGCTCCGCTCCTTCGTGTTGGATGACATAGACCACCATGTCGAGTTGCTCACTCATTGCCTGCTACGCTTCAGGATCAATATCCTAAAAAAAAGGATTTAGAACAAAGTATTTGTGAAGATCTGTTTTAACAGTCAGTGTCTCAGATTGTCTTATTGTCACACTATTTTTAAAAGATATTCATAACAGTTAAAAATGTCTTCAGGCGTTTACCAATAGTCCAAACCCCAAGTATAATCAACTAGAATGATAGAAAATCATGAAGTAGAAAATACTTGTATATCAGAAGCTGAACCTAGATTGTGACATTTTGGTTCAGACTTGATAAAAATAACAATAATCAAAATAATTATTTCAGCTCTTAATTAGAAACCTGGAAGTAATTTTGCAAACCGCTGGACCAATCAGTGCCAAAACTTGTAAGCACGCTGCCAATTGGTTACAGAAGTACCCCTATTTATTTTCATATGTTTTATACTTTTTGAAATATTTAAGTGCAATTTCATGTTGGAAGTCAATCAGTCTGTGATGGTACCGACACAATGACTTACTTTGGAGTCATCCATGATTGATATGTCAGATGACTGGCATCATAGTTGACCGACATCACAGCCTGGCCACATGAATTGAAAGATCCACATTGGAGCCTTAATGTTCCCATGTGGAGCCAGCGATCCATGTTATTTTATCTTTATATGGTAAATGTCACATCCAGTAAATATGTCACAATCAATTATAATCTTTGTCATACATTTTTGGTTACTTGATGATTTATGTAAAATAAATATTTATATTGAATATCATAAACAATAAATGTTACATCCAAGGATTCATATCATACAATTTTGCAACTTACCAGGGACTCCTTTATGAGGTTATCAGGACTTTCACTGAGGTAAACACAAAGCGCTTTCAGGATGCATTCTCTGCGTTTTTCAACAGAGGGATTCTGTGGAAGAGAAATAAAAATTCACTATCTACACATAGTAGTCTCTGTGTTAATCTCCAGCACACAGGTTTCCTATACTGGGTTCCTTTTTTCCATATAGCCTATGGGAAATTAACCACAACAGCAAACTGGTATGCTGACATCTGAACACCTGGGAATGTAGTTATGCACAGAAACAATACAGAATCCGGGTGCAGGTGATCATACTTTAAGGACTCGCAGAGTGAAGACACCCATGTTCACATTACCCATACACAAGGGTTGGTGAGATAAAGAAACAGGATCAGGGGGCAGACAGAACCTCAGGTAGTGAGAAAATACAGGGAAAGACTGGGTAAAGAAGTAGAGTTATAAGTTTAATGAGAGAAAAAGTGTAAGATGGTGACACATTGAACAGCATTTACGTCTTTTTACCCTTCAAGCAAGTTTTTAGTGAATGTGGAAAATTCTGTTAAGTTTTTCAGAACACTTAGGTTAGGATAGAAGCCGTTTTTATAATCTGGATCAGGTCTAAATGATTTCCTGCAACTACCGACCTTGCCCATGGCTGCCATGATCCCTTTTATCTTTAGTCCTGCTGTTCCCCCCTTCTTCCGGAAGGCCTTCAACAACGGATCTGTGTAATGATCCAGTTGGAACACCAAGGTGGACACCAGCGGCTTAGTGGTAATGCGGGTGAATTCAGCATTTACCTGAAACACATTGAGTGATGCACAAGAAAATCTAAAGCTGAA